>NC_056566.1:15373946-15423054 GCF_013358625.1 Macadamia integrifolia
CATATACATGGGAAGTATGAGAGGAGAAGCTTGGAGTTGGTTGGACCGTTGGAGCTAGCAAATGACTTACAACAATCTCGCATGCTTGTGTTATCAGCTTGATTGAATGATAAACCTTCTCATAACTAGACATCTTTTTTTTTTTTTTTTTTATATTATAAAGATCATATGAATGACACCTCTATAGTTGTGTTTAATTAAAACATGTAATCTTCTTCTCCTCAGCTTATGCGCACCTCGATTTAAGTGATATACCACTATGTCATTCTCAAAAACTTTCATTGTCTTGCATGCATACTTTTCAAGTATATAAACATATAAAATCTTGAGAAATTTTTTTTTTTGTTAACTATGGTGTTCGGGCTAGCTTATGCACACCTCGACTAATCCTCCCATCGTCTCAATCTCCACTTAAATCGCAGATGCACAGATGAGGAATCAAACTTGAGACCGTACGCCTATCCACACAATCCCCAATTCACCCTAACCACCTTGTCAAAACAAGACAAAAGATTAAAAAAAAAAAAAAAACACGACTTCTCATTTCACCACGCTAGTTATAACAAAATGTACCTCTTTTTTTTTCCTCTAATTTTCACATTTCTATCCATCTATGGAGATCATTTTGATATGTCTAGCTTTACCTCATTGGGATGATTCTCATTATAATGCATTTTGCAAGAAGTTGATTTTTTGGATTATGTTTTGTGGAAAATGTTTGTTTCTCTTATATACATTAATCGGTATACTAATCTTCATTCCATCAAATGAGAAATAAGGATAGAATGTTTATTAGATAGTGTGTGCCATATATAAATGATACAAGCTATGAATTTAACTTATAATCCAAATAGTATTATAATAACTGTTTTGAGTGCAAAAATTTGTATCTCAATAAGAATGAAGATAAGGATGTGTATATTTGACAAATAATTTAAGGGATTTAGTTTTTTGTGTTAGAAGCCATAATTTTTTGTGTTGGAAGCCATTATCGCACATAGACAAAAGTTCTCATGTGGGAGTTTGGTCAATAGCAAATCAAGTAAATTTTGTTCACATTATCATCATTTGAATTTGTGATAAATCACTATAATGCTTTAAAAATTACATGAAAATCAATTTTGTTTGTAACAACTTTGAACCATTAAAGAAATAATTAGAGGGCTAATCCAGTACAAATTAGACAAAACAGTTGAGAAAAACCACTTAATTTGAGGAAATTTTCAAGGTATCCAACCTTTTAATGACTTAGGTCATCATTCAACATGATAGAGTGTCTTGCTAGGACATTCATCAAATTCTTTTAACCATCAAAGACAATTGATGGAAAATGAAACTTATGGTAATTATTTTGCTTCTCTTTAGTACCCAAAGGTTTTTTTTTTTTTTTTTTTGAGAGGTTGTTAGAAACACAAGGAAATTGTATAGAAATTGCCACTTTATGGCTAATGTTATCTTAATGATCCACGTAATTCTATCACATAACATGATGATGTGGTGACTCAGAGATAGTTTTGGATTGGTCATGACTCAAATTTCAGACTTATATTCAATCAATATCTCCCATGTTTGTGAATGCATTCATGTATTTTTCATCATCTATGCATTGACATGTATTCTTCCCTAATGCCTAATGGCCTAATACCTCGGTTTCAACCTTTATTTTGTCACTTAGCCAATTCCACTAAAGATAAAATTTGATTTGTTAATAGCAACCTTGGTATCTATCTATCCCCAAATTAAGTGAAAATTTATATTCCTAAAAGGATTGACCATATAAGCCTCTCATATTGAGCCAACCACGAAATGTTATGTAGACTTTAAGAGGTCAAATTGTTTTTAAATGAAACATGATACAAATTTGGGTTAGAAAAATGATTATCCTTTTAAAATTATAAATCTTATTTTTGAAAAAAGATTGAGCTTCCCCAAGGCCACTTCCCATTCAACGCATGCTTTCAGGGCCATTAGGGGGTGAAGGGGAGAGCAAGATCTCCAACCCTTGGATCATACGATGAACCTCACTATGCGGTCAATGGAAACTTTGTCCTTCCTTACAAATGTTGGCATTTTGATACCTTTACCAAATTTACCTTGTGGGGGACACGGACCTCATCATATGGATTGGTTAATTTCCTTGTTTTTCTTGGGGTACTCATTCTCATTCAATCATTATTAAATATTTTTATTTGTCTTGTTCAATTAAAATATTATAAAAATTTAGAATTCTAATTTTGAAACAAGAAGATTAAAGGTATTTGAGGAGATTTTGATATTATATTTAAAATTTTGAGAGATCAATATAAATTTTTTGAATGACATAATGGGGATATCTCATCTCTTATATGGGGTTACCAAGAAGGAGTCACATGCCATTAGGTGATGACATCTCTTCTTTTTTACTTCCATAAATGACCCTCCGTGTATTCTTAAAAGTCACTCATCTTGATGTGAAAATCGTTTATAGTGATTGCATTGCTGCAATGAACATCAGGTGGTTAGAAACCCCTTGAGACGCGTGTCCAAATACTCTCAAATATCTGATACTCACTGCAAGTCACCGCTCACGAATCAATACGTCTTCCCTCCACCGAAATACTTGAAGGTCACATTTAAAAAAAAAAAAAAAAAACGTGGAGAACTTGGGGTACGCCTAAAAATTGTGAAAAGCGTGTAAGAACTTTTGATTCCTCCCAGACTAAAACTTGGGAGGACACCATTAAGACATTTCATATAATATTGAAATAGAACTGACTAGAAAAGACCTCGAGATTACCTGACAAGAATCCTAGGAGGGTTACGATCCCCACTTTTTTCTTGATGTTTGGTACGAAAACAACCCAAATGAGAGATCGACCATCTGAAAAAGAGCAAGTATGAAGGGTCAATTGCTCATAAAAATCTGCAACCTCAACATACCTAATACTTATTAGGTTTGCCTAGCCATTTGAAGATCTCCATAAACGAGTGATTCAAATCCATGGTTTCAAGTATTGGTTGGTATCGATCGTATCAGATCGGTATTGGCTAAGATCGGTTCAAATCAGTGTTCTATATTGTTTCAAGGTTAAAATGGTAAAAAATAAAAATACTTTTTAGAAAAAAACAAGGGTAAAATAGATCAATACCCACTGATCCGATCCGTCCCTTAAATCCTTGCTTAAATATGAATTTGAATCGGCACATATGTTTACCTGCATAAGCTTCTTCAAGCCAATACCTATTCCTTTTAATTCCAAATGTTAATCGAATTGGGGATTGATCTGATTCGGTTGTGAATAGCTCACGTAGAATAATTTCGTTAGAACAAAGCAAATTTTTAACCTAATTTTAAGAGTTATCTTTCTGTTCTTTTATGTCTTCACCCAATTAAGAGTGTCTTTAGGGATTTCTATTTCTATCGCAATCATTCATTCATTATTATTTGTACGAATCAACGTATGGTTCAATTTGATCCATTTCGCTACGTAAAACTACATTTAAATGACTTTTTTATTGCCTTTTTTAAATGTGGAAATTACCTAGATCCACTAAGGAATTAATTAGGTAACTTCTGTAATTACCTAATGGATGAAGTCAATTAAGAAGACAACAAAGAGGGCATCCGTAATTAAGAAGATTGAATAAAAAGCAATTGTAATTTTGAGTGTGAGCCGGAAGTAATGACACATCCCATCCTCCGAATTGCTTTGACACGTGGCAAAATCGCATTGAATTATGAGGTAGGATGGAAACACGGTGATCAGTGTGTCACTGGCTCACTGCCACCCACCCTGGATATCTCTTTTTCTTCTTCTCCATCCACACATGTATCCATCAATCCTCCACTCAGGAGACCCCAATTTCTTGAAATGACCACATCATCCTTGCCTTCCTTCCATTATTCCATATTCCCAAGATTTGCATAAGAGGGTAGGAAGGTCATTTTAAAAAATGAGTAAGATTTACCAAGCATTCCAAATATAAGGGCACAATGGTAATTTTAAAAAATTCATTAGTTTCAGAATTTTAAAATCCGTAGATCGGAAGATGCAATTCCATGAGGTCGATCTCATATGAGGCTTGGTTTGAAATTCATGGTGGGGCTCACAGAGACATCGGAAGTCCCCTGGAGATTATCGGAGCAGACTGCCCAACAACTCACACTGATGAGCTCATCCGTTGGATTTTTGCTTTTCTTGTGATTTTCGAAAAAGTAAAGGTTATACTCTTTCGAAGGCGGTGTTTTCAATCGCATGTGCGGTCGAACCTTCAGAAAGACTGGACCCCACACAGTAGCAGAAATGTATATGGGGACTTTTTTGTCATTACAGTGGCATTCTAGATATTTCGATAGAAAATAAGGGCTACTCAATTAATGCTCACCCAAAGTTTTTCACTATAAATAAGCCCAGACCCCTCTTCTGTCTGCTCTCTTCTCTGTCGCCAAATCCCAATCTCTCGCTTCTCTCATTTCTCTCTCTTTCTCTACCTTCCTCAACATCCTCCCCCAACCCCTTCTTTAACCTTAAATCCAAATCTCGCAAACTCCTTCTTCGCTCACCGGCGGCGAAATATCTAGTACCTTCGGCCGGCGATTCCATTAGATTCCGTCAACCACCGTCGTCTCGATCCGATCTCATCGGTTACTACATATCTGCCCCGGCCTCCCCCAACCCTTTCTTCTCTCTCTCTCTCTCTCTGTTAAATCGTCGTCGTCTTTGGAGTCTTGTCTCTTCCATTTCCCCTTTGTACTTTTTTAAGGATATATCATCTTTTTTTTTCCTTCATTGAAGGTGTTTTTACAGTTTTAACCTTGGGGTCCTTAATGACATTCACTTTTTACAGTAACCGAGAGGGGACCACAATTTATCTCTTTTCGTTTGGGCAGTTTCCTTTGTGGGGTTAAAATTAGAGTTGTTTGACGCTTTTGCTGAGGTGTCATGATTTCGACAGAGCGCTCGATTGCAATGACGAACCAGCCCCGTCGGGTTTTGACGCCCGGGGCGTCACGGAAACGGAAGGAGAGAGAAGTTCTTCACAAACTCAAACCGTCAACCACCAACAAGGCTGACCCGGCTCAGGATCTAGCTCCGGCTCCGGATCCGGCTTCTTCTTCGTCTAATCGGCTCTTAGCTGGCTACCTGGCCCATGAGTTCCTGACACAGGGAACTCTATTCGGCCAGAAGTGGGACCCAGCTCCGGCAAAGGCTGCGCCGGTGGAGGTTGCAAAAAATAAGGCGGTCTATATTGAAGGGGCAGAGCAGTCTCCGGCGGCGGCGCATCAGAGGTATGCTGCGGTGGCGAAACTGATGAAGGTGGATGGGACCCACATAGCGGGTATTGTCAACCCGACCCAACTAGCACGGTGGATACAAATGTGAGAAAGGTTGTGACTTGTGACGCTGAGGGAGTGCGTGGCGGATTAATATTGGTGGAGTGGTTGATCTTTGCTCCACGTACGAAAGCTTCTCGCGAGTTTCGCGCATGCACTTCTCTCACTTCTCAGAGAAGGCGAAAGGTGAGTGACCAAAGATGAAGGCAAGAGAGACAGAGATAGAGTCTGAGCATCTCTGTTTCTCTCTCTATTTCTGGTTTCTTTTTCTTTCATTTTTCAGTTTTGATTATCTTATCTGGGCCGTTTTAGTTGTTTGTTGTGTAAAAATGTACATGGAGGAAATATTTTAGGCGATGGAAGAGATCGTCTGATAAGATGGTAGATAGATAGATATCTAAGATAGATCCAGGTGATATTCAAAACTTTACTCTCGTGGGTTTGCTAGATATCTGTTCTTCAATACATGTCAACAAACAAAAATGCCTTAAATAATCATCATCATCTTCTTCTTCTTCAAAACAGTAGAGATGATGGGTCTGCGACATGAATGGACCTGAAACTGGAGGAGTCATGAAGTAAGTGACTGATGAGTAAGATGTATGAATGATCAAACATATGCATGGGCATGCATGTGTGTCTGTTAGGTGGGTTGAGTTGATGATGATGAATAATCAAAATTCTGATGGGGTTAACTAAAATGGTTTTATTCAGAATTTTTCTTTTCTTAGTTTTGTAAGTCTAGGATTTTTTTTTTTTGGGTGGTGGTGGTGGGGGTGGGTTCGAGATTGTAGGTCTAGATTCTCTGCAACTGAAAAGTCAATTTTTTTAAAAGGAAATTGATAATTTAATCATATTTGGGAATAAGAGTTACGTACGTTATGAAAATTGGAATCTTTTGTTTAAGTAATAAAATTCTGAGAGTCGTTAATTCCATTTAAAACGAGGCCTTATTCTTTCCATCAATCCCATCACCTCTTTATTGTCAATGGCGATCAGTTCATGGATGTAGCGCCGCTGCTATGTAGAGTAGTCCGGCGGCCGGCTGCCGGCGGCCTCTGTTTAGACTTGAGACTGCTTCAATGACTACATTTATATTTTCCTTTTTTTTTTTTTTTTGTTAACATATTTTCCATTTATGAGACTTTTAAATTAAAAAGATAAAATATTTGCTTTCTTTATTCCATTTTCTAGGGTTTTGATCAATTCCGATCGATTCCCAATCGATTTCGTTTGAATTATTAAAACATTGCGCGTAGATGTTTCAACAATCTGGCACGGATTGAGAAGGCTATGGAGTATGTAAAAGATTGTTGAGTTATGGCTAATTATATAATAAGCGTCGACTGTCAATTTGATGTATCATTACAAAAAATTAGTCGAAGGCTTATAACTATATATTGTAATAAGGGGAAAAAAAAATTTTGTTGTTGCAGTTAAGTAGTTGCAACCCAATGGTAACAGCTAAGGGAATGAAATCATAGGGATAGGTTTAAAAATACCCACCTAGAGTGAATTTTTCATCTCCATCCCTGAGATTTCATTTCGTTGGCCAGTACCAAAGTTTGCAACTATTTGGTTGCAAACCAAGGCAGCAGCCAAGTTTCGTTCGTAACTGACTGTCTACCTAACATACCATATAGATCGATCTAATACCGATACCTCAATTTGTGGTTGTAGTTGTTTATTGTGATGGTTTCGTTATTTGGTGCCTTTTCAAATAATCCCCCCCCCCCCTTTTATCTCTCACCTAAAAAAAGGAAGTACGTCTATGCCTAAACATAGCAAGTGTGGAAAGAATGTGTTGTCCTCAACTTGAAGATACTCTCATATGCCCTCTCATAAACCCGTGTGTTAACATGTACCTGTGCTCTTTTTTTTTTTTTATTTGGTAGAAATGTACCTGCGCTTTTAAGGTAGGGTTTTCTTGTGGTTTTGAATTTTCCATATTTAGGTCTTGGAATACATTGTATGGTAACATTATTTAATGTTCAGGTTAAATGTGGATTAAAGATGGGAAAATTTCCTTACACTTTTGTAAAACAAAACAAGTAGGTTGAATTTGTTTTGACACATACCTTTCTTGTAAACTTACTTATTTAATTTAGAATTTTTGAGAAT
Source organism: Macadamia integrifolia (assembly GCF_013358625.1). Lineage (NCBI taxonomy): Eukaryota > Viridiplantae > Streptophyta > Magnoliopsida > Proteales > Proteaceae > Macadamia > Macadamia integrifolia. The sequence goes on from NC_056566.1 coordinate 15,381,382, forward strand.
TAATAGGTTTCGGAAATGGAGGATTATGATATTTCAAACTGTTTTAAGAACCCCTAACTGAATTTGTGAAGCTTTGTGAATTGACTGGACCGATCTGATCTTGATTCTGGGTTTGTAAACCTTGGTGATAGGTCACAACTTGCATGGATCGTTTTATTTCGAAGTGTAACGCTTTCGATACGATCTACCATTGAGGGATGCGGTCATAAATACTCAAGATACGACGGGATACCTTTAAATTTTTTGGACTACCTTTCAACCTAGTAATTAATGAGTTGCAGAAAATACAGATACATGCGTTCACACATTTAAGTTGACAATGCAAGATATGAAAGGCAAAAGTACACAGAGGCAAAAGATCACTACCTGGTCACATCACATTTGTACTTTTGTGTTAGACATAGGGAAAAAAATCGTCTGCAATTTCGATCTCATACAATTTCGTGTAATATCACTTTCAGGCGGTGACGCGTGTATTGATACCAATACAATGGCTCAGATCTGATTTAAATGCCTTTTCACTGATTTAATGTTTTATTAGTTATACCTGGGCCATTGTATTGGTATCAATACACGTGTCACCGCTTGAAGGTGGTATTGCACGGAATTGTACGGGATCAGAATTACAGATGATTTCAACCCTAGACATAGGGGTTTAAAATGTCAACAGACCCTATTTTGATGATTAGGCACGAGCCTTGTTGCAAGCACCATGTGATGAGGAAGCGATTTTTATTACATCATTGCAAGGACACCAATGGGAGCGTGCGAAAACATCAACCTGAACAGGATTTTCAGTTTTCATGAAATTAGATGGTCACTCCGCCCCTGCTCTATGTACGAGGGGATAGGACCACGTTTCTTTTCAGGCTTCTTTTTCTAATTTAGATTTTAAGTTTTTGAATTTAAATTGCAGACAGTACCATATGGAGAACAAGGGATAGATATCCATTGTTATCCCCAAATGGATTCAGAAACCAATAAATTGATACACACTCCTACCATCTCTTTTCTTTTGTACTTTTTGTTCTCTTCAATCATCTTATTCGTTTGATCCGATCCTAGATAATCTGATATACTTTCTCAATGAATGAAGGGTATAAATAAATGAGATTGCTTTTCGATTAAAAAGTATTATGTGAAATCTTTGTTCTTTGTTCTTTGTTCTTTGTTCTTTCTCTTTTCCTTTTCCTTTCCCTATTCCTCTTTCCAACTTTTGAATCAATAGAAAAACCTTTCTTCGGTTTTAACCAAAGTATCTATAATATTTGACGATTTTGAGTGATCTTATCACTCTCAATGTGAATTTGAGATCCTACTCAAAGACGTGATCGCCAAGCAAGAAACAGATCTATCCCAATTAGGAAATATCATCTACAAAAGACTCCTAATCATCTATAAAAGAAAGCCGAATCAGCTGCATGACGGGGTATCTCACGCTTCCCAAGGATAGGTTAAACTCTTACTATGCAAAGACTCCTACCATGCATAGACTCCTACCAACTTTGAGACGACTGCTGAATTGAGATTCTCTATTGCCACCTTGCTACTACTACAAATACTCAAGTAAACCCCCTTTTATAGGACCAATACTTTTTTATTACTTTTGAATTACCTTGTTCGCAAAGAAATTTGACTAAAGCATCGAAAAATCCCTCATCGAATTAACCCGACACTCACTCTTTTTTGTCTGTTTTTCTTTATAAATATAGAAGCCTAAAACGATTTCTTGCCGCAATAATCTCTATTAAAAGGATTAAGTCATTAAGATGCACTTAAATGTGAATATGAGGAATTTTGAGAGCGAAGTGCATATCTTTAAGGAATCAAGGGATACCTTAACCCTTGTCTTCAAATATGAGGGGACCTTAGCCTTTACACATGTAAGAGGATTCCTGAACAGGAGGTGACAGTTTTTAAAACTACAGCGTGTATGTACAAAAGAGAGGGTAAAAAAAGAGGTAAGTCAAGCATAGCAGAAAACAGAAACCCTAAAGCATCTTATGTTAGATTAATTTTTACTGGAATATTAGATACAAATCAAATCAACTTAGGTATATTAGATCAATTAAAGTACCTTTATTTACCAAATCTGAAGGTCTTAACTCTTAAGGTTGAGAGAGAGAGAGAGAGAGAGAGAGAGAGAGAGAGAGAGTTCTTTTGGTAGAAGCAAAGAGGAAGTTTCGTTTTTCTGTAAAGTTGCTGCTTTTACCTTTTCGCTATGGTAAGAGGTATCTTGTCCTTGAGCACAGCCCCAAGGCCACTCCCTAATCTATGTTATCCCAAAGGTATATATTCTGGAAAGGGATGCCATGGATTAGACCTAGGGGTGTCAATTAGTGGCCCGATCCGACTAAATCGATCGGGACCGACCGTTTATAGACCGGTCTGGCCCGGACCGTTTATTAAACGTATCGGGCTTGAGCCCGGCCCGTTTATAAATGGTCGATCTCGGTTTTGCTACTTGGACCGTCGGGTGCCCGACCGAGACCGGCCTATTATGCATCGACTTGGCCCGACCCTTTAATGATTGTAAAATACCTATTTTACCCCCCAAATTAAAGAATAAAAACTAAAAAGTAAAGACATGTTCACATTTTAAGTAATGGTTATATTTGGTATCATTTATTAATTTATTGTCATTTTTTTGGGCTTGCATGAGTGGGCCGGAATATAATAGCACATTTTAAAGAGGGCCCGTTTAAAAACCGGTTAGAGCCCGTTTAACATTAAACATGTTCGTAGCCCGGTTAAGGCCCGACTAAAGCCCGATTAAGGTAGCCCGATTATAGCCCGAGACCGATCGACCGAATATAAAGTGTACCATGCCCTCAATAACTAAGCCCGATTAGTTAAATGGGCGGACACGGTGTAGCCTTTGAAAGTCTTCAAGCCCGATTAAGCCCGATCGAAACCGAACCAGCCCGACCGGTTGACACCCCTAATTAGACCAGACCAGAATCTCAAACCTCTCATCCCATTGCATCCACAACATATTGGATCACATTCGAGTGAGGGTGTTAAACGGTGCGATTTTAATTCATGGTGTCAGATAGAAATCAAAATCGAATCGTTTATTAAATGGTTTCATATAATGAAATAAAAAATATTTACATTAGAAGAAAAAAAAAAGTAAATACATAAATTTATTCAATCTTTTTGAATTAAAGATGATTGATTTTAGAAAAAAACATAAACAATTTCATCAATGTGGAAATGAGGCCTTGGGTGTAGAAATACAACCCTAAAACGATGCAGAAGATAATAGAAGAACAAGAACAAACAATGCACACAGATTTACGAGGTTCGGTAAGATTGTCTATGTCCACGGTGAGATGAGATCTTGCTTCACTATCAATGGAGAATAGAGTTACAGCGCTCGTCTCTCACACCTCTCAGTATTGCTTGCATTACAGAGAAAGAAACCCTTGCTATGAATATATAGCGAAAAACCTTAATCTGAAAAAATACAAAACTGCCCGCAGTCCTGTTTGTTGAGGCGCTGCACCAGTACTCCTTGGATCAAACTGTGACGGAATACAAGACATCGTACACCAACATTTGGGACATTGAAGATTTTAGGTTCTCTTTGGTATGATTACAATTTGTATTTATTAAATATTTTTTAGAAATCATTTGTGACAATAAATTATGGACCACAAATAGTATTCGTTTGTTTACTATTCATAAAATGATTATATAATGAAAAAATAGGTTTCAATTTTCACCTTCAGCTTCGAGCTTTAAGCGAGAGAGATGATAGTATTTGAGATTTTTTATTAGAAAAATATACAACATACTGAAGTTACTTATTTACCATTGATTTTGAGTAGTTTAGTTCACATGTCCATTTAAGGTAGCAAAAATCAACATAAATAATTTGTTGCCACAAATCACAAATAGCGTGAGAGTAATTTGTGCTTTATGATTTATTCTAATTTATTATAAGTAGAAATAAGTGTTATAAATTATACCAAAAATAAAAAATAAAAAGAGTAACCTAGTACACGAGGCTCTCGCTACTGCGAGGTCTGGGAGGGGCAAGTTGTACGCAGTCTTACTCCCTACTTCACAGAAGAGGTTGTTTCCAGGTTTGAAACCTGTGACCAACATGTTACAATCGTACAACTTAACTGTTGTGCTAGAGTCTCGCCCACTGTTATAATAATAGAAATAGAAATCAAACCAAAGAGAGCCTTATATAGTGTTATTCATTTAATATTTATTAAACGATTTCACAATTTCATTGTAAACTGTTTGATTTGGTCACGATAATAATAGTTTTGGTTTGATTTTAAAACTCGATAGTTAAATGAGGAGATAAAAGTAACTTGTTTTGCTTGGTGACTTTTGACCTAATTAAATTAATATTATCATGAGTAAGATAGGGGCAACTAAAGAGTTGGTAAGACTAATTACAATTGTAGGAATCCGTTCGATTCATTGTGCTTGAAACTATCTTTACCTATTTAACCACCAACAAGTTTCATGTGGCATAGTTTTCCTACATGGTTGTCTAGGGAGGAATACACTCATAGCTGTGTCACTTAGACCTTGAAAAGTCAACATTAGAGATACCAATCAAGGATTCAGATTCTCTCCAACAACTGATGCTCTAATCAACCTTCAACTTAGACATAGGAAAGTCTGGAATATATGCTAACTACCTGGATCTGCATGCCCCCATGTATTGGAAAATATGTCTGTGTCCGATTGAAGGGTGATTGAAGGGAGTAATTGTTGAAGAGGAGCCAAACCCACCAATCAATGAATATGTTGGAAATGATATGCATTAGTGACATCAGATTGTGTCATTTTCAGGTCAAATTCAGTCATAATCCTTTGCATTGCATATATTGGCATTTTCCTTGGCTACACACCTAAGTCCAAATGGTATTAATAGTCGAGGACAACTGTTAGCATAGTAGGATTGAGCATTTCCTCTTTTGTTATAAAAAAGAGAAAAAGCTCTATGAGTTTAAGGTGCACATTACATGCGCCTATCGCAATGAATTATTATATTATTTAAAAAACAATATGAGAAGGTATAGAGTACCCTCTTGCTCAAAGAACCCTTTCCCAAGAATGTGTCTACTATTAAAATCAAAAGTTTCTTTATGAGGCTCACATTGTAGAGAAGTGGAGTAAATTGTTTCTTCTATTGGCATTATATCAACCATGTCAGTGTTTGATTGGCTCTCCAACTCTATAAATATGTTATCTACATCAGCCTCCGCTTGGGTTGTCCTATGTTCACAATTTAATTAAACTTTTTTTTTTTTTTAATCAAAAAGTGTATTGTTGGATGTTTAGAAGGAGGCTGAAACTGCTTTTCAATCCAAAGACTTGACCACAAATATCCAAAGTCCTTAGTTCAATTGTGGTTCAATCACCCAATTATATACACCTTTGGAACAATGAATTATCCAATACAAAGCAGGCCATAATTTTTAGTTACACAAGTTTGCCATAGAAATTGATGATACATGTAACTAGGGGTGTCAACCGATTGGGCCGAGTCAGTCTCGATTGGGCTTAATCAGGCTTGATCACTTGAAAGTCTTATACCGTGAACGCTCGTTTAAGTAAACGGGCCTAGCTTTGGGGGCATGGTGCGGTTTATAATTGGGCCAATCTGTATCGGACTTTTTTAAATGGGTCTTAATCGGGCCTTAACAGGGCTACAATCCTATTTGAGTCTAAACGGGCTTTAAACGTGCCTAACCTAAAATTCTTTTTTTAAATTGGTTGAATGCCCAGAAATATATTAAGCAAATCTTTAATAAAAAATAGAAATGACATGAGATTATGGTTATTCATACAAAGAAAAAGAAGAGATTATGACATTTATAACTTACAAAATAAAGCTTAATTAAATCAAAACCTATTACAAAGCAAAGGGTAAGAAAGCTTAATTTGTTTTTTAATAATAATGGCAAAATAAGAATTTTATGTAGTATTAAAGGGGTCGGGCTAGGTCAGGCTACAACGAGTAGGTTCAACCCAGGCATATAAATGTGTCGGTTCAATCAGGCACCCGACAGACTAGCTACTTGCACCTTGAACGACCGTTTAATAAACGTTTCGGGGTAGCTACTTGCACCGACACATTTATTAAATGGATTGATACAAATCAGACCATAAACGTATTAGACTCGATCAAGCCTACCGGAGCAAGCTCAGAATTGACACCCCTACATGTAACTATTATCTATCCATTAACAAGATTGAACTAATCAGCGGTCCAAATCCAAAAGATAAACATCCTTGCTCGAAAGTCCACCCCTCCCTACACCCACCAAAATGGGTTCAAAAAGATTATTTTGTAGTTCATTGGTTCGCCGGTAAACCACATTTACTTTTGTGCTTGGTAACATCAATATGCAACAATTGTAGTGGGATTTTGATTCTTTTATATGATGTCGGCGAGCCATATGTGGCATATAGTTGATTCTTTGTTCTAGTCCTTTCAACTTTGTTCTTTTTTGGAGCCTTTTTCTTCAATTATTTAAGGTAAAGATGAAAAATGATTATTAAAATAAGAAAGGGAGAGTGATAAGCACACTACTCAAGTGTGATAAACTAGCGAGCAACATAATCAGGGCATAGGACAAGGCACCACATAGGAGGGATGTGGGATCATTTTAAAGGGAGAAAAAAGGGATAGACACAACGGACGTTAGATTACGACACCCAGAATGACCAGATTTATTCTCGTTGAAAAAGTATGTTATACTAAAATGGTAAAAAAGAAAAATTATAAATTTCACTATGCTAAGTTATAATAAGAATTTCCTTTAAAAAATCATTTCATAAAATTGTTAGGCTCTTTAAACAGTTATCCATTATTCATATACTACTAGAGTAACTTATAGCCTTGAAAGAATCAAGAAGTCCGTTTCCCTTAAATATCTTAAGAAACTAAATTTACAGCATCTAATGCTTTAGCTTTACACCTTTGAAAATGTTTGTTTCAGGTAAAAAAAAAAGATTTGGATTTTGTTTCTTTTGAAAGAATCTTTGACTAGATCCTTAAGTCATGTCCTCATATATTATAGAAGGAAAGATGAAATTCGACTCCCACTAGGTACACATTGGGCCACTCACATGGAGTATTTAATGCTCTTCACCGCTTTTAGTAAAAATTGAATGGTTCTCATTCAACCTCGCTATGACCCAATCTATGCGGTTGTGGGATCAGTATAAGCCCACAGGACTAGTTAAGCCAAAGACCTGAATACCCATCTTTAGTCATCATTAAAAAAAAAAAAAAAAAAAGAAGGGGAAAGATGAAGAAGTGCCCTTCAAAAGAATCAGTCCAACAAAAATCAAAATTACTAGGGGGGGTTTGGGTGTGAAGAAGACAAAATATGCTTCAATTTTTACTATATAATAGTTATCTTCATGATAGTTAATATTTGATATTTGTTTTATGGCGAAAGTTTCTCTTCACTCGAAGAGAAGAAGGTGAAGTGACATTGTAATTGAACTATTGGGTTATCATCACATTCTCAGTCCTTATTACGAAATTGAAAGAAAACTCGATCCTAGTTTTATTATCATATACATATCTGTCTTTGTCCATTAGATTTTAACATCTATTTGTGAACAAAAATATTGTAGCTTGTCAATATAGCCAAATTATAGCCAAGTATTTCTAGACATAATTACTTGGCCACCATAGACGGTTGATATGTCATTTCAACCTTCTATATATATATATATATATATAGATCAATTTTTGCAGCTCCAAATTCAATCATATATAGTTCATCATTTATTAGACTAACACTCATATATTATAAATAGTGTAACTATCAAACAAGAATGAAATAAATAAATATTGACTTTTGAATAGTTTGATCCAAAATATATATATTGGAAGTAACTTCCAGTTGTATCCAAATCTTTTTTTTGCCATGTAGAGAACAGTGTCTAGAATTTACTAATGAATAAAAGATTACGAGCACCACAAGTTTACGAAGTTTAAACACCAAATGGCATCATATGATAGAAAATTGTTCAAGATAGAAATTTACATGGTATCAGAACAGCTTCTTTTTGGTTCCATTCGGTTTTGTCCTCTCTAGTCATGTTCCCTTGTAAGGTGATTTTGATCTTGATTCACCTGCATAGTATTAGTTTCTCATTAGTTCTGAGTGAAATATTCCCTTTCCTCATATGCCTCTTATCAGATTATTCTTTTGAGATAGGAAGTTTACCAAACTAGTTCAAGCAAGCCAAGTTGATCTACAAATGGATATCAATATTGTTTTCATTGGCTGGGGAAGCTTGAGGTTTCAATTTTTTTTTTTCCTATATATATTTTGGCCGGAAGCATTCTTTCAAATATGGTCAAATATATAGTGCATTTATTTTTCTAAAAGATGAAATGATCATAGGCATATTTTGTTTGAAAGTCTCTTTATTTTATTAATATTTTAGGGAAAAAGATCCTCACGCGATAGTGTGGGTATCATTCTCATGTCCTCTCACATTTTTAACCACATGAGATCCACTGTGTGGAGAAGCCTTTCCCAATTTTGAATTTAATAAAAATTCTTTTAATGTTTTCTATTAATTTTAAAAATAAAATCAGCTGCTAAGGTATTATAAAAGAAGGTAGGTTGTTTGTTTTATGTGCAATGCAGCATAAATAACACATAAAAGAATATTGCATATGCTGGTCAATGGTCATTGTCTTCTGATCAATATTTTATCGAATAAAATTTTAGGAATCAAGAAGGGCTCCATGGTTGATGACTAATATCTTAGTGGATCTTCTACTTAACAACTTTGGAAAACTTTATTCATGAAGATCCACTAATATAATTGTCCTTGAAATTCTTGTTTTATTGATTTGAATTTTCTTCCACATGCATATCATAATTAAAAAAATCCAAAAAAAAAAATAAAAATTGTCACTAATTTTATTTTTTGTTGTGCTAATAGTTTTATGAGCGATGATTGTCCGCCGCGAGTGCGGCGGTGCGGTGAGCATCGGATGGCCAAGATGACATTGGCACATATCTCAATGTCGTTCCGGCCATCGGATGCTCACCGCACCGCCGCACCCGCGGCAGAGGATGTTTTCACTAGTTTTATTATTAATGTTTAATTTTGGGAGGAATGAATATTCCTTAATTGTGTGGCCACTGTGCTCAAAATAGATAGCAATGACCAATCAATATGTCTTGGCCTGCTGATTGGTCCACCCACAATATTAGGCACTGACCACTTCAACGCTATTTGTTCATAGTAAGCCATCCAATTCATCTGGAACATGCCTAGACACAGACAACGGCAAAATGATGCCCTTATCCCCTGTGAACCCCTAGAAAATCCACCCCCTTTGATACTCATGTGCATTTTCTCATTGGCCCCATGCTAGCTAGGGCCCACATGATCAAGGATCATGCTTTTTCGCTTAATTTTTAGTTAAACTCTTTCCAAGATAATGATGTGAAACTAATTTTACCAAAGGGGAAATGAACGCTCCCTATTTTTGCAGACCTTACGATTAGACACAAAGGGTGGCAAAATTTATGCCCCCACTCATGCGAAACTCAAAATACTCACCCCATGTTTTTTTATAAGAAGAATAAGAAATTAAATATTAAATAAAACAGTTTGTACCTTTATGTTGTTATTAGAGAGAGTGATATTTTGTTTCCTTTTCATAGATACATAAGCCAAATAAGCTAAAAACAAGACCACTTAGTTAGTAAGCTTGAGCAAATATGTAGTTAGTGGTACGAGATCATAAACGTCCATAAAAATAGGAGAGACACTCTAAAGCCACGAAGTAGTACTTTTGTCCAAAAGAAGATAGCTTAACTCCTCTGAATTGCTCCAAACTTCTGCAATGCTCCATCTTTCGCCTTTGCAAGTTGTAATCCATATAGAAAAACTCATGGTGCTTGCTTCAATAGAGTTTCCTGTCATCAAATAGTTTGCAGACAATGAGACACATTTCCCTTTAAAAATGATACAATTAGCTCATCCGAAAGTATTTTGATGAGCATTTGATATACTAGCATAGATCATCAATGGTATTTCTAAACTTGGTAGACAAGGTTAAACTGGGTGAGTGTATTGAGAGATCACCTGCTGCTGCTGTTGAGGTGGTTTGTAGTAAAACTCATGAATTCATTGATTTGCAAGAATAAGGATGGAATGAGGTTAGGAGTATCAGTAGTAAATAGAACTTTATTTCGATGTATCCATATAAAATAACATATAATAATGAAAGTACTGAAAAAGTTGCATAGATCTTTCTCCAGAAGTATGTTAGGTTTAAAGAAATGCATAATCAAAGACTTAAAGGAAAAACTAGCAATGTTTCCAGTTCTTAAACCCAATGGGCTAGTCGCCCAAATTCTCTTAGTAAAATTGTATGAAAGAAAAATGTGCCAAATGGACTAAGAATATTTCTGCAGAATCCACGAATTGATGCCCATGTGCATCCCTTCATTGATCCGCATTGGTGCAATAGCCACAAGCTAGGGAATATTCAATTTCTCTTTACCAAAATACCTTCAAAACCAGTACCATGTCGTCAATTAATACAAGGTTGAAAACTTGATAAAGAATTTTAACAGTAATGTACAGTAAACTACGAGTATGCCATGAGAAAAAAAAAATTATTTAGTAATGAAATTGCCATGAGCAAAACATGGGTTTGGCCAAACTTTCTGGTTCACTCCAGTGGCCAATGTTAAATCAAAGGTTCCTTCTGTCTATCCTTGAACCCTAATGGCCTTGTGTACCTTCCAATCTCCACCATCAACCTTTCTTTCTTTCTTTCTTTATTTATTTTTTTTGTTCACTTTTCTTTTAAATCTACTATTATTGTTATTACCTGTATTGGATATTGCTTTGTTTTATAATGGGTTGGGGGTCATTATTCCTAAGGGAAATACTAATTAACTTCTTTAAGAGGTTTAAATACTAATTAAAATTTGGATCCCCGTTGACCACATTGTATTAAAAATCAAGATATGTAACCCCTTCTAATGCCCTCATTATTAAACCCCTTCTCCTCCAAAAGAAAGAGAATATGATTCAAATGGCATGTACTTCTTTGCTTTAAAAAAAAAAATGACCAATGCTAGGAGGCCCCCGAGGTTAGTTGTAAATTGGATCCCCAAGACCATTGGTTAATATTGTATCTTCTATGTCATTACTTAAAAAAAAAAAAAAAAAAAAAAAAAAAAAAAAAAAACAGTTTATTTCATAATGATTAATCTAATTTGAGGGTTTTCATTTAAGTGCATCAACTAGTAGGAGTAATTTTGAAAGAATCAAAATTTCATATTTGATAGGAAAGATCTAGTATTTCTTCATTCATTCTCATCCAATTGAAAAAAAAAAAAAAATCTTTGCTTAGATGGGTCAATTTCTTAATGAGACATGAAATAATTAAAAAAATTAATCTATTTTCTCTTATTTTTATATCTAATTTTGATTACAATCAGTTCAAGTCCTAGTATTTTAATTTTTTGAATGTTGGTCCCATTATTCATATTGGCCTAGGCCTCACTATTGACCTTTTAGAGAGAGAGAGAGAGAGAGAGAGAGAGAGATTTTTTATCTACATTTTTTTTTTTTTGGTAAAGCTCTATCTAAATATGAGTATTGACTGATTGGGTTTCAGCCCTCCATTCGTGGATCCTCATTTGATTGATACGATTTAAGGGTGGAGTTGTTTTTTCAGCTATAGAAAAATGATTGGGGAATGAGATATCTGGTCTAGCATCTTATATTTGTTGGGCTCTATCGTTGCCTCGCAATGACCTCATTTTCAATAGCAGAGATCACTCACCTAGGGAGATAATCTCACACGCTGAAAAAGAGTTTGATGAGTTTTGCAGTAGCTATGCACCCAATATGCCTTTTTCTCAGGATCTCCATAAATTGTACATTGGTGTCCTCACTGTCCCTCCTTTTATAAACTCAATACTTATGCTACCATGTCTAAAACTGGACTGGAGTGGGCTTTATTTTGAGGAATTCCGAAGGTCTCCCAAAGTTTGCTCTCTGAGCCAATTTTTTTCTCCTCTATTCTTTAAGGAGAAGCAATTGCAATTTAGTGTGGGCTCTTACATAGTATTGCCGAAGCAATTGACAACATTGAAGTGGAAACAGATAATCTCGAGGCTACCACTATCCTAAGCAACAACCATTCAGATTCCAAACTTGAAGTTTCCAGCATTCTGATGGACATCAAATATCTGGCTACTTTTTTTCTATCTTGTTCATTCAAGTATGTTCCTAGGGATACTAAAAACTAGCATGGTTGATTTCTTAACCCGGAAAGCCAGCTCCTTAGCGTGTAGGATGGATTGACCGTTTTCCACTCCTTGGATTTATGATCTATGTAAATCAAACTCTTTGTGCTGATCATGCATAAATATATAGACTCGTATTTACTAAAAAAAAAAAAATGATTATGAGTGATTTTTGGTCCCCTAAACATTTTCCTTAAAAAAATCATGAAAAAATATTGAAAAACATTAGGAAAGGTAGATAGAGGCTTCAACTGTCAGAGGTCCTCCATATTTGAAGGGGATAATATGGAAAGGACTTTAAAGTTCTTCATTCTTTTGAGGAAAAGGAAGAGAATAGCTATGGAAAGGTGAGGTTGTAGTCCACCAAGGTTGGCCACACGACAAGTGGAGAAAAGTTTGAGACATTTGGGAGGAATCTTCTTGCTTTTATTTTATTTTATTTTTGCAATTCCAAACCATGAGATTTCTTATTTCAAGTTACAAAAGGTTTAAAGAATATGATCTAAAAACAAATAGGTATTAGCTATGTTATAGATTGAGCTGTACTCCATAGATTTTTATATTTTGAGTGAATTGAAGCTGGCAATAACCGACAGCTTTTATTGATTCCATGAATTGAATGTCCATCAAGTGGCCACCTGCTATCCTTACCATCCATTCTCATTTTCTAAATCAATCAATACATTCTCACTTAGAAATCAATTAATACATGCTTTTTTTTTTTTTGTTGAAATTAATACATGTAAATGAAAGGCATTATGACTATATATTTATAGCCCTCGTTTCTAAAAATAATTCCCATGCAGTTAAGGCGGGTGGGCCAGAGATTGAACTGTGCTGATAATAATAAGGCCTAACCAGTTTGATTAATAGAAAGAAAAGCTTCCTTGTTAGTCCCACCCTCTGTTAGTTAAAACGGGAACGGCAAAAAAACATTGTTCGGTACGGGCATGTTTTAAACGGATCAAAACGTGAACGGGACGGTCAAAAATACGGTCAAATACGGTAAAAACGGGAAAAAATAAAAAACGGACGATACGTGTTTTAAACGTTTATATTTAAATAATACGGTGTCAAAAAAAGGGCAGTATATAGACATAAATTGGCATAATAATTCTCTAAATACCTAGATAACAATAAAAAAAAATAGCCCCGTTTTAAACGTTTCTATTTTAAAACGTTTATATTTTTCAAAATCCGTTTTTTTACTGTCAAAAAAACGGGACGGCGTTTAAAACGGCAAAAAAACTTTCAATAGCCCCGTTCCCGTTTTTTACCGAATTTCTGTGAAAAATTCGGCAAACGGCGTTTAAAACGGCAAAAAAACGGGACGCCGTTTTAAACGCGAATTAACTAACTAGGGTCCCACCCAAACAAAATTGATATATATATATATATATATTTTTTTTTTTATTAACGAAGAGTATTCAGGACTTTGGCCTAACTAATCTCGGGGCAAACAAGTTTTATAATGAAGAAAATAAAACACTAAAATTCTTTTTTACCAAAAAAAAAAAAAAGATGATGACATATTTTTACCACATAGGTGGTGAAAATGACATTAGACCTTAATTATGTAATTATTTTTGTATTATTTGATTCATGTAAATTATTACAATTAAAGGATAGGGTTAGGCACATGCTCAATCAATGAGGGGTTGGGATGAGATGGGATGGGATGGGATGGGTGGGGTATTGGTATCATTTTCAAAGGGGAGAGAGAGGGATTGGGCACCTCGGCAGTGTGGTCAGTCTTTTTCTTATAATTAGTTAGGAGGAAAGAATTCTCTAAGTTTAGTATTCTCTAAGGGCACATTGGGTATTTTCACGTTCAGCTATGATTGAATATGAGAACGCTACATTGACGGAATTCTTTGCCTAATTAATTATAATGAAATGAGAATGTCCCTAAAAAGAATGGAACAAAGTGGGCAGTCAGAGATGTGGTTGATGGAGAACATAAAAGGCAAACTATGTAAGAAACCCAGCCTTAACACACCATATGAGGAGGTCACTTCAATCAAAGAAATAGAAATAAAATGTGGCCATACTAGGAAAAGCTTTATGAATGTTGCTCCATATAAAGAAAGCTTGTTAAGAGAGAGAGAGAGAGAGAGAGAGAGGAGTTAGGACACATGTACCAAGGTTTATCATGTCACCTAATTATTATTTAGTAGGATTTTTTTTTTTTTTTTTTGGCACAAAAAATATATGTATGGATGAAAAATAAGAGGTTTTATTTTTTAATTTTTGATAGAGATATTGGGAGTATGGAAAGGAGCATCACACTATTTCTTGTATGTACATAGAGGGTTCATAACTTCACTTATCACAAGGAAAGTGAGTATAAAAAAGGAGAGAAAATCTGAGAGGCACATGTCACATGATACGAGTAGTGCTTACTAAGGCAAATGAGGAGGCCCTTAGACCATATATGAAACATCATGAGGAGGCTTTAGACCATATATCCATTGCACCGATCCCTTCCATTTTGATTTTGATCAAGGGTTGAGTAGTTGTTAACATTGCCTCACGTTTGCCCTCTATATTTAGTTTCATTCTCTTCATAGTATCAAAACCCTTCTCCGTTATCCCTAATTCCTTTATCTTGCTTAAGTGCAAGAGGCACTAAGATTCCCAAATGTAGGGTGATAGTAAGGGTGTCAATCAGTTCGGTTCCAATTTTCAGTTTGGTTTAGGATTCAATATGTATAAATGAAAACTGAATAATTTTCATGACCTCAATATTGAAATTGAACCAAATTGATTTGGCTTTTGTGTTAGGTTTCATTTGGTTCCATTTTGGTTTTTGTATTAGGTTTCATACTTAAAAAAGAAATATATGTAATCATTACCCATCTGACTTTAACATTAACTTCAAATCATTTCATATTTGGTTATAAAATTCCACTTTACTTTACACAGAAAACCCTTTGCTATAATATGCAAAATAAAAATTACATGTAAAATACATTATTACTAGATATGATTAATAAAATTAAGTAGTTTATACAATGGGTAATGGTTAAACATTTCTTTTTAAAGTATGATAATTTTACTTCCCTTCCTCTTAAATTCCCATTGCAACCAAATGGAGCCTACAGTAATCTATTCATGCTGTCTATTTCCACTGCTATTGAATGGTAGACATATATGTGCTACACCAACACATATATGTCCTTGCAAATGGGATGTCAAGGACATCTGGAGTGACTTAGAAGACTTGAAATCATTATTTGATAACTATATTTGCTGGCCATGGATGATTATCTCACCTCATTTTTTTTGAAACTTTCTAACATTTAGCCAAATGTCATTTTTTTGTAAAGCCTCACAACAATCTAGTTAGGGTTCTCAAGTTATAGCTCATAACTCTATGGACAGGAAGGAAGTGATCAAGGATCCGCAAACTCTGTTACAATTTAACTAAAATATGTTTCAGTACCAAAAAAAAAAAAACACTTATATGTCCTTCCTTCCTAATTTTTTGGACAACTAGTGAAAAAATCATTGAAACAAAGCAGCCACCTTCCTCAATATCTCAATAAGAAGTATCAAGTAAAGATTTTGAAACACATTTCATTTCAAGTAACCTGTGTCCTATACTGGGTACAATGAGCTCAGTTCACCATCAAGTAACAAACAATACCACTTCCATTGAGTTGAGAAATTAAAACATCCATTCACCTCATATACAGGAATGCCATAACAAGTCTCCCAAGGCCAACCACCAAACACCCACCCTTTGAAAATTTAAAAGAAAAAAAAAATCTATATTTTCAAATTAAAAGAGATTAGAACATAAATGGAGGTTTCCACTTTCATTCTAAGCCTTCTTAATGGCAACAGATCGTGATTTTAGATTCAGAAATACAGCCCTACAATTCCAAAGAGGAAAAAAAAGAAGAGTAAAGGTCAGTATCAGTCCATGCAGAAGTACAGTACCAATGTACACCAGCGAACACAGCTACAAGTATACAAAAAGGAGAAGAGTAATGAGATCAGAATGGCTTAATTACAGCCCAAGCCACTACAGGTGTTTAGAATTGATATACAAGTCCAGGTGATTGTATACTTCGCTCTCAACCACCGAATAAGATAAAGTTAACAAAGCCCTACATCAGTTTTTAAATGAAATGCTTTCTACATTTTATCTTCAAAATTGTGAAAGAGTTATCCAAGAGGGTGAGCATAGAATTGGAACATATTCAACAGAGAGGCCTCAACAGAATCTGAAATAATACACACAGGCCTATGATGAAAGAATCTTCTCTCATACATTGCAAGTGCTCTTCCTACTTTTAAAAGGGGGGAGGGACAACATTTTGTTTAATGTATTATCTTATATTTCAGGAACTCAGACCAAGCTCACCTTCTTTCTCTTCCTTTCCTCCTTGTACAGTCAACTCTTCAAACTTTTGCTACTACAACAGTTATGCTTCTAATCTAATTTCTACATGGCTTGCCTGCTAGTTCCTGATTCCCTCCCCCTCGAATAGAGCAATCTGGTAGCTCTCAGCTAACGTGTGGATTTTGAGGTCATTTTCCCAGGGAATGGATAACCATCCTTCAGTACCTGTATTGTGAGCATTCCTTCTCTCAAAATTAACCAATCTAATAACAGCCTCTCCTGTGAGGCAGGGGGTAAGGCTGCGTATGTTTTCCCTCCCAAACCTTGCAGTAGCAGGAGCCTCATGCAATGGGATGCTCATAGGTTGACACATTGCATCCATTAAGGAGAATTTTACATTTTCTTTTCTTCTTTCTTCTTTTCAATTTCTTCCATTTCTTTATTTTTTTTATAAAGTTCCAAGTCTCCTTGACATAAATTTTGGACACACTAGATTTCTATGATACTAAATAAGACCAAACACATGAATTACACAACACACATAGTGAATAGAAACAATTGAAGAATGGAAGAAACCCAAAGAAAGGAACAGAGAGGTACCAGCATGAGGCAACAAAGCTTTGGAACAGAACACGTAACTGCAGCAGCATATACTGATAATTCACAAAAGCTACTATGGGCCAAAACTGCCAAAAAAAAGCATGATAGTTCACTGATCATATATGCTATTCATGAATTTCTTTTCCTGCAGTAAAGTGAAGGATACTTCAGGGTATGTTACCTTCCATGCTGTCAATTGTACGACAGGCCAATCATTTCTGACTTTGTTTCTGACAAAACTCCATGGTCTTCCTACATGATCAAACAATGTTGATATTAGCATCTATAACTTCTAAATGGACATAAACTGAAATAAATATTTGGAGAGAACACTTAAACTGAAGTGCTGAACTAGATTTACTGCTTCATAAAACCAAGCTATGTCGGTGTCAAGAACAAATAACATGTATATATATATATATATATATTGGTGATGAAAGAATAAATTATCTTTAACTTTTATAGGTTTCTACCAGATGTTGGTTGGTTTGAATCGGACTCTTAATCAAGTATCCTCCTCAGTTCAACTCTGCAGGAAACCTATTAGTTACTTGATTTGCGCTTATCAGAAAGTAGTTAGGGGTATATAAGAAAATATCTCCTGGTTAAATATTGCTTTTCTCAATTCAAAAATTAAAACCCACACATTAACAGCCTCCACAACAGAATCCTACCATAAAATAACCATTTGGTTTTACACAGCTTAATACTAGCTCCATGGACTCTATATAATCAGTTAATCACAAGAGGTTAGGAAAGTGCTATTACCTGATATTTCTCTGAAGATATCCAAGCTTAGGTTTCTTTAGAAGGGCTAGAGAACATAGATATTTCTTCCAGATGGAAAATGGTTTCTAGATTATAAGGCCTTCCAATAAGAGGGCTGGGAAGTCAGGAATTGTAGATCCAGATCTAGAGTATACAAAAAGAACTGGCCAATAGTGGCCTTGGGGAGGTGAAGCTTGATGCAGGACAGATTTAGCATGGCTTACGAATGCCCTAGCTATGAACAAGAGGGGAGGATGAACTTTGAAGTTTTTTTTCATTTTTTTTTTTTTTGGGAAAAGGTGGGGAGGGGTGAATGGATGAACTTTAAAGTAGAAATTCCCTAATCTGTAGTATGGGTTATCAGGGACAAAGCGCATAATCATATGAAACAACAGAAACACAAATCAGTAGAATAAACTGGCATATTGGCTAATGAGTAGACTAGAAAACAGAGAAGTTCATCTTTCAGGCATTTTCCCTTCTTTCTTCTTCCTTTTTTTTTTTTTTTTTTTTTTTTTGAATAAAATGCTTAAAAGCCTAGGTATTAGTCCTGTCAAAGAAAAACTCACTAATATGATGCATTTCCAGACTACCAGTGAAATAAATTTTGCCCGTAGTAATAGTAATAAGTACCTATTTAGCAGGTGGGAGGGGGATGGGAGAGCAGAAAAATACCATCCAAACCCAAGCAAAACTTTGTGCTCTCAACCACTTAAATGCCAAATGAAAGATGCACAGAGGACTTTTTTGGGCCACGACCCAAATAGAAGTACATGCTACCAAGCAGTAAAATACCAAGGTCTCTTGGCTTTGAGTTTCAGTTG
The DNA here is from genome assembly GCF_013358625.1 of Macadamia integrifolia. Lineage (NCBI taxonomy): Eukaryota > Viridiplantae > Streptophyta > Magnoliopsida > Proteales > Proteaceae > Macadamia > Macadamia integrifolia. The sequence goes on from NC_056566.1 coordinate 15,400,215, forward strand.
GTAAAATACATGAACTCTTTGCAAAGTTTTATAGTTCCAACAAATTTTCACGAAGTCAGGTCAAAATGACCCATAAGGAATATGACTCTCAAAAGATGATGGCCAGAAGAAAAATCAAACTAAACTATGGAATTTAAGGCTATCCTCCAATGCTATAATCCAAGAGGAGTGATCTGTAGAAAAGTTTGTCCAACTAGAAAGGCACATTTGTAGCAATAAGAACAGCCTTAAATTACAAAATTAAAGGTGGTTGCTAGTAGAGGAAAACTCTGGATGGATCATCCGATATATGACATGGAAATTTACATTCTTGAACATCTGAGGGTAAATTTTTACAACCGAACAACACAACAGAGGTAGGGAATTCTGCCTCAACTCTATGATTGCAGACAACTGGATACTAAAAGTTTTAATCATCAGTGACATTATCTTCTAGATTGGGATCAGACCAAAGTCTAAATGATGAGTGATTGACCCCCAAAGACTATGAGACAGAAGCTAATACCTTCAACCACCAGACCACAATAAGCCATGAACAAAAAGTTGTTCCAAGGTGCAAAAGTACTCTGTTCCATAAGCACCTAAATAAGGGAAAAAATTTGCATAAATCCCCAACCAAAAGATAACCCAATAGGAATTGGGAGAACAGGAGTACAGTACCGAAAGCCCCACTTAAAAAACACTAGAACCTTCACCTTTTGGACAACGGTTTTGCTACCCTTCTTTCCCCTTAAAAGGTTTTCCATTAGCTTGTGGAAGAAATGCCCAAGCGGCCCTCCGTATGCAAACCCATAGAGCTACAACGCAATAACAAGTCAAACAGGAAAAAAACAAAAAGGGTAACAAAAAGAAGATCCATACTGTTTATGCTGTTCGAGTTCAAAACTAAATTTTGGCCCAATACAATGAGGCACCCGATGAAGAGAAACCTCAGAACCATTCAAGTTCTACATTTTATATATTGATAAGTAGGAAGATAGGTGAGCTCACCATTATAAGAAGCAGTCTTCTAAGTTGGAGCTTTTTTATCCCAGCAATCTTTGAGCTACAGCATCACTGCATCCAGCCAAGACCCCCGAAGTGATTGCCTAAACTCCCCAAAGAAAAGGAAAAAAACAAAAGGGAGTATTAAAGAAGAAAAGAGGAAGAATCAACCATTAGAGATAAAACCCAACAAGTAAATCTCCCTGAAACACAAAAGCATGATCACATAATGAAGCTTTGAACAGAGATGAGAACAGTGAATGCATTGAAAACAAATGGTACAAATAGTGTCTCTAAAATCAATACCTTCGTCCTAAGAGGATTGGAATGCAGCTGCAAAAGGTATTTCCTCCAAGCTACTAGGACAATATCAAACATCGCACTATCAGGAAAAGAAATCCCCAATCTCCAGTCTCCAGTCTCCACTGATTGGAGGTGATTATGAAATTCTGGGATTTAAGTTTCGGTTTTATATACAAGGAAAAACATAAACGGAAAAAATGAATCTAGAGATAGGTGTTACTATTCTTAGAAAGAAGGACGATATGGGTAGGTGGTGTATAGAAGAGAGGAAACAAAAAGAAGTTGACTCGGCCTTAATTCCCCATGTCCGAGGAGCCCAGGAGCTCAAGATTCCAAACACAATCTCTCACTTTCATAATTAAGTTATAAAAGTCGAAATATCTGTGAATGTAGAGACGTATACAGGAAACAGAGACGACTATAATGCATTTGCCCATTTGATGAGGATTTCTAGCCTTCTAGGTGTGGGATTTTGGAGGTAAAGAGAAGAACATCAAAGTAGGAAGAATTGCTGTTGGGAACTTGGGAGGCCATCATCTAGTCATCCAGGGTCGGTACGCAATGCAAGAGATCACATGTTAGCAAACAGACAGACTTGGGGATTAGATGGGTCCTCAAACCATTGGGAAAACCCAGTTTTGAATTCTGATTGCTTTGACTTGGAAGATGAAGTTAGCAGTTCGTGTTAGACACTTAAGCCTGGCAGGTGATGAACTGAAGTTGCCCCAATGTTGACCAAGTTAAACGGAAATCGTTCCCTTGGAATGATCCTGGCTACTCTGTTTTGCTAAAGGTGTTCTGTGTGGGTTGAAATCGTCTGCAATTCCGATATCGTACAATTCCGTGAAATATCACCTTCAGGGGGTGACACGTGTATTAATACCAATACAATGATCCAGATCTGGTACAACTAATAAAACCTTAAATCAGTGAAGAATTATTTAAATCAGATATAGATCATTCACGTGTCACCCCCTGAAGGTGGTATTTTACAGAATTGTATGAGATCGGAATTACAGATGATTTTTTTCCGTTCTGTGTAGTCTCATCTGCTTTTGGATGTTTTTAATGAATGATTTTCTTTTCTTTTTAATATTAAAAAAAAAAAAAACAAAAAAAAACAAAAAAAACAAACAAACAGTAACCCAATGCAGTTGGTGTGAGGTTGTCCTGTTGTTGTGTGATAAGCCCACACTCACTAAGTGACTCGACGGTGTGGTAATGGTGGCAGTACATATCCGATGATTGAAGCATTTTGGATACGAACCTTAACACACGAGTGCATACGCCAGGTGCTCCTAACCGTTGGATGTGCATTACCACCCATGCCGCCCTGTAGAGGAACCCCATCCCAAAAGTTTTATTTTTTAGATAGAAGAGAAAAGGCCTGTTGAGTTTAAGAGAACCATCGATCCACCATAGAAACATCCCATCTCTTTAAAGAATGTAACAGGAGGTCTTGAATTCTATAATATATCCATCGGACAAGAAAAAAAGAAGCTAATTTATCAAATTAATTCTCCGATCCTTATATATCAAATATGAGAGTATCAAAATGTTGAATGGTTTCTCAGTTTAATTTGGGTTTTTATTTTATGGTTGAAATTGTTAAACCTAATTACTCATTTTTAAGCCGAATATATGATATTATTTTCAAGGGAAAAAGAAGGATCTAGTCGCTTGGTTCCTACATCCAAATATAGGATCCTATGAAATTATGGTTCCACCCCTCATAAAATCAAGAATATTCCTATCCATATTTATGCTCCAGTACGCATTTTCATTGGCCCTTATGCTAATGCAAGGGTCACACGACTAGGTAGCAATCTCCAACCTCAACAAATAATGGTTTTTATTTTTTCAGAAGAAGTTGGCCCTAATACTTAAAATAGGGCTCAAACTAAATATAAATTAGGTAAATAATCGTAGTGAATCAAATAATAAAAAAGTAGAACCGAATTAGTTATGGTTTGGAAAATAAGCTCTTATTCAATTTGGTTTCAGTTTCCACATGTTAAACCAAAAGACTGATTCGCTTGACACCCTTGACTCATTGGTGTAGCATGCGTAATTCCTTCTTACATTGCTCTTGTAGGAAATTCAATACAAACCTAGTTTAAAATAGTGTGTGAATCAAATAAGGAACCGAAAAACCCAAGCCAAGTCGGTTCTGGTTTGGAAAATAGGCTCTTATCCTGTTTGGTTTCAGTTTTCCACATGTTGTATTTTGAACTGAACCAAAAAACAATCCAATTGACACCCTTAACATGCATATTTCTTCTTGGAGGAAACCCCTCCCCCAAGGAAATAAAAAAAAAAAGAAAAAAGACAACACTACCCACTTGCATTCTTCAAGCCCAGACACACGGAGAACTGAAGTCACAGGCAGGGGCATCTTTTCACAGCTTGCCTCCAATTCCCCATGTGTTTGGGCATGGGAAAAGCAAGCGGGTAGCATTTTTTCTCCCAAGAAAAAAAAAAATAGAGAAGGGAAAAAGACCTGTAACTGGTCGCATGTCCCTTTGCCTAGACAGCGAGGGTGGCGAAAAGACCAGTTGCCCCCATAGTTGGATGTCTATGTGCCTCCCCTTGTTGGATCCCATGTTAGCATAGTGGCCACATGACCATGTAGCAATCTCCAACCCAAAATAAAAATAAAGAAAAAGAACCAGGTGCTCCCATAAATCTAGCACTCTCTTCTCTATATGAAAAGACATCTATGCACCTTATTTTAGGGTGAAGAGAGAGAGAGAGAGAGAGAGAGAGAGAGAGAGGAAATGCTGACATGGACTGTGCTTTTGGATGAAGAATCACTTCCTATAGAAATATTTCAGCATGTGATTAGATGGAGCATCGGAGCTTAAGAAATATAATTAACAATGAATTAATCAACGACCTAAATTATCCATCCAATGGTTGGAATGACCGATCCTCCATATAAATTCATTTTTAACGACCAGGCTTCTCAGAATTAATAAGCTATTAAGCTAACCACAAAATTATTTCTAGCCTTCAGTACAACTGGGCCGGGCTGCAATGGGTTTGTGAATACCTAGGCCCTGCCCAGTTTCCCAGCTTTCAGCCCAGGCCTGTCGTTCTAATGGCAAGTGGGCCTCTGGGGCTGGGCCGAGGCTTAGCCTTGTTTTTCACGTTGTTTTCAAGTAAATATGTATATGTTAAAGGCCCATGCGGCTAGACACACTGGATTTAGATTCTCTCCGGTCGGTAGGATATTCAGCACGGCATCCAATGGTTAGGAGAGCCTTGAGCACACATCTATATACACATTACATACACCCTTAATTCCTCCCAACTGTCAAATGCATCTCAATGGCTGGGGATGATCTGGATCCAGACACATTAGAGTTGAAATGATAGCCCACCCCCTATACAAAAAAAAAAAGAAAAAGAAAAATCACCATTGTTTATGTCCCACTCATGCTCTCATTGACTCTGTGTTGGTGCAGGGGCCACATGACCTGGCAACGAAAACCTATATCACAATCTGCTTAAGCTAAAACCAAAAGAAAAAGTAATAGATGAGAGGAGATCTCTGGATGATTTGACAGATAATACATTCGCCAATCTCTGATTTACTTGAACTGCTTAAGCTGTTGTTATATTAATCATATTGTGTGAAAAGATATTCTATAAAAAAAAAAAAAGATAAATAATTAAAAAAGGGACTCTATTTAAGAGTGTGGCCCATGCGTCCTAACTCATCGTGGGGATTGATATGGAACGAAAATGACCACCCCACCCCACCCCACACCACAGGACATGTAGATGAGGCAAGACCCCAGTGCACATGGTTGTCTCATATGAACATCGTGAGTTGTCCTATACTTTCATGAAAACTAGTGGTTGATGTTGATACATTCCAAACCCAAGTGCAAAGCTTTAAGAGATGGAACTGCAAGAGAATATGGCAAGTCACAAAAAATAAAATTTCTTTTCCATTATTGAAATTCTTTAAATACCACAAATAATGCATTAGTTCATATAATTACATTAAGATCGGGTTTTCCTTTACCTATGGTGAAGAAAGAATCTCTTTCAAGTCATGATATTATACCTTTAGATTGAATTGGGAAAAGATAGTTTTGATTTAATAATAAGTGAAGAGAGTTAATGAAAAATAATATAAAAAAAAAAAGTTATAAAATTCATTTACACTAGAATCCAACGTGTTAGAGCAAACATCAAAAAAATACAAAAATAAACACATAATAGATCTGCACAATACAGAGATTTAACGAGGTTGACACACTGTGGTGTGTTACGTTCTCGGGTGAAGAAGAAAATATTTCACTATGTAGAGAGATTACAGTCAAGTAGCGGCGAGAAAACTCATCTTGAAACCCTAGATTGAAAAATCTCCTAAAAATATAATGACTTTCTCAACATGACAACAGTACATTATATACTTCAAAATGCAGATCAACCCATCGAGTCACGATCGATCTGGTTGAACCATACCTTTGGATCATACCAGGAGATCAGTCGAGAGGCAAGACATCGAGATTGGCCTCACCTGATACCAATCCAATTCGTCCGAATTCACCGATACGAATCCCAGATGACAAGAACCATGCTCGTTGAAGATCACTCGACTTTAATAGAGGCTCGACATTCTAGACGGGTCGTGTAGGCTTTGTTCCCCGTAGGAAGTAGCAAGAGACTAAGCATGTCTCATTGACACCAAAGCTCGCCCAGAAAACCCTCTGTACAGTCTTTGCTTTGTCCGCTCTCTGATTCTCTTACCATATCCAGCCGTCACATTCGTAACAGTATATTCGGAAATACGTCCCCTCTCAATTTTCGTGTACTGACAGGTGTCGATCCCACATTCAAATGGTCCCCACATCATCACAAAAATGGATTCCCACAGTGATAGCATGATCGTGATCATACGTGTAAGTAAAAATACCAGTGGGGCCCTTCTTTAATCTTTTCTGTCAACATTCTGGATGGTCTGAAATACTCCATCGTGCGGCTATCTCAATACCTTCTCAAAGATTCCATTTCAGCGGTAGATGATAAAGCTTTTTTTCTAGAGAAATTGAGAATGACCCCACAATCAGGGGAGATGTTAATATGTTATATATGGTGGGTTGTCTTAAAAAAAAATCACTAAGTGGAGTTAATGAGAAGTTTCCAGTTTTCAAAAAAAATCAAAATGGGTCAAAAGTAATTTATTTCAATTTTATTATTTACTAATCACTTCATCTAAGCTTGTGCTTTGCAGATAATTCCTTCCTCAGACACTCATAATCATCATCTATCCTGATTTGATTACTTAAATAAGACAAAATCAATTTTTAAGTAATCATATCAGCATGGATTTTTGAAAAGAGAGAAAAAGAAAGGAGATGGTGATGACAAGTGGTCACTGTTTACTCTCTCTCTCTCTCTCTCTCTCTCTCTTGAACCTTCTGTATAAGAGAGAGCCGGCTGGGTGGATTTTTGTTGTGTTCCCCTGACAGACTTAACAGGTTAGAATTCCAATGTTCCTGACAGATGGGTTTTCCTTATCTGCATTTTTTAAGGTACATAAGGTATTTTGAGTTCTCTATTATTATCTTTTCTCTACTGTCGTCTTCATCAATAGGCTCATCTTCTTTCCATCTCTCTCAAAACTTTCTTAAACTTACTACTTTTGAGGTCTCTCTGGTTTTTTTCCCCAATTCCTGTTGGGCACCTTTCTTATTTCTTTCTGTTGCCTCAGGTTTGTGACATGTGTCTCTCTGCATGGTTTACTCGACGGGTTCCTTTCTTTTCTGGGGTTTGGTTATTGTAGTATGGGTTTATGGCACAAATTGGTTTCTCATTTGCCTTTTCTTTTCCTTCAGCTACTAGGCAGGTGGTGCGGTGATGCTCATCTGTTTCGGGTGAAAAGTGTGATTCATAGGAGACTGTCACAAAGCTTGAATTTTGGTTTTCCTTTTGGGTTTTCTTTTTAATGAATTCTAGACTACAAGTTGGGATGGAATCATGTGATCATGGTTATGGGAACACATGAGAATTTAAGCCCCTTTGAAAGAGCTTGACTTGGTTGAAGCTGTGTACAGAAAATGGGACCATCATCTCAGAAGACTCTTGAAAGAATTATATCACAGAAAGCTCTACAGATGAGTAGCTCATTTCCATGTCAAATTTGTGTGGTGGGTTTTCTTCTTGGGGTCTGTCTTACCTATTTCTTCATGGCTGCTCTCACTTCTTGGGTGGAATTTGGAGGAGCTTCCTTTTTGTCTCACTCGCCAGGACTTCCATCACAGAGCTTGACTTCACATATTAATGGTGGGCATCCGTATTTACTCTCAATGTGTTGGATTTTTCTTGCTTCAATTTTTTTTGCTACTCTGTTTTGCTTACTACCCAATTTGAAATTCTGTTATATCTCTTAACTCTTTTTTGTCTTGATCGATTTTAAATTTAGTTCCCTTACCAGTTTCCCATTTTCTAATATGGATGTCTAATCAGAAAATTTCCTCTCATGGGTAAATCTCAGATATTTAATTTGATCTCTTGTTCCAAAAATGTCAATGCATCCAGACTAATAGTATACTTTAGGACATCTTATATTGGCACTTGTTTATGAGCCTAGTCCATTCATTGTTGATTGTTCTGAACCAACAGAAACAAAGAGAAGACTGGATTCACAAAGAAGTGATGGCCTGAGTGATGATGCTAAAGTATCTTTATTGTATTCAGCTTGGACTAATCTGATAAATGAATCCTTAGATGGGAAGGAAGAGTTCTCAAGTGTGTTGGGACTAAGCAGATCTAGTGTGCCTAAAGCCCCCCATTTGGAGAACTGTAAATTGAGTACACAACTCAATGAAAAACTTGACAAACGTGGAGAGAATGGTAGCCTTCTTCCATGGACAAATTGGAAGGGTTGGTTAAGCAGAGCTTTGCTTCACCCATTATCTGCTGAGGGTAAACAGGGGCATTTTGACCATCGAGCTCAACAAGGAAGTGCTTATCCTCCATGGGTATGTATCATGCTCTCTTCCTTATATACAAATCTATGCTTGTGTTCCAGTATATGTGGATGTAGTAGATATATGGTTATTTCATCATTATTTGTGTAGGGAACAGCCACTCCTTGTTCCAGCTTGAACAGATTGTAATGTCTGGGTGTTTAAAGTGTAGCCATACTTTTCAATACATAGTACCTGGAGAGGTATGAAGGTAGGAAATACCCCCTAAATTTAAATGAAAAACACTCCGAAGTGGGGATTCCTGATAAACTTTTGTTCATGTGAGAAAGGCTTTCCTAGCAATTATGGCAAAATATATGTGTTCAAGTAATCGAACAGGTTGGCTTGAGAAAGTTTTTGTTTATCATCTTGTGTTACGTAGGGACAATATGAACCTGGTTCAGATTTTCTTATCACTCTTTTTTAAGTTACATTGGGCAATCATGCATCTCAAAATGCTTATATGTGTTCAATTAATCCCTTTTATGCTATTGTATGTTATTGCATTTTTTAGTATTGTGAACATAGTTATACTTGAAACAAGTATTTCATCTATGGTGTGTAAATGTGAATCTGGTTACTAGGTAAATACCATTGCATTATACAGGTCCATACATGCAGCAAAACAATATGTTCTAAGATTACAGTGAAACCAGTGGTTTCTAGTACTTGTTGGCGATGTGGATCCAGCATATGAAGGTTATTCGTAGGTCCTACATTCTCTCACCAGGGGCCTGGGTTTGGTGATATATGCAAGTCTGTTCTCAATTTATTTAGAGTACCACATTGTATATTGAACTGTGTCATGGTTTATGTCATTCATGTTTGTTTCATGTACTCTGCGGCAAAGCACTTTTACCGTGTGATATCAAAGTACAGTTCACTTTGATTCGTAGAAGTGAGCTCCAGACAATGTATTCAATTCCCTTGGAAGCTTTGTACTGATGAAACAGTCTGTGGACATGAACAGTGTTCTTTAGGCAATTGAACATGTTTGGTTAATTACACGATTACTTGTGTTACAATCAAAATATGGGCCAAATTTTGTGAAACTGTACTTTGCCTTGGACTTGCTATACTAGACAATTTTCAAGATTTCCTTTTTCCAATTATTATTCCATATCCCCCATTAGATGGTAAAATAACATTTCTAAAATTACTAAACAACAATATGAATCTTGCAGATTTTGGGTTCAGATGAAGACAATTTTCCTTCTACTAGGAAAGTACAACGTGACATATGGATTCATCAACACCCTCTGAATTGCAGTGACCCAAATATTAGGTTCCTTGTAGCTGATTGGGAAAAGCTCCCTGGATTTGGTATTGGAGCTCAACTTGCCGGAATGTGTGGTCTTCTTGCAATTGCAATTAATGAAAGACGAGTCCTAGTTACAAACTACTTTAACCGAGCTGACCATGATGGTTGTAAAGGTAAATATTGTAATCATGTACATTACTGCTGTCAATAGGATGTCTCCCATACTTGGTTTCTTCAAAGGCCTGAGTATTTCATACTTTTGTGATGTTCTGCTTTTAAAGTCCCAATTTTTGCACTTAAAATCCAATGCTTACAGGTCTTTATTGGGTTAGTGGTTGGCTAATAATTAGGACCCATCTTAATAATATCCAACTTAAGATGCAACTATAAATAAATTCCAATTTGTGGCTGTCCTTATAGGTCCCTTACGTTCTCACTGGTCTTGCTATTTCTTTCCTGAAACATCCATGGAGTGTAGAGATCGTGCATTTGAACTTATGGGAAGACCAGAAGCTTGGGAGAAGGGAATCGTGACAGTAAAAGATAATTACACTTCAAAGGAAATATGGGCAGGAAGGATTCCTAGGTAAAGTTATTGCATGCCAAATCATGTCTTGAACAATTTCAGTGCTTGTGTTAAATGGTAGTTTCATTCCTAAAACTATTCCTAGTTTGGAATTTTAATAGTTTCTTCTTCCAATTCAGGGTTTGGGGTAATCCTTGGAGTTTTATGCAACCAACGACTGAGATAAATGGTAGGTTGGTGATATACCATCATAAAATGGATCGACGGTGGTGGCGAGCACAGGTATAAAATGATTTGAATTGACATATAGGTCACACATTATCATATTTAATATTATCATTGTTTAGGTGTTTCCTTAGTGTAAATAAATTAGTCCAATACATGAATTGTATATTATGCATAAATTTTGTGCTTCTGTTCTACATTCATATAGAGAAAATGATTTAATTCAAGATCTTTTCCCATAAAGGCAGGTGGACTAGCAGTCCACCCAAATCCTTATTTTCTTCGGTTTCTTTATGCTACTGAACCTAAAATTGGACTTCCATGTAACATGGCAAATTTTCCGCTGATTAATTGCACCTTCTATATTTCTCCTTGAGGACTATGTTGTATTTCAGATACTTTATTGTAGCCTTGAAAGTTAATTTGCATCAAGGCTATAATATCCAATCCTCTATCATCTATATCATAAAGGGCTAATTTTTTTTTTTTTTTGGGTTGTTAGTGGAGGAAAAACTAATGCTTTGGCTGCAATATTATATTTGACAGTCTCTTTTTTGTTTGTCTTTAGTCTCAGTATTATGCTAATTCTTTTCAGGCTGTACGCTATTTGATGAGATTTCAGAGTGAGTATGCATGTGGTTTAATGAATGTGGCCCGACACACAGCATTTGGATTGCAAGCTGCAAAAATGGTTCTTGCTGGTCTTGTTGGACGATGGCCACAGGTCTTTCAATTGTCATACTCTTAATCTTGCAATTCCATAATTGCATGTCCATGCATTAAGCACAAAAAGAATATATCACTAATATCTTAGCCTTTGGAATTTTAGGTGTATCAGAAAGTATGAAATAATGTGGGCTATGGACGATTCATAATTCGCTATTCCCCTTTTTTTTTTTTTTTTTTTTTTTTCAATAGATCTATTGGTTGGATTGGTTGGCTGTAACCACTGGCTAAACTAGTTGAACCATATAGGGAATTCATTTGGCCATATGCTGCATTCTGTTTTCCTGGCACAAGTGAGGACTAGAACTAGTGTTATATATGACTGATCAAGGACAGGCTTATACAATGGTAGAAACGAGTTACTGTATTCATCTAAGATGCTCCTGCTTGAGTTGGGATTAAGTAAATTTTTAAATTTAGAAAAAAAAAAGAAAGAACCTAGCCCGATCTGCCCAACCCTTCGCTCAAACAGTGGAAGGACTGCCAAGGACATTCTTGTTCACAAAAGGAACCCAAAAAAGGGGTTTAAAAAAATTATCTATTACTCCGTTGAAGGTTCTGATTTAAAAGGATCTCTCTCACACATTTTGATGCTACTATGTTGTTCATTTTCTTAAAAAAAAACCTACTAGTACCTCTAATAAATTTATAATTCATGCTACATCCATAGGTGATCTGAGTGAAAATATGGGCATGCTAGGCACCTTAACCCCTTTTCTTAGTCAACTCAGTACATTTCCATGGGAAACTTTTACAGTGTTATAGTATTCCCCAACCACCTACTACTTAGTTGTGTAATGCTTTTGGATTCTAAGTTCATGTTCATCATAAATATGAATTATTATATATGAAATGGAAAATGTAATAAAGGGATCTGGAATCATGGATAGAGAGGCTTAAACCATGCTTCTGATAGATGACCCCATCGGGAAGTCATCAAAGTTATTTCTCCCATTCCTTATATATTTCAATTCAGATATATTACTATTGATGAAAAGCTCCTGGTGTTTTTTTATTCAAATAATAGCCCAGATACTTGTTTATCTAACCAGTGTTCATTACAGGTTGTAGGAAAGAATTCTCAATCTGATATGGAAGAATATGTGTGGTCCAATCATAAGCCTTGGGTTCCTAGACCACTTTTAAGCATGCATGTTAGAATGGGTGACAAAGCATGTGAAATGAAAGTGGTTGACTTTGAAGAGTATATGCGGCTTGCTGATCGTATTCGAAAACGGTTCCCTGACCTGAACAACATCTGGCTTTCTACTGAAATGCAGGTTCATATTTCTTTACTGTTATCACCTTTATCTTTTCAGTTCAGTTGTAGGAATGAAACCTGGGTTCTTACATTACTCAAGTGCCATGAACCATATTCAGGAAGTCATTGATAAATCCAGATTATATCCACATTGGACCTTCTACTACACAGACGTAACACGCCAAGTGGGGAATATGACCATGGCCTCTTATGAATCAAGTCTTGGTAGAGAGACTAGCACTAATTATCCATTAGTCAATTTCTTAATGGCTTCTGAAGCTGATTTCTTCGTTGGTGCATTGGGTTCCACATGGTGCTTTCTCATAGATGGCATGAGGAATACAGGGGGGAAAGTAATGTCTGGATACCTAAGTGTTAACAAAGACAGGTTCTGGTAGAAAGAGGTATACAAAGCTCTTGCAAGCTGGGTATGTAAATTATTATTACATATGGTTCACCAAAAATTTTTTTGGCTACTCTATATTAGTCAGTTTCATTTTTTACAGGGGAAAGTTGACAAAAGCCTGATTGTTATGAAGAAGATTTATATGTAATATGTAAACTAAGGGTCCAGCTTGTTTGCAGGGGTTCTGGTGTGGTGGGAATTAAGGGGTGGAGGAGTTACACTATTTTCTTGCAAACAAGGTAAAATCCCTGTGTTTGGTTACGTGGGTTTCCACCAATACCATTCGTCAGCGCTTGAATTGGAATCAAATCGACCGATTCAGACTGATGACTGTTTTTCATCACCTTGGATGGAGGGCTCCTAGAATAGTGAGTTTCATCATTAACTCTCGACCCTTATTGTCGAAGGTTCAGACTACCCTCGATGGTGCAATTAGAGGGTCATATCTCATTGAGTAAGGAAAACTTGATCATAATTTAAACAGAAATACTCATTTTTATTTAGTAATAATAGTAATAGCTTGTTGAGAAACAAGATTGTCTTATCATTTGGTGGCTCTAGAGAGGCAGATGAGAACTGCAACGATGAGCACAGGGAAGATCAGAAGCATAGAAGCGGATGGTGGTTGGGGAGGGCCCTGTGACACAAACAATGGAAGTAGAATAAGAAGAATGATCACCATCAGTATCAGCACGAAGGAAGTAGCACGGAATCCCTGTTGACCAGCCATTCTGTTTATATCTACTTTTCTTCTTCGTCTTCTTCACGTCCACTTCTCTTTTAAAGTTTTCTATGACCTTTCAGAGGAGATTTTTGGAGGGCCCAGAATTTATATATGTATATATATATAGAGAGAGACCCATACGTGACTGTTGGAAGGACATGAACACATCGTTTGGCTTGAAAGTTGCAACCCACGGGAAAGTGGGTTAAGCAGGGAAGGGACGTCTCCATTCATTTTTTGATCCCGGTCTAGGTCTAGCGCAGATCTGATTTTAATATTGATTTATATAAATATAATTTAAGGCTGTTATCCAATATATATATATATATATATATCTATATATATTATAAAAACAACCGCTAGTCTAATCATCAGTAAGGGAGATCCAACGGTTTATACCCTGGTAGGCAGGCCATATAGGGCAATGGATGGTTCATTATTTTTCTGTGTTTGGTATGCATTCTACGTCGATAATTATTCCAAAAAATTATACCAAATATAACTTTAATTTCAAAAAGTTCATTACTTTCATAGTATAGTTGTATAATTCAATATCTTTATTGACAATTTAGAGTCAATATCGGGTATGGAGTGTCCAAGAAGTTAATATTGTTTGCAGCAAGCGGTGAGGTGCAGTGAGTATTCTCACTATCATCATATATCTCAGAAAAATAAAAAATTCTCAATTAGGTCGCCACAAAAAATGCCGGAGCAGATTAATTCTTGAAAATGGATCAAGAATTCAAGACACACATTAAAGAATCAGAATTCGTCGCATATCTTTCTCCACTTCTATCTATCTAATATTTTGTGAAATTGGTAGATAGAAAAGAGAGAAAATAAAGATAAGAAAAAAATTAATAAATAAACAAACCTCAATTGAACATCATAGTTAAGTTGTTTAATTTCTTCTGCATCTGTTCAACTCAGTGAGCCACAAAAGCATGGGAACTCCGATTGCCCAACTCTCTGAGTGATCAGGTAAGAGTCAATAGATTATTAATATACATGAAGCAATCATAGGGAGTTTTAGCCAGATCAGACCCTGATTCCTTGGAAATTACAGTGAAGTTAATGCCAGAAGGAAGCTGCATCAATAATCTGTTCCAAGACCCCAAATGGAAATTGAAGTTGAATCATCCCTTTCTCCGTTTGGAGTCTTTGCTCTCAAGACCCCAAATGCCCACCTACCTCTCACCCATAGACCATAGTTCTTAAAACTGGACCAAGCATGAACCGGAAAAATGATTAAAAATTGGAAACGAGAGAAACATTTCACACCCATCTCACTGATCAAACCTCAAACTTAACAACCAGGCCCAAACATCATCCTTCAAATCTGTATTAAGTTTTTCTTGTTGATCCCAAGTTACATCCACACAAGCAAATCTCAGACTAGAAGTCCATATATAAGAACCATGCAAGGAGACGCTTTTCTTAGCCAGTCAATCAGCTACTTGGTTCAATTCTCTGTAGCAATGTGATATTCTCCATGATATTGAAGCTAAGACTTTTAGCTCGAATCCATCCCTCCATTATCGCAAAGATTTCAACTCCTTTTGCCAACTTGATTATTTCTCTTTTTCCTCCACCTACACATAAAAGAACTTGTTAGAATCAAAAGTAATCCTAACTAAAAGTACCCAAAATATTCCCTTACCTCAAACAAATTTTTTTTATATGTGATTATAACATACTACTTCTAATTTGAACTAATTCCCTATACTCTATGATGTTTGCTGAGCCCCAATAGGAACATCAACATTCTCAATAGATCCAAGCAAAAAAATAAGCCCAAATAAATATTGCAAACAAAAAAGGCAAATACAATTTTTTTTTTTCTTTTTGGGGGGGGGGGGTGTTGGTGGGGTAGGGGTGTGGTTCAGCCCAAACGTTTTCATCTTCCACAGATAAACCTCTTAGCCAATCTATCCCAACTGGTCTTTGCAAAATAACAATGAAACAAAATATGATTGGCGGTTTCTCAACTGATCAAACATAGAGGATCAACATTCCTTAGAAAAGAAGAAAAGTTGGGATTTTTTACTAGAATGTCAAAACATACATCAATGCAAATATGTTCAAAATTCATGTGGTCTGGAATTTTTTTTTTAAGAGGGAGAAGCAGCACCCTAACTAGTTCATTCGTCAACAATACTATGTTCAGAACTCGTGCTTTGCACCCCCTAACCATATTTTTATGACAAATTTAACAAAAGAACCTATAAAATGTCTAGATAAAATGACTTAATGGTATTATATCTTGATGTTGAGTGCTTTTTCGTTCCCTCCCAGCTTATTGTGAGTGGTATTTATAGAGAAATAGGGACTACTTTTGGAGCTCCTAAAATGATCTGCTTACTTATAATGTGGATAAATATTTGGCAGTAATTAAGGACCCATATTTGTATCTCCAGTGTGCATCCGGTGGCTAGAAGGCACTTGGGATGCGTGCCCGGGTGCTGCCAGCTGTTTACAGAGAAATCGCTACGCTTCGCTTGTTTCTATATGATAATATGCACCTTGGTTGCTGCGCTCCCTGTGGGTGACAGCAAGAGGGTGAAGAACGAATGATCCTCCAAACAAAAAGAGTGATTGAGTCGACTCAAGGGAGTGAGTGAAAGGCGTGGCAAGAGAGTGAGTTCGACTCGCGAATGATCAGCAAGTGAAGGACCAATCCTTTTGCGCCAGTACTGTTGCAAGACTGGTACTTGGCGGTTCATGAGCAACATATAAACTAAGGTTGCCCATTAGGCCATTACGCCCTCACTCCTTTTTGAAGGCTCACCGCTCTCCTTCCTCTCCTGGTGGTCGAGCTGATCGTAGACCGCCCTCCAAAAGAACACTGAACACCCAGCTTTGCAGAACAGCTCTCTCCCCAGCCCACAGCATAGTGTTGAATCTGGATCTACTGTGTGTTCTGACTCTATTGGATCAAGTCATAACTCTACTGTGAGTTCTGACTGGCAGCACCGAGCACGCATCCCAAGTGCCTCTCAGCCATCTGATGCACACCGGACGAGTAGCTGGTGTATTGGAGAGGATCTTGTTCCAAAGATTGAGTAAGGGTGTCAATTGGTTGGTTTGGACATACTTTGGTTACAATGAACGTTTAAAAACTATAAACCAAGCATACAATACTGCTTCTCCCATCGTTTGTGAAAGCAAGTTGAACTGAAAAATCTGTTAGATTTTTTTTTTTTTTTCTTTTTTTTAGGGTTGGGGGGTGGGAGGGGGGGAAGAAGACTAGTGAAGGTTTAAATCTGATATTTCTGATCATGAATATAAAAAATCTTGCCAAAACACAGCCCACTATGCGCATGCGCTAGGATCAATGGAAACATACAAGGAAGCATCCACAAGGTTGTCATTTTCCATTTCATAGGGATTGGGCTAGTCATTTCTCCTTCATGTGTCTAGAGCAGGGGCCAAGGCCACACTCCCTCACAAACTATTTCCCCAAATATATTATAATGAAGAATATAAAATTTGATATTTCTAGTAAGATCAATGAACTTGCAAGCAGGCTGGGCTTTAGTTTTAGTGATGGTAAAACATCATTGGGTTCAGGTTATGCGATTACAAAATCAAATCAACCTTAAAATACAAATACCTTTAAAAATATTAAATGAATAGTATAGTAATAATACTGATACCTGGACAGTGTTTTGGAATCTCACTGGATTTGTGGAATTAAAGTTTGTCAGAAGTTTCAATCATTTTTTCTTGAGATTCCATTGAGTGAAAAAAGAAGAAGCAGGGAACACCAATCGCCCAACTCTCCAAGTGAAGTGAACCAATAGATCAACATACCTGAAGCAAATAGGGATTTTAGGGACTTATATCAGCAAGCAAGATTCTCTATTATAGTGAAAATAGTGCAGAAAATAAGCTCTAAGAATCTGTATGATTAATCTAAAAGTCACAGATTAGTAAATCTTACCACATCAAACCATCCACGTATCATCCTCACATCTCTTAAATTTGTGAGGTGCTTAAGTTGGTTTTGGAAATTCTTGTGCCGAGGCCAGCCAACAAGTTGTAGGTCTGTAAGAGAGACAAGATGTTGGAGATCTTCTTCCCCTTGTATATATTGCAGCCCCTTTGAAAACCGGCCAATGGATAACTTCTCAAGCATAGAGAGCCGCTGCAAACCCTCTGGTAGTGACTGCAATTCTTCAAAGTCAAGCAATGCCAAGTGTTGAAGAGAAGTCATTCCTTGTAAGGCTAGCAAAGACTTTACAAGAGGACATCTGCCTATTGTCAAGAATTTAAGAGATAGAAAGACTAGGGGCAGGGGGGATCCCTCTAGTCCTTCACTTGGAAAAATTGTGTCAAACTCACGGCAATCAAAAATCGATATTTCCTCAAGAGCACCAGCATTATTTTGTAACAACCTCTCCGGCACAGACTTGAGGTCTTGACACTCAAGAATTTGAAGTTTTTTGAGAGAGAAAAGGTTGCTTCACAATGACGTTAGTGCCATCTTATTTGTGTCCGAAAACCACAATCTTTTTAAGGGATGGGAATCGACTTGGTGTGATTTTGAGCTCAGGGCATGACCGGACAAACAACTGCTCAAGAGATGGAAAGGAAGGCAATACTTCCAACCATTCAACCAAATTACGCATCTCCCATAGTGTCAGTTCCTCCAGCGATGGAAATGCGACAGTACTTGAAGAAGTTGATCCACTGCTGTTGCTATAGTAGAATTCCCGACCTAGATATTTCATATTTTTCATTCTACTTAAGTAAAGAACCCTTAGAAAGGGTAGCTCACCAAGAGTTGGGTTGTATTCCCATCTAGGGCACTGTTGGAGTCTGAGTTGAATCAAATTTTTGAATGGTGACAAACCATTTGACATCCATGTCGGAACTTTTAATCCACCAAAATTTTCAATCAACAAACTTTTCAAGTTTGGATGAGGTTCCAGTGCTTCTAACACATCATCCAATTTCCCACTATCACTTTCATTGTCATGCCCACCCCACAATAATTGTAAAAAATGAATATCTTGCTTCCCTCTCAGATTTGCCTCCCTGGATTCTATTCCACTTGTTACATTCTCCAAATCACATATGGTCAGTTCTCCTCGGAGATTCAAGCACTTCAACTGTTTTATACTGCGTCCTAGATCTTTGCCTACAATAAATCTTGTTAATGTTCGTAGATTAGTCAATCTTCCCATGTCAATTGGCATCTGAGTGCACTTGTCACACTTGTTAAGTTCAATATCTCTCAAACTTATCATCTTTCTCATTTCCTTTGGAAGCCCTAGAAGATATCTGCATTTGTGGAGTTTTAGTGTCTGTAAATTGTAGAGGCTAGTAATAGACTCAGGCAAGATTTCAATCGGATTATTTGAGAGGTCAAGGTACCTTAAATGTTTCAATTCACTTAATGAAGAAGGTAATCCCTTCATCTCGCATCTACTTAGATCCAATGCACGTAAGCTCTTGAAGTTCATCAACATATCACTTGAGACCAAGCTTGATGAAATGAATAGTGTCCGTAATTTCTTCGCTTTTTTCAAGGCTTCTAGGATATCAAATGTTCCCTCATGATCCAAAAAAATTGAGAAGCCACGAACTGCAGAAATGTCTTCTACATTATTAGCTTCCATAGACAAATGGTCGAGCTTTCCAACAAATTGTGCAAGATCATATACAAGATCATGCATCTTGCATGTCACTATTTCTGCATATTCATCTTTCTTCACAATCTTAAAGAGAGAATTCCACAATAAGATATTGAAATATTCATTGCCAACATCCTCCATATGTTTTCTTCCTTTGGGTTGTTGAAGGAATCCCTCTGCCATCCATAATTGTATCAACTGTTTCCTAATAAATGTATAATCCTTAGGGAGTACTGAACAATATGCAAAACAATATTTCAAATGTGATGGTAGATGATCATAACTCAACTTTAATACGGGCATTATCCCTCTACTGTTATCTTGAAGCAAAATTCCAAATTTCACCTTGCTCCAAAGACGACCAGTCATGCTATTCTATTTTGGAGTGCATTATGCTTCCTAAGACCTTCACTGCTAAAGGCACTCCGCCACACTTGTTTACAATTGTCCTTCCAATTTCTACTAGGTTTGGGGTTTCTAGTGGCCCTCCATTACTAAATGCTCTTCGACTCAACAAACACCAACAATCTTGTTCTGATAATATTCCCAAGTGACGAGTGTAATTTGGGGTCATCATCTTTGCCACATTATTGCTACGTGTAGTCACAATAATTTTGCTACCTACACTGCCAGATTTCAAGGGCTTTATCAAGTCATCCCATTTTTCACGATCTTCACTCTAGACATCATCCAGTACAAGCAAAAACCGTTTACCCATCAACTTCTCTTGGAGGTTACGTGCTAGTACATCCAAGTTTGATGCATCGGATTTATCTCCAGCTGATTCTATGATTTCTTTTAGAACTTCCGACTTGAAATTGTTCGGACACACATACCCACGTTCTTAAATCAAAATGCTTCACAATCAAGGGATCATTGAAGACAAATTGAGCAAGAGTGGTCTTCCCAATTCCCCCCATTCCTACTATGGGGATGACCGAAACGATTTGATCATCGTTAGTGTTGACAAGCATTTCCAGTAGTTTTAATTTATCATCTACCCTTCCAACTACTTCCAAATCGTCTATAATAGAGAAGGTTTGCCGATCCTCTTTGTTCATCATGGATGTGGATTCAACTGATGACTCCACTCTAAGGTTGAAGCCAATTGCATCCTTTCTGATATCATCCAACACTTCATTGATGTCCTTAAGCAAATGTGCCATTTTAAGACGAAACGCAAATGGGTTGGAGTGTGAGAAGAAGTTGCGTACCTTTCCCCCCATCAATCGGTTCTGGATCTCCATTTTACGTCTCAAAGCTTCATATTTGAATTCATCGAACACATCATCTGCATCATAAGCCACACTCTTGAGCCTCCTCAGCCAGTCTTTCACTGCCATTTTCTTTTCTTGCTGATTCTCAGCATCCTGTAGCACACCTTGGATGGTGGTCAAGGTAGTCTGCAGCTTTTTCAATTCTCCCTTGACACCCCACGCTAGACCCATTTCTTGGGTTGCAACAGAGATCAAACCTTGTAGGATTGGCTGCGCTCCAGAGACAAGAAGTGATAATTCAGGGGTCATCTTTTCTTTAATTTGCAGAGAAAACTCTCACGAGCTACCACTTCGGTACTTTCTATCAGGATTTCTCTCCGGCCGGTAGCAAGATGAAGATGGCTGAATTGATAGGGAAAGATGTGACTTTGTTCTTGAGGATGTGAATTAAGACCATTGACCTTATTATTAATTTAAATCTCCCTAGGGATCATAATGAATTTGATTGATGTAACTAACATTACATCTCAGCTGGTTGAGGGAAATAGTGGGCAACCATTATTATCATGTTTCTTATAATAATCCAAGGTGGGTGGCAATCACATTAAGCCTATTCTCGTTGTCTTTGTACATATCTGATTTAATAAAACAATATATAAACATGAGGAGTATGTACATAGTTTCTACATAACCATGTCTTCATGGGGATAACCTCATCCCCATCCATACATCCACATCCACATCTTCAATTTCATTGGCATTTAGAAACATATTATGGGTATGATTGGTAATGTAGATAAACTTAGTATAAATAGATGATGATGTAGAGATTGATGAGTGGTATTTAGTATAATCAGAAAGGATAAAGTAATGAATGATCATATTAGAATCAGATTGGGAGCAGCTCTGATACATGATAAGTTAGCGAAAATCGTTTGAGGTGGGGTATGACCATGTTCAATAGAAGCCTTTGGGTGTTCCAGCACTGAGAAGTTTGATTTAGATTGAAGGATCTAAAAAAGATAGAGGTAGAACTAAAATGATCTTGGGAGGAGTGGTGAGGAAAAAACATACATAGCTTAGGGCCTTAGGCCTTATATCAATTATGGTGTTGAATATAGCTGATTGGAGGGCAATGATCCATGTAGCTAAGGGTGTCAATTTCAGGCCTGACCCACATAACTCGACTGCCCACCATTTACAACCCAGCCCATCTTGGCCTATTTAATAAACGTGTCAAACAAGCGTTCATGATGCAAAGGTGTGAACTGACAGGCGCCTGACCGACCCGACTTATTTTTAAAGGGTTCTTTAACTAAGATGGAAATTCTCGTTTCGTGGTTGAAGCTCTTTTGGCTTCTTAATTTTTATTTGTGATGAAAAGGAAGACGTACGTGAGAATTGAGAACGAGTGAGAGGGTTTAGGGAAGGTCCGTATAAAGTCAAACCCAACTAAGGCCTATTTATGTCAACTTGATTATAACTCAATCGGTTGACACCCCTACCCCATTTAATTGGGATAATGATGAGTTGTAATTAGAAATATAATCAGGCCAAAGGTAAATCTAATTGAAGTTGTAATCAATCTTTATCCGTTAGGTAATTGTGATATGTGGATGATCATGTAAATTTTTATCTTGAAAGACTGACCTAATAAGAGGAGGTGTTCATAAGTATACGAGGAAAGGGATATATATTCCCACTCATAATCACCAATAAACTGGAAATAAATGGATCATATTGGGCCCAGCCATCACTGAATTCAATCTCCTTACCTTCCTCAAAATCTGATCCAAACTGTCAACGATGGAAAAAAAAAAAAAAAAACCATCATTCCGTTAGCTCGATCTTTTTTTTGGGGCTAAAGTTCAGCAAAGTTAATAAAAGTATGTAAAGAGTATATATCTAGGCATCCCCAAACAGAAAATAAAAGTACAAATGAATCTTGCCACTCCACCTCCGTTATTGCCATCAGCAGAGAGACAAGAAACAAGATTTTCTTAAGGTTCCACCTTCGGCATGGCCATCGGGAGAAACCTCAAGAAAATACAAAACAAGAATCTGAAAAACACCCAGCCCAAACATCATTCCTCAAATCTGTATCGAGGTTTTTCTTGTTGATCACAAGTTACATCCTCACAAACAAATATCGGACTAGTAAGTCCATATATAAGAACAATGCAAGGAGACGCTTTTCTTAGCCAGTCAATCAGCTACTTGGTTCAATTCTCTGTATCAATGTAATATTCTCCATGATATTGAAGCTAAGACTTTTAGCTCGAATCAATCCCCCATTATCGCAAAGATTTCAACTCCTTTTGCCTACTTGATTGTTTCTCCTTTTTCCTCCACCTACACATAAAAGAATGTATTAGAATAAAAAGTAATCCTAACTAAAAATACCCAAAAAATTCCCATAACTCGAACAAAAATTTTATATGTGATTCTAACAAACTAATTCTAATTCGAACTAATTCCCTATGCTCTTATGATGTTTCCTGAGTCCCAATAGGAACATCAACATTCACAATAGACCCAAGAAAACAAAAGGTAAATACAAATTTTTTTTTTTTTGGGGGGGG
>NC_056566.1:15423074-15457593 GCF_013358625.1 Macadamia integrifolia
AACAAATAGAACTTTGACCACTTTCTCACTTTGGTTTTCCAATTAGAATCCCTTCTAATACTTTTGTGGTTCAATTGTGTGGCCTGGTTCTTAAAAAGCATGCTACTATGTAAGAATCATGTGAGAGAAAATGTTATCATACCTTTTGAACCATAGCATTGAATTCTAGGAATGGTCACACTTACCATCACATATTTGTTTCCATCAACTTGATAAGTTTCCAAAGGAGCAAATGTCCTTAGAGTACATGTCTCCTAAGATAGAAGAATGATAGCAAGAGTAATCAGACAGTAATAACACTCAAAACAGAGGAAGGAAAGAGGAGATGGTTAATAACTCACCATGAGAGCACAGCATGTTTCCTAAGTGCTGTTCAGACTTTAGACCACTTCAGCTGTCCAAATCAATCAACAATGGAACAAATTGTCAGAGGGATAAACAAGACCAACAAAAGCTTAAAGAAAGAAATATTAGTCTCTAGATGCAGTCTTTCCAGAGGGGAAAAAAAAGTTCACTTAATAACAGATATTAATAGAACAGCTTTCCAAGACCAAGAAGAGCAGTGGTTTCATCACACTAATATCAAATTACTATCTAAGCAAGAGGGAATGTAGATGAGGAAGAGGCAATTACCAATTATGGTAGAAACAGAGCAATGGGTGGTCTAGAGATTCTGCAATGAAATCTGATAAAACACATATTGCATTACCATCATCATCTTGGTTTTTCATGTGAAGCAACAGACATCCTGATATCCAAAACTCTTCTCAAGCACCAGATTTGTTACTCTTCTCTAACACAGTTACCCTTCATTCATTCATAAGTTGAGCCCCTTTTCAAAGTCCTAAGTTCTAAATAATATTGAGGAGATCAACAATATCCATGGACCTCCGTTTGACTGCACTGCAGTCAGAATCAAGCAGCCCTGTAAAACCCAGGATAACCAGTGCTACATTGATCCAGGCAACTCAAAGGGGCAATACAGGGGCAAGGGCCCCCATTACATTTCTTTATCATATATAACTGAATGCCAATGTACAAAAACCATGGTTGCTGAAGTTTCATACCTTTGCCATCACTTAGGACTCCTTTTTGTGGAAAATCAGAGACTACCAATGTCTTTCCCTTTTGATTTTTATAAACTGGATTATAATGGGATATAAAAAGGACAGGAATAAGAAGCTTGGTTTATCCTCCCAGGAGGAAGATGAGAAGTGATTTGGGCCCATTACCAACTCTTCTAGCTATTCATTTGCCTGCATCATCCTCACTTTTAAACCGCCCAAACCTGTGCCTGTCTCAATCAAATATCTGGTGAGATTTCAGTTATTTTGAACTTCAAAGTTGGGAGACTCTTGGCAGCTTGAAGTTATGAATTGATATCTGGAACCAGTGATCAAGCAATGTGGCAGAACACATGGGACTAATCTAGAATCTATTGAGGAAACAAGAAGAACCGGAGGCAGTCTTTGTGACATCAAATCATAAAAGTTAACCTCAATTTGCTATTGGCAAGTAGGTAAACTTAATTAATATAAATCAATTAATCAAGTTCCTAAACTAGGAAGGCATGTCATGTACGTAGATATTTTTTACTCCAAGCTTAGAAGGTTAATCAGGTATTTAAATTTTCAGTCATTAGATAACATTTGGATGCTATTCTAAAGAGATTCAAGAATCCAAAGTCCCATTTGTCTCTCAGATTCTGTACAAAATGGCAAATTAATAATTGGATGGAAATACGTCTACAGGTTTGGGCCAACAAAAACAAGCTATCAACTTCGATCAAATCACAAATAGAAGGAAAGGCGGATTTAAGGGAATATAAGGAAGAAAATAGAAGGCAGAGAGAAAAAGAATAAGTTAATGTCCAATTGCCCTGGGCATGTGGTTAATCAAAAATTCTTTCTGCCATCATCCTATATAGAGGTTCACAGAAATACCTTGGATGGTGCCACAATCTGTTCTACGGACAACAATGTGTTGAACTACTTCAACAAGCCTGTGCGTGAGGTATCCAGCATCTGATGTTTGGATGGTAGTATCTAATAGGAATTTTTTGGATATCCATCAGAGAGCCAAATAGACCCTGATTCTCTGCAAATTTCAGTGAAGATAATGCAAAAGAAAATGCTCCAAAAATCTGAATGATTAATCTAAAAGTCATAGATCAGTAGATCTTACCATTTCAACACCATCTATCTGTCATCACCATGTGTGCTAGAGCAGTGTGGTGCTTAAGTTGGTCTCGGATATTTTGTGCTGAGGCCAGCCACCAAGATTTAGGTATTGAAGGGAGACAAGGTGTTGGAGATCCTCTTCCCTTTGTAAATAATCCAGCCCCTCTTAAAACTGACCAATATCTAATTCACATAGCATAGTGAGCAGCTGCAAGCCCTCTAGTAGTGACTTCAATTCTTCAAAGCCAGTTATTTGCAACTGTCGAGGATAAGTCATTCCCTGCAAGTCTGACAAAGACTTTAAAAGGGGACATTCATATATTCCAAGGATTGAGATATTAGCTGTTGGGGGATCCCTCTTGTTCTTCACTTGGAAAATTTGATTCAACCTCAGGGCAGTAAGAAATGTTTATTTTCAAGAGACTATGTGCATTGTTTTGTAGCAACCTCTCCGGCACATACTTGAGGTCTTGACAAGCACCAATATTGAGAGAGTTGAGAGAGGTAAGGCTACTAGATAATGACATTAGTGAAATCTTATTTGTTTTCTCACAATGCAATGTTTTGAGAGAAGGGAAAGGAATTAGGCAACACTTCTAACCATTCAACCAAATTAGGCATCCTAGATAGCCGTAGTAGCTTAAGAGATGGAAATGCTACTGTGCATGAAGTTGCTCCATTGTTGCTGCTATTGTAGAATTCCTGACCAATACATTTCACCTTCTCCATTCCACATAATTCAAGATCCCTAAGAAGTTGTAGCTCCCCAAGCGTTGGGACATATTCCAATCTAGGACAAGGACCGAGTTGCAACTCAATCAAATATTTGTATGTTGACAAACTACTTCCCATCCATGTAGGATATTTTGCACCCTCAAAATCTCCAAACGAAAAGCTTTTCAAGTTTGGATGAGGTTCTAGGCCTTCTGACACATCATCCATTTTGCCAATGTCACTTTCTAACACATCATTCATTTTGACAATGTCATCATCTTCACAGGGCATGAATGGATTATGCCACTCTAATGATAAATTATGAATATGTTGCTTTCCTCTCAAATTTGCCTCCCTGGCTTCTGTATCACTTGTTACATTCTTCAAATCATATATGGTCAGTTCACCTTTGAGATCCAAGCACTTCAGCAGTTTAATACTTCGTCCAACATCTTTGCCTACAATAAATCTTTTTAATGTGTGTAGATTAGTCAATCTCCCCATCCCAATTGGCATCTTAATGCATTTGTCACACTCGTCAAGTTCAATATGTCTAAGGCTAACCATCTTTCTCAGTTCCTTAGGAAGCTCTTTCAAATTATAACAGCGATTGAGGTTTAAAGTCTGTAAATTGTAGAGGCTAGTGATAAACCTAGGCAATACTTCAATGGGATTATTTGAGAGGTCAAGGTATCTTAAATGAATCAATTTTCTTATTGAAGACGGCAATTATTAATCGAACAATATACTAATACCAACACACGCAAGCTCTTGAAGTTCATCAACATGTCATGGGAGAGTGACAATGGTTGGCCGTGATCATGATCATGGCGGACGGGACTAGAACAAAGCTTTTAGTAGTTAAGTTACCGCAATTCTGAATTGGGTTTGGTCATTGGTTGACTAATGAATACATAGTGCCTCGAATGGAGGTGGCGAGAGGTTCAAAATTAAAATCAAATCAAATCAAATCCTCTCTAAAAAGTCAACGGTCAAGGATATGCACTACTGTCATTGTCTCCCATAGACTAACAACACACATTCTCTCGTAAACATTCCCCTAAATTCCATAACCCTCCATTACTACTTCTTTGCTTCCACCAGTTTGCTTCACCATTTGCTTCACCAAGCACAAGGTAACGAAGACCCTGCAAAACCCCACAACCCAACCCTCGAAAGATGAAACAAACCAGAGCTTCCCCACCACTCGTAAGTCGAGGCTCTGAGTGTCTCCTTATTAATACTTAAATTCCGTAGTCCTTACTCTCCCTTTCCCCTTTCCCTTCCTTGGTGCGCCCGTCACTAGACTCACTACTTCTTCTTCTTCTTCTCCACCCTTTACTTCATCCATATCTGACTCTATATTTCATTCTCTAGGTCGCACCCCGAACTCCCAAGTATTCTCTCTCTCTCTCTCTCTCTCTCTCTCTCTATAGATCTGGTTTGTTTTTACGTTTCTTTCTCCCGCCATTTCTTTACCGGCACGGGAAGGATCCCCGATAGACGGATGCTGCCTGTCCGTTAAGAGTGTTCGACACACGAATCTCAAAATATGTGAATAATAATAATAATAATTTATTATTATTATTATTATTATTATCTTAAGTATTAATGATATCCATCCATTTTCCTCGGGAGGGCTTGGTCCTCTTTACCTCGACCTTCTTTTGGTCAACTCTTTTCCTTTGTATTTTACTTTCGTTTGGACTATTAGAAAGGGCCATACCGCGAATGAGTTGTTGACAGGTGGCAGCGTTGAGTTAATGGGTGGAGATGAAAATGGCAAACGCAGTGAGGACCAGCTTTCCAACCACTTGTGCAAGATCATGTACAAGATCATGCATCTTGCATGTCTCTATATCTCCATATTTATCCTTCCTCACATCTTGGAAGAAAGAATTCCACAATAAGATATTGAAATATTCATTGCCAACATCTTCCATTTGTTTGCTTCCTTTGGATTGTTGAAGGAATTCCTCTGCCATCCAAAATTTTATCAACATTTCTTTTTCAAATGCTCAATCCTTGGGGAATAATGAACAATAAGCAAAACAATGTTTTACTCGTGATGGCAGACGATCATAACTCAATTCTCCACACTTATTTACAATTCTCCTTCCAATTTCCACTAGGTTTGGCGTTTCTAGGGGTCCTCCATTGCTAAATGCTCTTCCACTAAACAAAGACCAACAGTCTTGTTCCGACAATATATCCAAGTGATGAGTGTAATCTGTGGCTATGATCTTTGCAACATTACAGCTACGTGTACTCACAATAACTTTGCTACCTTCACTGCCAGATTTTAATGGCTCTTTCAAAATTTCCCAATTTTCAGGATCTTTGTTCCAGACATCATCCAATACAAGCAAAAACTGTTTACCCATCAACTTCTCTTGGAGTTTACGTGCTATTACATCCAAGTTTGATCCATCACATTTATCTCCACCAGCTGATTCAATGATTTCTTTTAGAACTCTCTCCACTTCAAATTGTTGGGACACACATACGCACATTCTTAAGTCAAAATGCTTAACAACCAATGGATCATTGAAGAGCAATTGAGCAAGGGTGGTCTTCCCAAGTCCCCCATTCCTACTATAGGGAAGACCAAAATGATTTGATCATTGCTAGTGTTATCGACAAGCATTTCCACTAGTTTTGATTTGTCAGCTACCCTTCCAACTACTTCCTTATCATCTACAAGAGAGAAGGTTTGGCGCCGGCCCTTTTTGTTCATGACGGTGGTGGAATCAAGAGACTCATTAACTCTAAGGTTGAAGGCAATTGCATCATTTTTTATGCCATCCAACACTTCATTGATGTCCTTAAGCTTATGGGCCATTTTAAGACGAAATCCAATTGGGTTGGAGCGCGAGAAGAAGCTGCGTACCTTTCCTCCCATCATTCGGTTCTTCTGGATCTCCAATTTACGCCTTAAAACTTCATAGTTGAATTCATCAAGCACATCATCTGCATCAAAAGCAACACTTTTGAGTCTCCTCAGCCAGTTTTTCACTGGCTCTTTGTCCACTTGCTGATTCTCTGCATCTTGCAGTACACCATGGATGGTGGTCAAGGAAATCTGCAGCCTTTTCAATTCTCCCTCAACACCCCATGCTAGACCTATTTTTTGGGTAGCAATAGAGATCAAACTCTGTAGGATTGGCTGTACTCCAGAGACAAGAAGTGATAGTTCAGGAGTCATCTTTATGTTAATTTGCAAAGAAAGTACTCTTCACTCACTACCACTTCCTATCAGGAATTCTTCCCTGCCCCCCAGCAAGCAAGAAGATGATAGATTAATTCTTAGGAAATGATCAATCTGTGCCTTTGTTCAATCTTGTTTGGCTAAAAGGGCATATGCCATAGGCAAAACAATGTACATCTGTCTCCGCTGGTTAAGGGAATAATTGGGCAACCATGAGGACTAAATGGAACCTTAAAGTCCAGTTTAGGAGAGTGATCACTAAGCCCAACCATCACTGAATTCTATTTGAAACACCATGAAATAATCTCATCAATACGTGTATGACATGTGGCATTCAACCACAGACCAAGGGGCTCCTCACAATTCAAGGTGTTTATCTACAAGGGCAAATAAGGTATTTCACCCCTTATGGGGATTACGTTTTCATGACATTCACCTTATAAAAGGGAAAAGAGATCAATCTCTCGCTCTCTCTCTCCACTGTTCCAATAAATTATTTGTTGTCTGAAACTGACTTAGGCATCGGAGCCGGTGCTTCGACCCCCTTTTTTGTAGGTTTCTCCCTTGGAGCAGACAGTCGGATTTCTGCATCAACACTGTTGATGTAGATTTCCTTAAAAAATGTCGAATTGTCATCAAGTCGATCGGTCAGAGCATCCTTTATGAAAAGTTATTCACATGGTCAAGGTAGTATTGAATGACTGTTCTTGGTGTTTCACATCCATTAGAACTTGTCACACAAGGAAACATACATGGATCCACATTTTTTTTTTTTTTTTTTTTGTCTAGATCATACGTGGATTTGAGTCTACATCCTCTGCAGCGAGTGGTGAGGTGAGGTGAGCATCGGACGGCTGAGAACATCTGAGCACATGCCCCAAAGGACTCCTAACCATCTGATGCTCACTGCACCAGTGCAGCGGTTGCAGACGATTTTCCCACACATGGATCCACATGATAGAGGAATATATTCCCATCTCAAGACTGGTGATTTTTAGCTAGACAAATGGTGGAAGTGCCTTATGAGGGAGTTTAAAGTGACAAAAGTTACAGAAGTGGCTCATTCAACCCACCCCCTTTCCTCCTTTGGTATGGAAAACCATAATCAATCCCCCACAGCGCATCAATTAGGTCCATCAATCAAGTGGTAAAGCAAGAACCTGAAAAAAATTCCCTCAAAGAAACAGCAGCAGCCAACTCATGGCTGCAGCAGCTGATTCTTACAACAACAATTAAAAGACAGACTACTAAAAAACAGCATTAGATAGACCAGTCAATCTCCTCAATTCCTCCTCAAAATCTCATCCAAATCATCAGTGATGGAAAAAAAAAAAAACCATCATTCTTTCAGCTCAAATCTTTTTCTTTTTTGCTAAAGTTCAACGGAGTTAATATTAAAAGACTAGACGGATGTACAGAGTTTACGTCTAGGCATCCTCGGATGGAAAATAAAAGTACAAATGAATCATGTTACTCCACCTTCGGCATTGCCATCAGCAGAGAAACAAGAAACAAAATTTCCTTAAGGTTCCACCTTCGGCATGGCCATCAGCAGAAACCTCAAGAAAATACTAAGCTAGAATCTAGATAACACCCAGACATCATCTTTCAAATCTGTATTGAGGACTCATAGCTGCAGCAGCTGATTATTACAACAATAATTAAAAGACAGATCAGCAAAGAACAGAGGGGAAAAGTCTCAATCATCGATCAGATATACCAGTAGATCTCCTCATCATCAAAACCTCATCCAAACTATCAGTGATGGCAAAAACCTCATCACTCTTTTATAGTTCGAATCCATCCCTCCATCGTCGTAAAAATTTCAACCCCTTTGCCCAACTTCTTGTTTCTCCTTTTTCCTCCATCTATACATAAAATAACTTGTTAGAATCAAAACTAGTCCAAACTAACATACCCAAAATATTAAAAAGCATGCTCCTATGTAACAATCACATGAGAGAAAAGATTATTATACCTTCTGAACTATCGCATTGAGAACAAGAAATGGTCACACTTACCATCACATATTTGTTTCCATCAACTTGATAAGTTTCCAGAGGAGCAAATGTCTTTAGAGTACATCTCTCCCAAGATAGAACAACAATACCAAGAGCAAATCAGACAGTAGTAATAATACTCAAGACAGAGGAGGGAAAGAGAAGATGGTTAATAACTCACCATGAGCACTAAAAATGCCAATAAGAACAGAGCTCCTTTCCTAACTGCTGTTCAGACTTCAGACCACTACAGCTGTCCAATCAGTCAACAATAGGAACAAATTGTCAGACAGGTAAACAAGAACAACAAAAGCTGAAAGGAATAACCATGACTCTCTAGACGCAGGCTTTCTAGAGGGAGCCAAAAAAAAGGTTCACATAATAATAGATGTTAATAGAGTAGCTTTCCAAGATCAAGAAGAATATTGGTTTCATCACACTAATATCTAAATACTATTTAAGCAAGAGGGAATGTAGGTGAGGAAGAGGCAACAACCAATTATGGTAGAAACAGAGCAATAGGTGGTCTTGAGATTCTGCAATGAAATCTGATAAAATCCTAAGCTGGTCATATAAAACACATATTGGATGGCATCACCATCATCTTGGTTTTTCATGTGAAGTAACAGACATCCTGATATATACCAAAACTCTTCCCTAGCACCAGATTTGTCACTCTTCTCTAACATAAGAACTAATAAAGAATCTAATGAGGCAATATTAACAAGAACAAGAGGCACTCCTTATTGTGACATCAAATCATAAACTTAACCTCAATTCCATATTGGTAAGATGGTAAACTTAATTAGTAAAAATCAGAATTCAAAAGATTAAAATCTCAAATCACATACAAAACCTGTTATAGAGATCCAAAATAAAAGTTGACTTCTTTGTCAAGTTCCTATACTAGGAAGGCATGCCATGTATGTAGTAGATATTTGACTCCCAATTTTACAAGGACAGTCAGGTATTTAAATTTTCAGTTCTTAGATAACATTTGAATGCTATTCTTCTAAAGAGATTCAAGAATCATAAGTCCCATTTGTCTCTAAGATTCTGTACAAAATGGCAAACTGATTGGACCAATAACAAAATCTAGTAAAGATTATTTCAAAAAAAAAAAAAAAAAGGCATAGCAAATTTCAGTGAAGAACTAAAAATCATAGGTCAGTAGATCTTACCATTTCAAGGCCATCTATCTGGCGTTGCCACATCTTTTAGATTAGTGAGGTGCTTAAGTTGGTCTCGGAGATTCTTGTGCTGAGGCCAGACAGCAAGTGTTAGGTTTTCAAGGGAGACGAGGTGTTGGAGATCCTCTTCCCTTTTTATATAATCTAGCCCCTTTGAAAACCGACCAATATTTAATTCCTTGAGCATAGTGAGCTGCTGCAACCCCTCTGGTAGTGACTTCAAATCTTCAAAGCCAAGTAGAAGCAAATTTTTAAGAGAAGTCATTCCCCGTAAGTCCAACAAAGGCACAAGAGGACAGTCGTCTATGTACAAGTCTTGAACAGATGGAAAGACTAGGGCGGTGAGCAGGAGGGATCCCTCTAAGTGTCCTTCTTGACTTGGAAAAATTGATTCAAGCTCAGGGCATCCAGAAATATTTATTTTCTTGAGAATATGTGCATTGTTTTGTAGCAAGCTCTCCGGCACAGACTTGAGATTTTGACATCTATCAATATAGAGAGAGTTGAGAGAAACAAGGTTGCTTGACAATGAACATAGTGCCATCGTATTAGTGTTATAAAAGTGCAATGTTTTGAGGGAAGGGAATCGACTTGGCATGATTTTCAGCTCAGGGCATAATATGACATACAACTCCTCAAGAGATGGAAAGGAATGAGGCAACACTCCCAACCATTCAACCAAATTAGGCATTTCATATAGCCATATTGTCTTAAGCAAGGGAAATGCTACTGTCCATGAAGAAGTTGCTCCATTACTGTTGCTGCTATAATAGAATTCCTGACCAATACATTTCAATTTTTCCATTCCACTTAAGTAAAGTTCCCTAAGAAAGGGTAGCTCCCCAAGTGTTGGGACATACTCCAATCTACGACAGTCTTTGAGTTTGAATACAATCAAATATTTGTATGCTGAAAAACCACTTGTCATCCATTTAGGACATCTTGAACCGCCAAAGTATTCGATCGTAAACCATTTCAAATTAGAATGAGGTTCTAAACCTTCTAACACATCATCCATTTTCCCACTGTCACCTTCACTGTGACTCAAATTATTACCCCACCTTAATGTTAAATTATGAATATCTTGCTTTCCTCTCAAATTTGCTTCCCTTGCTTCTTCTATTCCATCTGTTACATTCTCCAAATCATGTAGGACCAGTTCTCCCCTAAGATTCAACCACTTCAGCTGTTTAATACTGTGTCCTACATCTTTGCCTATGATAAATCTTGTTAATGTTTTCAGATTAGTCAATCTCCCCATCTCAACTGGCATCTTAGTGCATTTTGTGTCAGAAAATTCAATATGTCTCAGGCTAACCATTTTTCTCATTTCCTTGGGAAGTTCATTGAGATTCCTACAATGGTTTAGTTTCAACGTCTGTAAATTGTGGAGGCTAGAGATAGACTCAGGTAAGACTTCAAAATGATTATATGAGAGGTTAAGGTACCTTAAATATTTCAATTTTCTTATTGAAGGTGGCACTTCTTTCATGTTGCAACTACTTACATCCAACACATGCAAGCTCTGCAAATTCATCAAGATGTAATTTGAGACCAAACTAGATGAATGAAATAATATTGTCCGTAATTTCTTTACCTTCTTAAAAGCTTCTAGAGTTTCAAACATTTTCTCATGATCCCAAAAAAGTGATAAACCACGAACTTCAGAAATTCCTTCCACATTATAATTGGCCTCCATGGTGGAATAGTCAAGCTTTCCAACAATTTGTGCAAGATCATGTACAAGATCGTGCATCTTGCATGTATTTATATCTCCGTATTCGTCTTTCTTCATATCTTGAAGAAAAGAATTCCACAATAATATATTGAAATATTCATTGCCGACGTCCTCCATTTGTTTTCTCCCAAGGAATCCCTCTGCCATCCACAATTGTATCAATATTTTTTTATGAAATGTATAATCCTTGGGGAATAATGAACAATAAGCAAAACAATGTTTCACATGCGATGGCAGATGATCATAACTCAACTTTAATATGGGCATTATTCCTTTACTATTACTTTTTAGTGAATTCCAAATTTCATCTTGCTCCATAGATGACCACTCATGCTCTTCTTTGGAATGCATTAGGCTTCCTAAGACCTTCACTGCTAATGGCACTCCTCCACACTTATCATTTACAATTCTCCTTCCAATTTCCACCAGGTTTGGGGTTTCTAGTGGCCCTCCATTGCTAAATGCTTTTTGACTAAACAAAAACCAACAATCTTGTTCCGACAATATTTCCAAGTGATGAGTGTAATTTGTGGCCAGTATCTTTGCAACATTATTGCTACGTGTAGTTACAATAACTTTGCTACCTACACTGCCAGATTTTAAGGGGCTTTATCAAGTCATCCCATTTTTCACGATCTTCACTCCAGACATCATCTAGTACAAGCAAAAACCGTTTACCCATTAACTTCTCTTGGAGGTTGCGTGCTATTACATCCAAGTTTATTGATGCATCACATTTAGCTCCACCAGCTGATTCAATGATTTCTTTTACAATTCTCTCAACTTCAAATTGTTCAGACACACATACCCACATTCTTAACTCAAAATTTTCTACAACCAATGGATCATTGAAGAGCAATTGAGCAAGGGTGGTCTTCCCAAGTCCCCCCATTCCTACTATGGCGCAGACCGAAATGATTTGATCATTGCTAGTGTTATTGACAAGCATTTCCACTAGTTTTGATCTGTCATGTACCCTTCCAACTACTTCATTTTGATCTACAAGAGAGAAGGTTTGCGGTCGCTTTTTGTTGATCACTGTGGTGGAATCAGGATGAGACTCAACTCTAAGGTTGAAGCTAATTGCATCGTTTTTTATGGCATCCAACACTTGATTGATGTCTTTAAGCTTATGGGCGATCTTAAGACGAAATCCAATTGGGTTGGAGGGTGAGAAGAAGTTGCGTACCTTTCCCATCATTTGGTTCTGGATCTCCAATTTACGTCTCAAAGCTTCATAGTTGAACTCATCCACCACATCATCTGCATCATAAGCAACACTTTTGAGCCTCCTCAGCCAGTGTTTCACTGCCTCCTTCTCCACTTGCTGGTTCTCAGCATCTTGCAGCACACTTTGGATGGTGGTCAAGGTAGTTTGCAGCTTTCTCAACTCTCCCTTGACACCCCAGGCTAGATCGATTTCTTGGGTAGCAAAAGAGATCAAACCCTGTAGGATTGGCTGTACTCCAGAGACAACAAGTGATAATTCAGGAGGGGTCATCTTTTCTTTAATTTGCAAAGCAACTCTTACAGAAATGATGTGATTTTTTTCTTGAGGATGTTCATGGAAGATGTGAATTAATTTAAGGGTTAACTGTGAATTCATTTTTATTGTTGGGATAACTCGATCGGTCCTTTATTATATCATTATTTTATGTAATCACAAGCAGCCAACACATGCTTTGCTCAGTAAGCCTCTTTGTCTTTTAGAATAAATGGCCATAGGTTGTTAATTATTTTCGTTTGTGTGATGGGAGAATCTGCACCGTTTATATGAATTGTTGTAATTTAAGGAAAGATTAGAGCAGGTGAGAATAAATTAATTGATATACCAAAATAGCACTGACCAATTGCACCCATGATTATTGGTACTTAATATTCCGATCATGAACTATACCATAACTATTGATGAAGGCACCCCTGACCAATCTTGGTCATCCTTCATGGTATTGACCAGAAACCCATG
Source organism: Macadamia integrifolia (assembly GCF_013358625.1). NCBI lineage: Eukaryota > Viridiplantae > Streptophyta > Magnoliopsida > Proteales > Proteaceae > Macadamia > Macadamia integrifolia. The sequence continues at coordinate 15,436,071 of NC_056566.1, forward strand.
AAGAACGATGGCTTATGTTAACCATATGCCCTATTTTTAGGTGGTAACCACCGTTCATATATCACCTAGATTCTTTGCTCGATCATGGGATAGTGACATCCGTAATCTTTTATAATCTCAATCAAGCTTAAGGGACCTGACCAATATTGAATTAGACGGTTATTTAGCCATAGGATAACTATGGTTGGGTTAATTGTTACTATCATGGTTAACCGTTAAGAAATCTACCACCTCAATTGAGATGGTAATCGGCCTACCAGTGTTCACAAGTCCATATTAGCAAAGAAAGAGACCAACCAATCAATGAGGAGGGTCTGAATCAGGTTCACATATAAGAACAATCTCATACATCCCGGATTTAAAATCCATTTTACAATTAACGGATTTCTGGGATAATATACTCAATATATTCAGAGCTCAGCCAAATTCCTTCACATGGCAAAACAAATAATAATTAATTACTTAAAATTAATCGATTTATTGTGATTTATGATATGACAAGATGGGAGTAGGTATGATTATGAAATCATATATCAAGGGAAGAGATTCCGCACACAGAAATTTCACACCCCCTCACAATTCACTGAATTGTCTTAATATTTGAATAAAACAATAAGTAATAAATAAAGAATAATTGAACCATTGTAATTTAAGATAAGACAAGATGGAAGAGGGTAATTAGGACTATATGACATTAAAATTAATTAATTAGTTAATTTAGACGATCTCACTGATTTGTCACAGAAGAGCGACAACAACTAGTAGCAATTAATTATGAATAGAACTGTGGTAATTTAAGACAAGCAAATTTAGGAGAAGGATAGATTATAACCTTACAAATCAATTAGTTATTTTAGATTATGTCACAGAGCGGCCTACCTTTCAAATGACATAGAAAATAATAATTGATAATTTAAAACTAATTGATTTATTGTAATCCATTTATAATAAAACAATATGGAAGCAGGTAAGATTATGACATTATAATTTTTTTTTTATAAGAAAAAAGGTTCCACACACAGTAATTGCATTTTCCCTCACAATTTCATCACCTACAGCGGAACCCTTTTTCCTTGTCAAAGGAAACCCTCTCCCATAAATTAATCAGTTAATTTAAATTAGGGACAATTTCATCACCTAAAGGGGACCCTTTTTCCTCATCAAAGGAAACCCTCTCCCATAAATAGTTAATTTAGATTAGGGAAAAGGTTACCTCTGTCAGCTCAGTGCAGTTTTGGGCAAAGGAGGAAATCCTCTTTCGAATGCTACTGTCCATAAGAATGGGAGCATTTATGAAGTTTCATCCCTTGTACTTAATCAGTGATATGTAAAGGGCTGCAATTTCATTTTTGGGTTGACAGTATGCAAATGTTTTGCCCTTCATATTATGTCCCAATCTTGTCTAAGAAAAGCTGCATACCCTAAATGACTGCTATATCAGTATCGAATCAAAATAGTATCAACCTTGACTAATCCCCGATGCGATCAAATCCTTATCCTTTGCAACAACTTTGATATTGTTTTATAGTAGTGCTATCAGATGGGATCTTAAAATTCATAGTGGTAACTTCAAAAATGTCCATAAAGTTGAACAAATCGGGATTTACATCATATAAAGTCTTCAATGAGCCCTGGTAATGTAGTATGAGTTTTACGATGAATTTGGATCAGACATTGAGTAGATTTCAATTGAGAATAAATCTCGTACGAGGATCTAATCCGGACTCTTCTATGATTTCACCACTTATTTGTCACTTGGTATAATCAGACCAAAGACAAATTAATCCACAATCAACAAAGTAACAAATCATTAAAGAAAGAGAAGATAATATATGCAATGTATCATTAATATCTACAGAAAGAAAAGTAAATGTTTCTAATGTTATTATATGATCTTCCTGAAGCCATTGAGATTAGGGACAGCATGCATGGTTAATTAATCCAACAGTGATTTACTGTAATTAGGAAAATATTTAATTGATCCAACTAGGATGGATTGCCATAAATCATATGTTATTATTATTATTTTGGCTAGAAGCTAGAAATCATATGTTAATCCTTTTTATATAATTAATGTTTAACCATGGTAGGTGATGTAATTCTGGATTAAATTAAGAATTATGAAATCTTGTAATACTTAATTTTTGTACTAGGGTACTGTTGTAATGGAATTGATATTTGCTTTACGACGACGGGGCCTAGAGGTGTCAAGTGGTTGGGCTGGGCCGGTCTTGGTCGGATTTTATCGATCTCGGCTATTATCTAGGGCTGCACCGTGAACACCCGTTTAGCCAAATGGGCTTAGCTAGGATGGGCATGGTACAATTAATAATCGGACCAGTCGGTCTCAAGCTTTAATCAGACTGCTATAAATGGGCCTTAATCGGGCATTAACCGGGCTATAAACCTATTTAACTATAAACGGGCTTAAACGTGACCACTTTAAAATTGGTCTCTTCAATATGCTTGAAGGGGAATACCATTAAAATGAGACAAAGATGGGCATAGGAAAGAAAGTTCCCATAATTAAAAAGGATTAAGCCAAAGATGAGCAAAGCAATGACGATACTAACGTACTTGATCTTTAACCCATGAAACTCAAATCAATTAAACAATGCTTACACAACCCAAGTTTTACAAAGTTCAAATCAATTAAACTAGGCAACCCATTAATTTGCATGAAAAAGATGAATGTTTTTAGATAACAATAACCACCATCTTAACTGTACAAATCACATAGCCTTATCACTAAATACAAACAATATTGAAAAAAAATAAAAATGCTAGTATTAAAGGGGTCGGGCAAGGTCAGGCTTAACGGAGTAGGTTCAAGTTGGGCTTGTAAATGTGTTGGGCTGGTCGAGCGCCTGTCGGGCTAGGTGGCTACAACGTGTACTACCTATTTATGAACGAGCCCGACAAGTTTATTAATTGGGCCGGTCTAGGTCAGGACGTAAACGTGTCGGGCTTAGTTGGGCCTACCAGTGGAGGCCTGGAGTTGAGAACCCTAACAGGGACACATTACTTCTCCCAAGCGCTAATCGCCCAGGACTTGCTAATAGTTATTTGAATGATCGACATGTATTCAAGCAATGATCCAATGACTTTCAGCACGGCGCATCTATTATGATCGGTAAAAACACAGTCGTTGGATCACTGCTTAGATATATATCGATCATTTAGGTAGCTATGGACTGACCTGAGCAACAATGCTTAGGATAAGAGCCGGATCTGAGCATATATTTACACGTTGATTGAGTCAAGTTAATGTCCAAGTTATCTCTCCTGATTTGACTAATCATAAGGGCCCAAGTCTGTCTTTAGTTATTTATTTATTCTTTTGGTTTTCATGTATCCTAATGTCCTCACTCTGCAAATTCAAATAGGAGCAATGAACTTGGTCTTTGTATTAATACATGGAGAAAAGAACGCCCTTTAGTCGAGGGGTCCCGTGCCAATGCGTGGGCAAATATAATGAGGGAATAGGTTTTTTGGGTTCACAAGGGTAGGGGCTTCATTTCCCCACCCTTTTTGTCTCGAAGCATATTATGCGTGATCAAAGAGTATTCATTTTTCCTAATAAAAATCAAAAGTAAGCAGAAACTATAAAGTCTTGTTCTCTCTCAAACCCATTTTATGGTTTTGTTCTCTATCAAACCAGTGGATTTAGGGGACAGTATAGGTGTCGAGGATCGGTATCGGAGGGTATCGGTCAATTTTACCTTTTTTTTTTTTATAAAAATATTAATTTTTACTATTTTACCCCTAAAACGATATGACTTGGAAATCGATCTCAGCCAATACCAATCTGATACAACCGATACTAAACCATGGTCAAACCCCTTTCATTAACTTTTTGTTTTCTCACAAAGTCAATGAAATATTATGAACATCCCTCTTGTGCTTCAAAGTACATGTCAATGAAGAAATATGTTGGTGTCATTAGTGGAACTCCATTAAGTAACAACGACCAGCCCACCAAGGAATGAGATCACATTTGCGTACAAGAATCATTCTCATATGCTCTCTACATGTAATCCACTTAATCAGGAAACATATGATTAAAAGAGAAAGAATAAATGGATTAAATGTGGAGATCAAGGAAAGTGCAAGAACGGCTTCTCATATGCGAATGTGATCCAAACTCTCCGCGAAGCCCTACCTTTTTTAGATCTTATTTAGACCACCCCTTGTTTCAATTTTTGACCTTGCTAGCTTGGCAATTATATCTCCACCACAGAAAGAAAGGCTTTATTTGTAACATGGTTGGAACTAAATAGGACTGCTTCTTTTTTCTTCTTGTTCTTCCTTTTCTTCTCTCTATGTATAGAGACTAGACTAAAAGATCAGATCTATAGTTACTCTAAGAGGTTGCTGAAATGGGAGGACGACATTACTATGTGATTCTGACCTGGTATTTGGGTTGGTCTTATTAGATAATAATCCTGGTTTTGCATCAAACCACATGGATTCAAGTTTGGAGTCCCCCAACACTCTCATTCCGGGGCTTGATTTGGTTGAAAGTACTGCTGCTTCCAATCGTCCCACTTACGAAGTCAACAGAGAACGAGGTGGTGGACCACCTAAGTCCTAGGGCCAGTACGCAACCTCATCTTAGCAATCCACCTTCTAAACCCTAAACCCTAAGCATTAAACCTTATGCCCGAGATCTCATGAATATCCCGCACCACCCCCTTCTAAATCCTGATGTTAGGAGGTAATATGTCCCAGCTTCACTTTCTCATGTGCTTGAGTATACGCAACATTATTGGATAGTATTCTATACACCTTTAAATTTTCTCTATAATATTTATCTCTCGAGTTATAACATATGTGATATACTATTCTATGGCAAGGCACTGTGAAGTAATTTCTTAGAGTCCAACGCACAGTGTTTTTTATTTTTATTTTTTATTTTTATGGAAAAAGAAAGGAAAATACATTAATAAAGAACATAATATAATAATATATATGAAAAAGACCACTTTGTTGGTAGTCTAAGCCAAAATCTAATGTTAGGGACGACGTCATAGACATCTTAAAAACTTGGAATTACGTTCTAAGGTCACGATGTGATACTTTTGTCGAAAAGAATTTATTTTAGTGGGTTTAAATTGTCTGCAGTAAGTATTGAGGTGCAATGAGCATTCAATAGCTGAGAGCATCCGGGCACACACCCCAAGAGGCTCTCAGCCACCAAATGCTCACTGCGTCGATGCAGTGGTTACACGATTTGCAAGCTATTCTAGTTCCTCAAAATCACTCCAAACTTTTATCTTCTGCCCTTCTTTATGTTGAGCTTGCTTTAGTCCATGTAAAAACTCCTTGTGATTGCTTCAAAAACCTTTATTGTCATGAGATAGTTAATAGTCAATGATATGCATTTTTCATTGATAATAATGCAATATGCCCAAACTGAGATGTAAAATTTCTTAATGCTAATGAAACTGAAGATAGATGGAGATGGCTTGTTGTTTGAGAGAAGGAAATGCTACCATGCATGAAGAAGTTGCTCCATTAAAAAAAAAGGCCGTTACCCAGTGCACAAAGGCTTTTCGCACTTAAGCAGGGTTTTGGGAGGGTAAATAGGTAGACAGTCTTATCCCCTTTATGGAGAGGGTTATGACCCAATTCGTTTCAAAAAAACTGAACCCTATTCAAATGACATAGCAAACAATAAGTAACAACTTGAGAGGGTTGTAGAGTCCTGTTATATATTTGTATAAATTTTTTTTTTTCCCAATAAAGTTAATAAAACTTAAAAAATAAAGGAGGGAGGGGGGCAAGAGAATGCTAACTAGTCAACGTGCGGGCCAATAGAAGAGCAGGTGGAGGCATCGATCACAAGAGGGCAGGGCAGTTATTTCTTGCAACTTGTGTCTAGGAGTACATGGTGCGACCAATTAGCGTTCTTCCCCACCCTTCCAACAAAAATAAATAAATAGACGACAATAAGTAACAAATAGGAAGAGTTGAACCCTGAAAGTCTCTTACTCGAAGTATCTTTTATAATTCTCCAAGAAAAATAAACTTTCACCTCTTTTATTTCCCTTACTAAATCTAAATCTATAAATTATGTACCCGTGCTCCCATTCCCTTCCATGGCACACGGCATGCTCTAGTGCCACCCCATACCATAGCGGTGTAGCCTTTCTCTCGCATCTCCTCCCATCTTTCACCCCACCACTACCTCTCACCTTGCCTTCTATTCTACTATGAGTCACCTCAACTAGTTGGCATTCTTTGCATCTATCTTCATCGCTTTTGAAAGAGAAAAAGAAGCCTGAAAAGGCAATGTGGCCCCTACTTCTCATACATAATGGGGGCGAAATGATCGTCTTATCTCTCAGGAAATGCAAAAATCCCATGCCTATTAAATTATTAATGTTTTTACTAGTGCTCTCATTGGCTCATGTGTTGACGTAGAAGTCACGCTGCCTTTTAGGAACCCTACCCTTTTTTCAATTAGTCCACCGACCTTTGAAAGTCTATATCTGCTCTAGGTCCTCTGTCACAAAATTTTTTCGGCTTTGAAATTTGAGCACAGGAGAGAGAGAGAGAGAGAGAGAGAGAGAGAGAGAGAGAGAGAGAGAGAGAGAGAGCTTTAGAAATACCTTGATTCCATCTAGAACATCAATTCATATTGGCAAGATGGAAAATTTAATTAGCGAAAATCACAAATCAAAAAAGATTAAAATCTCAAATCTCATACAAAACCAAGTTGTTTGACTAATTAGTCCAGTTCCTAAACTAGGAAGGCATGTCATGTATGAGGAAATTTGACTCCTAAGCTTACAAGGCTAATCAGGTATTTATATTTTCAGTCCTTGGATTACATTTGGAAGATATTCTAAAGAAATTTAAGAATCCAAAGTTGGAAGGGATTTAAGGAATATGAGTGAGGAAGCAGAGAAAAATAAATAAATAAATAAAGACAGAAAACAAATATAAGCCAAAAAAAAAAAGAGATGTTCAGACTATCAGTATACTTGATTAATCTAAAACTCATAGATCAGTAGATTTTACCATTTCAAGGCCTATTATCTGTCACCACATATTTTAGAATAGTAAGGTGCTTAAGTTGGTGTCGGAGATTCTTGTGGTAAGGCCAGCCATAAGTTCTAGATTTCTAAGGGAGACAAGGTGTTGGAGATCCTCTTCCCCTTTTATATATATAATCCAGACCCTTTAAAAATCGACCAATGGCTAAACTCTCAAATATAGTGAGCTGCCTCAACCCCTCTGGTAGTGACTTCAAATCATCAAAGTCAAGTAGATGCAACTGTTTTCTAAGGAAGTGAGATTTGGGATTTTTCGTTTTAGGGTTTCTGGTATCACGAGTTTAATTGGATGTTCTTGAGAGATCTCTATTGTAATATTTCTTCCAACATAGTGAATTATCGTCTTCACTTGAGAATGTATCACATCACATCAATGTATGAATCTCGTTAAATCTTTTGAATCTATTTATTTTCTTGTTCTCTTTGGTGTTTATTCTAACATGCCGTATTAATAAAATTCAAAACATAAATGGGGAACCAATAGTCTTGTTTTCTATAAACTCATTTCATTAACTTTTTGTTGTCATTAGTCAATGAAATATTATGAACATGGTTCTTGTGCATCTAGTACATGTCAATGACGAAAGAGGCTGGTGTCTTTAGTGGAACTTCACAAGTAACAATGGTGGACCGGCCCAAGAGCACATTATTCGGGGAGAGAGAGAGAGAGAGAGAGAGAGAGAGAGTTTAACCATAACATGGCTGTTTCTTCTTCCTTTTTCTTCCATATATATAGAGAGTAGACTAAAAGAGCAGAGCTAAGTTCCTCGAGAGTGAAGGATGGAGGAGGAAGAGGTTGCAGCTGCAATGGAAGGACGACGTTTGTCTGTGATTCTGACCTTGTTGGTATTTGGGTTGGTAGTATCAATAGATAGTACTGGTCATCATCATCGACACATGGTTGTCTACTATGTTACTGCATCACATGATGACCCGGCTGCAGGTTTAGACTCACCCAACAACACTGTTGTCATCCTGGAGGAGGAGCTTGATCATGATTTGGTTGAAGCTGCTGCTTCCAATCGCCTCACTTATTACGAAGTGAACAGAGAAGCAGCTGGTGGTGGTGGTGGTGGTGGTGGTGGACCACCTACTCCTATGCCCAATACTCGATCTGGGCCTATCGGTCCCCCCTAATTAAGCCCTATGCCCAGCGGTGTCACATGATCAGTATCCCACACCGCCCAGCCCCGGCCACTTCTGATTCCTGATGTTAGGAATGTTTATCCGTTAGCTAGGTAGTCATCCATATATGATATTATCCCAGACATGTAGTTTTCTTTCATTTCTTTAGCTGAAATCCTACAGCAATTAAGGAGTTGGAGGGCTAATTGGGACTAAATCACTGTAATACAGACATTTTATTAAAGAAACTTTTTAGGGTTTTGCAAAGCTAGGGTGGTTAGGGCTCAGCAGTGAAATGGAGCTAGGTGTATTCCATCTGATCCAAGAATACCAGACCTATTGAGTTCTCTTGATTTTTGGTATATCCATCAGGCAGTGAATTATTGTTTTTCTGTGAAAATTGAATGATTCTCATTCAAGTGCCAAACGACTCGATCTATGTGGGTGCAGGGTCAGTATAGGTCTGCAGGACTAATCGGACAACCGTCGTTTAAAAAAAAAAAATGGGAATAATAAGGCTGCTCCTGGGCCGATGAGGGAATGGGCTTCACCTAACACTGGCAGCGTGTATGGCTTCATCGATGGAAATAAATCCTTTAGGCCCTGTTTATTTGGGAGGGAGTTAGTGGGGTGGGGGATGTTTGGATACCTAGTGTGTGTGGTGGTAAAGATTCATTGTCGAATGTAATCCTTGTCTCCCCGTTGTCTCTTCACCCTACCCTCTTTAAAAGCCATCAACTTTTATAGAATTTTGAGAAAAGTGTTCTATGATGAGTCGATGACTTATGTGAGTCGCATTCATAGTTTTAAAAATCAGATTGGATCTCCTGGATTGAATTGGATTGGAATGGCTGAGAATAATCCCAATCTTTCAACAATCTGATACTGATCCACTAGTAAGATATATAAGGATAAAATAATTCAAAAAAGCAAGGGTAGATCCATCCGATCCAATTTAGATTGATATTGATCCTGAGTTTTAAAACCTTGATTGCATCTGAACGGAAGAGTTTGTATTGTGTCATTTTTCCTCTTAACAGTTGGAGTTGGCTTTTCGCAATGACCACATTTGGTTTGACTAAACGTGGGCTGATTAATAAGAAGTTGTTTCAGAACAGCACATATGTACTGAATCCTCTGGGCTTGGGCATGGGCTTTGGACACAACGGGCTGTTGTGAGTCCTTTAAACCAGTCAAAACCTGCCCAAAATCACCCAATCGCCTGACTTTCATTTTTTTTATTTTCTTCGTCAATCTGGTGTTGCCTACGCCCAGATATAGTCGAACGTGAAAAGACCACTCTCCCTACCACCCCGTGCGCTAAAGATGCTCTCACATTCTATTGGCTCTCCACATTGGTGTTGCCTGGCAGGTTCTAAAATAGAATAACCATAAATAACGAATTGTTTGAGCTGATACCTTAGGTTTTTATGTTCCTATTACATGTCTTAGTCATACATATTCAGGTTTTACCTCTTTTTCCTTGTAGAGCATTCAAGGTAACGTATGCATAAGTTTGGTTTTCTGTTATTGCATTCATGTGTTCAAGTTAATTAGCATTCATGGTTTTCCTTTATTGGTGTCAATCTCTTAAGAAGGTCAGTTTCCAAGCGGATTGGGGTATTGATGAGCACATTTATGTGTGAAATCTAGGGTAGTAAAACATGCATTTTACATATTTAGAATGGAGCTACCTTGGGTTTTACTCTCGTTTTGCATGTTTTACATTTTCAAGACCTTAAGGACTATCGGGCGTTATATCTCCAATTTTACACGTAAAGAGGTCCTATTTCTTTTCATGGTTGCGAAGAGGACAAAATTCTGAGCAAAATGGACGTGTCCAATTAAAAGTATGCATTCGTTTGGTTACTCGTACAAGTGATTATTCTTTTCAAACCAGAAAAAGAATAATGGATCAGAACTGAACTGAGATGCAGAACCAGCCCGTTTGCAATTGTCTCAGAGGTACAAGGAATACTCCAAATGCCAACAAGGATCGATAGACCACATCCTTAAGTGATTGAAGATTCGTTTTTGGCAACAACAACTACCTAGTGTAATTGGTGAGCTATGGTGTGCAAAATTCCCTTGCTCACCAAGAGGTCTCAAATATAGAAAATTTCTCCAAGTTTATTTCTCTCTTCCATCTTAGCACTTTTGGATTCAAAAGATCTTACTATCAATTGTGGGTTTCTCTCTTTTAGGAAGGAGAAATTTGTTGCCCTACCTCCCCATTCCCTATAAATACAACTCATGTAAGAGGAGGAGAGACAATTCATTCTTCTTCTAGTTTTTTTTAGTTGCTCTCTCTCTCCCTCTCTCACTCTTTAGTTTTAGTTCTTCTCTATTTTTGCTTTAATCACTTTTGTAATAGTTTTTTATGTCAATTAATGCAAGTACTCTTTTATTTTTATTCAACCTTTTTATGTTTATGATTTATGCAATTGAGTTGTAATCTTTTTAAGTTATAGTTCTAGGCTTAGATCTAGGTGACAAGATCACGAGCCGTGGAGCAATTTTTTTTTTTTCTTCAAGTTCAAGCATTGATTCAAGTAAGTAGGCTCCTTCAGTAGTCTTTTCTTCCCCCTCTCTTTATTGCTATCCCTTTCCCCCAAGGTTCATGGCTAGTGTATGTGTTGGCTTTGCCCCTCATAGCCATAGAACCATCAATTTATTGCTTTTATTTTAATTGTCTTCCTTTCCCTAAAGCCAAGTAGAGTAACCCTTGTAAGAGTGACTCTCTGGTCAAGTAGGGAAGCTCATATTATGATGCATCCCTCAGGCTAAGTAGAGAAACCTATTTGTGAGTCTCTCTCTAGCTTTATCCCCTTTCTTTTACTTTATTTTTATTTCAGCATTTTTTTTCTTTATTTATTTATTTATTTATTTATTTTTAATTGCGTGGGTTGTTTATTTTCAGTTATTTATTTATTTAATTTTAATTGTGTGGCCTGCGTCTATAAATTCTTAGATGACGATTGGTTAGGACGTTATTTTAGATACATATGTTTAGGACGGTAATTAGAATTAGATCACAACCATTAATCGGTTCACTTTTGCATTATTAAAAAAAATAAAAAAATAAAGTGGCTGCTCTCCCTGTGTTCGACCCGTAACTACACTGATCCGTACGCTTGCGGTTACATTTTAAATCTCAAACAGGTATCTAATACCTTTCTTATGCCGTGTCATCTTTAATGATGGTTTGACCAATATCTATGGGAGTCTAAAAGCGGAATTATAAATTGATCATAGAACTTATGCTCTCTTTGTTATGATTTTTATTTCTATTTATTACCTATTTTTTAAAAATTATTTGTGACAATAAATTATGGACCATAAATAGTATTCGTTTGGTTGATATTTATAAAATAGATTATCTAATAAGAAAAGATGTTTCAATTTTCTCCTTCAGCTTTGAGCTTTGAGCTTCTAGCGAAAGATATGATAGATTTGAGGTTTTTTATTAGAAAAGTATAAAACATACTGAAGTTACCTATTTACCATTGATTTTGAGTAGTTTAGCAAACATGCTCATTTAAAGTAGCAAAAATCAATATAAATGATTTGTTGCCACAAATCATAAATAGCTTGAGAGTAATTTGTGATTTGTGATTTATTCTAATTTATCATAAATAGAAATAAGTGCTATAAATTATACCAAACACTTGTAAAAATATAAATAAGTCAAATAAATACAAATATAAATCAAACCAAAGAGAGCCTTAATCTAGGTGATGATTCCCAAACTCTTTATCTAATATCCTTTCCTCTCGACAGTTTGAGATGAGAAGAAGATTCACTCATACAGTATATCGAAGCTATATGCAAAATGTGTTGAAATGTTGAGAGTCATAAAGTTAAAAGTCTCTCATCAAATTGTTCAAATCCTTGGAGCATTCATATACTGGAGGTTCTCTTTCTCTTTCCACCTAATGCCTTAGGTTTTGGATTCACCCTCCAACATTATGCCTCTTATTGACCTTCTCACTTTTAAATTTAGTTCCCATTATCAGTTTTTCTTATAAGATTCAAAACTCAATTAGTCAATTTTTATGAGGTCATTAGTCTAGTGCTGTCACTGTGATCCTTAGTGGGTTTTCATGTTGAAGACATCAGATATTTATGACTGACAAAAGGATGATCCATTAAATGACAAATTTATAGTGATTTCAAAAAAAGTTGAGAGTCCTGTGCATGGACCAGGTGACAAAATTTTCTATTTTTGCAATATTTTGAAAATTCTACTCTGAATATTTCTTTTTAAGGGCCCGTTTGATAACGTAACCAGAAACGTGTTTCTGTGTTTTTCTGTTCTCAGAAACACAGAAACGGCATCAATACCGTTTGGTAAACGTGTTGTGTTCTACTTGTTTCTTGAAGCATAAATTGAAATTTATAACAATTTATGCTTCAAAAAACATGAATGACGAAAGAAGTTTTACTTGTTTCGCTTGTTTCTCGAAACAAAAAAGCGGAACAATGGTTCGATACCCCGACTCTTTTAAAAATCCAAAGTACATATTGGGACCTTCATTCGAAGATCGACAGAGAAGAGACCTGTACAACCGTTGAAGGCGACGGTTCCCCAGTTCACCGAGATCTCTTCTCCCCCTGCGTAACCGACGACGAGGAAGCAACGATCTCCTCCTGCATAACCGACGACGAGGAAGCAACGATCTCCTCCGGCGTAACCGACGACGGGGAGCTCCAAGCATTCGACGATCGCGAGTTTAGCCTCCCTGTATAAGAATAGAAGACGACCTGCAGCCTTGCGAGTTCAGGCTCTGCTCCTCCTGCGTAACCGACATCACCGGACTTCTCTGCCCCTCCTGCGGTCACCCTCTTCACAGTGAAAGGAGAAGAAGTCAAGATTCCCTTCAAAGAACGCAATTTGACAAGTGCACAGTCTTCCAATTGTGGAACAAGTAATTCAATGGTTGGGGCTCAGCCTTTTCCATCAGCACCTTCCTCTGATTTTGTGAAAGGTTACTTGGAAAGAGCAATCAAAGGTGAAGAGGAGAAGTCTAGAGTACTGAAAAACGAAATGGATGTGTCTGAGGAAAAGTGAAGGATATATACCGATATCCTAGAGGCCATTAATAACATAGACATAAATAAAGGTGGTAGTTAGAGGGTAATGACCAACTATTGAAAACTTGTAAGACATATGGCATAAACATGGGAATATTTGCATTTTAATCTACTATTATTGGTTGACATATAATGTTTCGTAACATTATAATGTAAGTTCGAGATAAGGAAATTGGTAGTTGTAGGTATGATTAAAATGAAGGGTCATGAGTTTCTGAAGAAAGTAACAATAGTGGATTTATTCCCATTAAAATTTCTTATAAACATCATATTCTGTCCAAAATGTTCCCAGAAATAAAATTTATCAAACACCTTCTTACCAGTTTCTGTTTCCAGAAACAAGAATTATCAAACACCCTTCTTACCTGTTTCTGTTTCCAGAAACATCAATTTCTGTTTCTGCCATTTCTTGAAACAGAAACAGCAGAAACGTTATCAAACGGGCCCTAAGAGTTGTTTCTCTGTTTGATTGGGGAGCCAACTCCTGAGGCTGCTGTGTTTGACAGACCCACTAAAAAGATTTCAAATAGCTCTTTGTTGTGCTCACTATATATTTTTCTTTCTTTTTTCCCATCTTCTACTTCAGTGATGTGCCTCTCTGTGGTTCATGAATCCCCCACTGAAAACTACTGGATAGCCACTTCCCTATACCCAATTTTTAGCCTTAAAATGTATTTACAACTCAGTGTGTTCCCCACCCAAATGTGTGGTTCCAAGAAACTCCTACCCTCGTCCCTTTTCATGTCCCCAAGATTGGCTCCAGCTTGGTAGAATGAAATTTTATAGGCTTTATGACACCAGCAACCTATGGCTTTTAATTCACTGGGACCGAAAACATCTAATTTTCCTTCATCTCCCAGCCCATCAACTTGATTTATGTTCTAGATATCTTGGCACTGTTATATTATTGAAGCATCCAATATAAGTATATCACATATCTCATAGGTTAGATGATGACCCTTTATTTGGAATATCCATTCAACTTTTTGACCTTTTGAGTGCCGTGGAGACTGAATATTAAAGAGTTTTCCGAGTACACGAGGCTCTAGCTATTATGGCTATGTTTGGTTGAAAAGAGAATTAAAGGGAAGAGAAGTGAAATTTTCATACTTAAAAAAGAAATATATGTAATTGTTACTCATGTGACTTTAACACTAACTTCAAATCATTCCATATTTGGTTATAAAATTTAACTTTACTTTGCATCCAAAACCCTTCACTATAATATGTAAAATATAGCATTACTAAATATGGTTTAAAAAATTTAGTAGTTTACACAATCACATGGGGTAATGATTATAAATATTTCTTTTTAAAGTATGAAAATTTCACTTCCTTCCCTTTATATTCCCATTGCAACCAAATGGAGCCTATGGGATCTGAGAAGGGTTTTAACCTAAGCAATATTATCCTCACTTTACAAAGAAATTGTTTTTTGACTTGAAACCTGCAAACACTGGGTAGTAATAGGGCAACCTTATTATTGTGCTAAGGTCCACCTTCTAGACTGATTATTCAAGCATCTACTGTAACTTGCAAATAGAACAATAGAAGTGTCAAAAGGTTGAATGGCTTTTTCTTTTGAATAGGTAATTTATTTGTATTAAGGAGAAATCACATAAACACAGAGAAATGCAACTGCTACAACCTTTTTTGGTATACCAAAAGAAATGAGGAAAGATCCCTAAATCTGTAGGACAAACATGCATCACAAATCATGTAATATAGAAAGTAAAGCTTTTGTAATTGGGAAAAGATGCTATGAAAGATTTAAGTAGCCCAATCACAGGAGCGAAAATAGTACAAGGCTCTTGTATTGAGAAAAGGTTGAATGACTCGTCGACAAGGAATAATTTTTTTTTTTTTTTTTCTAGAGAATCAATTGGTCTGGAGATGTTCACCATTGATGTTTTGGAGGAAAGTACTAGATAATAGAATCATCTACTTAAGTAGCAATGGCACGCTTAAGAGGGTGGCTTTTGGGTCATTCTCATTGTCTCAGGAAGATGTGACCTGACCTTTTTAAGATGGGCTCAATTCATCCATCACATAGGATTTGCCTAACTGGACCTTGACAATACGGACCCATTTCCTTGGAGCAAAGCCTGTGTGTCCAATGAAGTTGGAAAGAACCATATCAAAGAAAATAGAATGTCTACTAGTTGCCTAAAGTAGTAGGATATATATTTGTCTCTTATGTAGCAGAAGGGATTCAAAGCTTTGGTGCCTCTTGAGCTCACTCTGCTAATGACACAGTGTATTGCATCTTGGGTAGTTGACTTGTCCATCATTTGAATTGAAGGGAACACTGGAGTCAAGGATACGATTGCTCTTGACACGTTTTTCCCTTTTTCTCTGTTTTTGAATGGTAGAGAAGAGCATCATTTGTGCTGCTGACCCTGAGTAATCAGGATAAGGCTCAGTTGAGTCCTGAGATACTCTTGTGGAGGAGAATTGACTCAAGGAGATTCACAGGTCTAGCTACCCATTTAGTTTTGCTACTGCCATTATTGAATGATTGAATGGTGGGGTCTCTGCAGATATTCTGTAATGGTGAAAGAAGGAATCTCCCAAGTTGGGCTGTTCCATATTTCCATACGTGGTCTGGTCAAAAGAAGCTCTCAGCGTAGGGATGTTTCAATTGCAGCCGTTACTCTTGTTATGTTTGTCTCGAATTCTTGATTCGTTTTAAAGCTTGACTTGCTCTGATAAAATTTGATGAAGATTCAAATGGGATTTTTTCTGAGATCTTTGAAGATAGTAGAAGGCTTGGGCCTATAGGTTGTGACCCGACTTGGAGGGAGTATTTATATATTATGATGTCTTATTGTATAAACATGTGAGATTTGGGGGTTTTCGTATTAGGCGGGTGGTAGCGGAACGGACTTGTTGCAACCTTGTTTTTCTATTTCTCTTATGTTAACCGTACATTTGGCATAAAGTCAATCTGAGCCTTTAATTGAGTTTTATGGTTAGCAATTCCATCTTTTGTGATGAGAAGTTCATGAAGACTCTTCTTCTTCTTCTTCTTCTCTCTCTCTCTCTCTCTCTCTCTCTCTCTCTCTCTCTCTCTCTCTCTCTCTCTCTCTCTCTCCAGTACTTCCCAATTCCTGCATACTCCTCTCTCTTTTATCCCCTCCTCTGCCACAAAGCCACAATACTCCATGTCCCTACATAGAGCCATTAAAGTAAGTTTCAATGGGGCAACAACTCCATTAAAGTAATCTTAAACGAGGTTGTTGGATCCGGAGAGGGATGCTTACTGGGTAATTTTTCCTATATTTTGCAGGTTCCAATAGAAACTTGGATCCATTTAATTTCCATAAAAGTTCTCAACAAGTTGGATTCATCATCAATGCTTCAGGATCAAAAAAATAGAAAACCAAATTCTCACTACAGTGATGAAACCCATATAAAAAAGAAGCAGACAATTAAGGTAGATTCAATTAAAAGCGATTGCAGTAGGGGAAAAACTCGATTGATGAAGCGAGGGGAGGGAGAGGGAGAAGGGGAGAGAAGGTGGGGGAAGGGGGCTACTGAGTTCATGATGGGTTAGGTGAGAGTTTTTTGCCGTGAGTTATAGGTGTTCTTGAGAGACCTCCATTATAATGTTTCTTCATCCGAATAAGTAGCACATCACAATGGTATTGGTGTGTGAACCTCATTAAATATTTGTATTCTTTTATTTGAATCTGTTTGTTCATATTTGTGTTTTTTGGGTTTGTTCTAACTCTGGCCAAGCTGTTGCGGTATACTTGTTATGATCAACTTGAAATTGTTTTTATTTTTCATTCATCTTACTTTATGGGGTTCCACTTGACCATCCAAGATCCCACATGACAGCATGCTTGGATTGGATTTTGTGGGACGTTCTGTGAGGTTAGAGGAACATGTACTTAGGCTATGTTTGGTATGCATTGTGTCTGGATTACATTCTCATAAACCATTAGGGTAACAAATGGATTAATTCCACCATAACAGGAGACATATGCTAATGGAACAGAGATTGAGTAGAATCCATGTCTTAGCCTAAGGGCATACTAGAATGTAATCCGAACTCTTACGCATTCTAGCTAGTTTGATAATGTATCCAAGAAATCTTACTATACAGTCTTAATTTCAAAAAGTTCACCATACCCTTTCAAACACTTTCAAATTATAACTATATTGTTCATTCTGATCTTTAACCACAATTTAGAGTTGAGATCTTCAGGAGGTGAGGTGCATAGGACCCATAAAATGTGAGGTTGAGAAGATGAAATGACAATTATATGTAAAATATATAATGGATCTAGATCTATAAATTCATGGGTGGAATACTAAGATTGTGTTTGGCACGATTTCCTGTTATACATTATCAGCCTAAAATGCACGCATACCAAATACAAACTTAATTGTACTCCTTCCCCTTTGAATTGTACTGCAATAATTCATCCTTAGAGCATGAAAAATGTATGCGGCTTGTCATCAATGCTGCACAAAAAATGGCTACTCCAAACCCCTTTTAAATTGAGTACCAAAATTTTTAAAAAACGATAAGCGAAAGTTTTTCTTTGGGGTGAAGAGATTGTAGCCATTGATTCCCTCCCTCTATTGTACGAAGGTTAAAATGTTCTTAGCACTATGTCACCAATTATAACGGCTTGTACCAAGTTCGTTGCTCAACAACACTAGTTGGGGACAAAAAAACTAAACACAACATGATTTATCAAAATCCAAGGGGAGAAGGAAAGAAACAACAAAATAAAGGATGCATCATAGAGAATCCAGGAAGGGTAAAAGATAAGAGGGAGGTCTCAATATATGGCTAGATGTCTATTTCCTAAAGTGTTTAGGTTTTATTTACAGATGAAATGAGGGAGAAATTTCCAATCTCAATATATTACACTATCTTACTGTCAAATTTAGCAAAGTTTAATGGATCCTTACCTGTATTCTTTTTTTCTTTTACCATACATTGTTTTGCATGAATTCTTGTAACCGACAACACATTAAATTGAGATAAGACTGAATTTATTATTGATATTGTTGTTGTTGTTATAAGAGATCTTTACCGAGTGTGAATCAAGTTTTGAAAACCATTCTCGTACGAGATTGATTCACACAATCCATACGAAAATGATTCTTATATGAGGACCTGATCCGCTGTCTCCCTATCCCGCTATGTTAGAAAATAATCATATGAACCAATGCTCCAACCTTCTAAAGTGCTCTACTTTGGAGCCAGTCAAATAAAGGATACTCAAACAGTCAATCACTAAATACCGCTTTTACTGTATGGAATCCTATTAATCTTAAATGATTTACGTACACAGGCACCCACTAAATATGAAGGATTGATAGTTCATCATCTTTTTTATCCACAATTACTTAATTACATCATCCATAAAGATTAGAATTGTGATGTGATCTACAATATAATTACTAAAATGTATTATTTAAGTCACTGAGTAGTATAACCATGCTGATGACGCCATTGCTTCATTGGTGAAAGAGACAAGATTTTGATTTCTTTGGAAAGTGGAGGGCCACATGGACAGCACCAGATCTGACCCGGAAATAGTATTGTATGATAGACCAATCAGGGTGGACCGGTCGACCGGTGGGCCGAGTCAAGAGATGATGGGGGAAGAAAACTGAAAACTAAGTAAAATAAGGGTGTCAATCGGTTCGGTTTTGGTTATTCTATTCAGTTCAGTTCTGTATGATAATAAGGTAGACCAGAACTGAATAGAGAACTGACTTGGTTCCGTATTTAGATACTCAAGTTGAATTAATTCGGTTTAGTTTGATTTCGATTGCAATTCAGTTTTGATATGCAGTTTTAATTCGATTTTGTACCTTGGTCTTAATTCGGTTATGAAAACGGTTCCACTTTTGGACCATGATTGTGATGGACCAAAGACCATAATGGGCTCAAGTTATGGGTCTTATGGCCATTGCCAACTCCATAAGGCCATAACTTAAATGTCTTAGCATGTAAATATATGATGACAAATTGCAAAAAAAACTTACCACCTAAAAAATCTCTCTTAAAAATAATAGGGTTTTTTCAATTTTTTGTTTTTGTTTCAAGAGTAATTTAGTTCGGTTTCGGTTTGAACCGATGGTTCTTACACCCTAAACCAAAATCGAGCTGAACCAAGGTCCATACTCACATACTCAAACTGAATTAATTTGTTTTGAATCGATCCGATTAATTCAGCTCGGTTTCAGATTCGGTATTCAGTTTTGGTTTGAAATTGACACCCTTAAAGTGAAATAGAAAGGAAATGTTGGTATCAGAAACAAGGTTTAAAATTTTGGAAGGTCCACAGAATAGGGATCCAACCCAAAAGTTTAAGTTCGCTATTACTTAGAAATAGCTCAATTAGTATATGAAGACATATTATTATATTTTATAACTTCCAACATTTTCATAGTTTCCATCAATTTTGATCTGATTTCGATTTCAAATTTATCCGAAATAAGCCAGTATTAATTAAAAAATAAAAATAAAAAATTGGTTGGAATCGGATCATCCTTGTTAGAAATTAGGATTATGGATCCACCAAATTGATTTCGATCTTTTTTGATTGATTATTAAATAATGGCCATCCAAATGATCTTTCATGAAAGCTATCTTTAATTTATATTAATCGTTTCAATAATCCCAAACATCGACTTAACTTTGTCTAATACAACATACAACTAAATTATTGTCACTCATGCCACTAAGACAAGAAAAATCCATAAAGAAAAGAAAAAGTGGATTCATATCCAACACAAAAAAATAAAATAAAATAAAATCAATCTCTTAAAAATCTGTTGATTATAAATTAATTGGCAAAGAGTGTGATGATGTTCCATTAAGTACTTTTGATAGGATAAAGATAAACAAGAAATTAATCCCCTTAATCAAGGTCAAGAATTAATGCAATTTGAACCACATTTGGATTATCAAATGAAAGAAGAACCAAACCAGCTGAAACTAAATGCAAGCCATTATTGGGAACTAACATAGACCAATCTGACCGAAATCCAAACCCGGTCAAGAATGCTAAGCAAATGCAAGAAGAACCAAGCGGCTTGAGTAACCGAGCTAGTTCTCAAAAATCCCTGTCTAAAATGAAACCCATAAATCTTAGCAAATCGTGCTTCAGTTCCCCGGCAACGGCACTAAAATTTGATTGCTATCATAAACGAATCAAAATAAAACCTAACTAAACTATGAGATAGTACTATAATTTAAACCTCCTAGTTCTCAGATTCAAATAACCAAGTTGGTTTGGGCTGTTTGGTGGGTCATGGCAACTGCCGGCCCCATGGTTAAAGATTGGATGACATTTTCCGCGGTCCAAGGGGGTAGTTCTTGGATCAATGAAACAACCCTTCCCTCTCTTTAAAGCTTCTCCTTAAAGGTGTTAGACCCCTATGACTGATGTGGCCCACATTGTCACACCAGGCCTAAGAGGTATTTATCTTTCTTTATTGTTTAATTACTACTGAAAAGATAAGGCTTGGAAGGAGAACTGTTGGACAACATGAACAGGGTACAAGGAGGAGGTAATTCTAAACTCCACTTAATTATTTAATGGTTAATCTCATTATTATTTCTTAAAAAATGTTTAATTAAGGAAATTAGTGTTAATTAATGTGTCCCTTAGGTGCACAATGGAGTATGCTGCCTTACGTAATTGTGTTAGTGCATGTCTACTAGTCTCTTCTCTTTTCCATCTCATGATCGAATACAAATGTGGAATCCCATTAATTTGTTTTCATTTTCTTCATGGAGATAATGTTAAAGAACACTCACAAAACTGTAAAATTAAGGGTAAATCCCTTCAACATTTAATGTTGTTTGGCAGATGATCACATTAACATTTTTTAATAGTATAATATGGCGTATTTAGATGAAGTTCATCATCTGATTGGATAAAATTAGATGAGATTGGTTTATCAAGATGTTTGATTATCTACAAACCAAGAGAGATTAAACCAAAAACAAAATGTATCCAATTTGGCCTCTTCTCTTGGTGTAAGGGATTAAAGTGCAACTGTACCAAACCCATTTCCTGCTTCTGCAGCCCACCACACACACACACAAAGAGAGAGAGAGAGAGAGAGAGAGAGAGAGAGAGAGAGAGAGAGAGAAGACCATGTCCAATGCCTGTCCAGCCTTAAATGATCCAAGAACAATGGATTACACAGCACTAAGTCTCATTGTTTTTCTAAAGGAGACAATATTAAGGATTAAAGATTAA
>NC_056566.1:15457624-15476499 GCF_013358625.1 Macadamia integrifolia
AAAAAAAAAAAAAGACAAAACAAAACAAAACCTAAAAGGGTTAATATGAATTGAAGAAAATAGGGCACCTGCCTAGTGTGAAAAAAGGGGAGAGAGTTTTAGTGGAACATGCATTAAGCCCTTTTATTAGTAAAGATTACAGTAAGGATGGAAAGGTGATCTATAAAGCAATTCCATATATTCACCAGATGTTTTTATATATTTCAGTCTTGCATTTCTTGAGGGAAGTGGACATTCATAGCAACAGCAGAGAAGAAGAATCACTAATTAAGAATAAGAGAAATATTAATGTTTTGCTTAAGGTGAATGGCTGATCATAGGAAATTATAACTAAAAACCCATTAACTTTGGTGGTGGGAGAGATCATGTACTATCATGTACTAAGGTTAGATCCATGTTGAACTGCTCCCATCTCTCCACCCATCAAATGTAGTACTCAAAACCCTTAATTGTGCTTAACCTAAAAGGGTCCATTTCCCATTAAGACAAATGCTTTTTAATTTTAGTGCCAATTTACATCACAAAGCTAGAAAACTATTGGTTCTACAGTCTTCATCAGAAAATCCCATTAAAAGCAGTTTCATGTCCCTCCATTGTGCATAACAACCACTCAATATTACTTGTAGATCCTCATTTTAACTCCTCATTCCATGTTATCAACCTAAAAGAACACACAACCTCTCATATCATGTTATGTATCATTCTCTTCACTCTATTAACAATGATAAGCTTTGTTTTATTGGGTCAAGTGATCAATCCTTTTAAAACATTCCTCATAGTGCAGTGTTGGGAAAGGGGACACTGATCTGGATCATATCCCCATATGGGATTCCATCATCTAAGCGGTATCTGGATTACGAGATAGAGCAATTAATGTACCATTAACTCATAATCTGATCATCCATGAAAGATAAGATTCGACGCAAAAGGTCACAATATGGGGTGAGGATCCAACTCAATTTGAGAACTATTGATGATAATTTCATATGCAATGTTTTCCTTTTTGAATAGATCATATAATATACATTTTGACCTGAGCATAGTGGGCTCTAAACTTGGTTCCAGGATTTTGGGTGGGGGTCTCTTGTCTAACTACAAAGAATCCATTTAGTGAGAATAATCCTAATTTCACTAGTAATATAAGATAAAATACATGGGTAGTGGGAGTGAAGAAAGCAAAACTGCTTAGTTTAAGCTCACAATCTAATCTATGATTCACTACTCCTTCTTCAATAATATCATATTAATCATCAAACCCATCTTTCTTTTGGTAAATTTGATTGGTCATTTTATCCAAATTAGGCATATACGTGGCAAGCAGATTGTCATAAATATTTCAATTTTTTAAACCCAATTTTTCCTTATTTTATGCATTTATCTATCTTTAAAGGGCTCAAAATTCAAATGGAATTGTAGATTTGGATTCACTGTAATGGGTTTATATTATTATTCTTCTTACAGTAAATGGAGCTCATGATCATAGCTTTATTATTGAAAATAGTATTAATATATGATTGTGGACGTACGAATGTAATTAAGACATTCCTCTTCTTTTCAGGGGCTAATGAGTGGGGGATTCTGATATTTGTTAGGTATGTATTTAGAGTTCAAATCAAGCTACCTATATCTTAGAATCTTCATTTTTTTTTAGAATTAATTGATTGAGTTATATTTTTTGGTTTGTTTACCTTAAGATGGAAAAGATTACTTTAAGGTCTAGGGTCTGTCAAGACTAATATGTAATATGTCTTCACGTGAGAAATAGAGAGAGAGAGAGAGAGAGAGAGAGAGAGAGAGAGAGAGAGAGGTTTTGCAGTGACTGATGAATGATGCATATATCATGTTAAGATTTTTTTTTATTATAATTATTATTTTTTTTTTTAAATCATGTTGAGATGTTGGGAGTTATAGAGATATAGGCTGCGTTTTGTAGTCATTTAGTTTCAGAAACGATATTTCGTATTAAAAACAGAATTCTCAGTTTCTGTATCAAAATGCCGTTTTAAAATAAATAAATAAATAAATGGTGTCTGGTGAATCGTTTCAGGAATGATTAGTTGTTCACTTCTTTTGTAATTGGAGCAAAACCGAAATGACGGAATAAAGTTTTGTCGTTCCATTATTTTGCATTTCTAGCTTCTCTCCCCCCCTTCCCCTTCCCCTTCCCCTTCCCCTTTCAATTAAGAAAAAAAACTCCGAAAAACACCAAGTTGACACCAAACACTTTATTCCCTCCTTTTTTTCTTATAGAACAGAAAAACGTCAAAAATATTTTTCTAAATAACTACCAAATGCAATCGTCTTCTTATGTCCTTAATAAAAACTATCTCAACTTAACATCTTAAGATTTTAAATTAAACCCTCCAACATGATTTCAAAACTCATGTGCTTTTACTAATGTGAGATTCAAAAAAAAAAAAAAAAAAAGGATTGAGAGATTGAATCCTCTCAAGTAAACCATGAAGAGTTCCCTCCACTACCACTCCTTGTGCATATATGTCTGACAAAGACATCAAGTATGATGAGATGTTTAGTAAAAGAAAATAAAAACACCCATGAGCCATGTAATCAGCAAATACTCTAGTCAGCTGGTGATGGACAGAATTAGCTTCATTTGAAAAATTCCCTTATTCATATGCTATGGTAGTCAATGAAATTATTTGAAATTTTTTTAAAGGGAAGATCTTAGTCTCGAAATTGAAATCTAAATAATTTTCACAAATTAGAAACCATGTTCACCCAGAGTCGCAATATATATAAGAAAAAATAACCAATTAATAGAGCATATCAAATCTCAAAAGCCAGAGGAAACTACATATTTGTTTGAAAACAGAACTGTATTGTTCACAACTCAATTGGATTCAGAAACAAAAGCCTCCACAATCTGTGGCAACGACACTTTTCTCTTCTACATGAAGTGGCATCACTCATTAGAAAGCTTGAGAATTGAATCTACGCTTAGGTCTAGAGATATTGACAATCCAATTTTTAATGGCAATTTAAGTCAGCTAGGATATTTAGCAACTCTTTTCACAGGTGGTTCAAAGCTATAGGATCCAATTAACATCGAACACTGATGCATTTTTTTCCCCCCTTTTATGGTCTATATTTTGTTGGATTTCATGGATTATATATCAGATAGTGATATTTACATTTTATGTATGATAAATAATGACTAAATTATTGATACATTGATTTGCTTTATAATTATCTTGTGGGATTTATGATTGGATTAAGTAATTTGCAATTATGATGTTTCATTTGGAAAGCGGCTGCATTTGGTAGTCATAAAAAAGAATGTTTCTGAAGTTTTTTCATTTTACGGAAACAAGAAAATGGAATCTTCCATTTGGTGTCTACGGTTCACTTTTTTCAAAAAAAAAATTTTAAACGAATTGGGTAAAAAAAACAAGAAAAATCGTAGAGAAACATTCCATATGAAAAAAAAAAAATCATGCCCCCAATAATTTCCTCAAGGCTAGAACTTTTTTTGTCTCCTTGAAGAACCAAAACCTTCCCTGTCTCCTTAAAACTTTGAAGAATTGGAGTAGTGAAGTCCGTTAAAAACTCTTGCTCGATCTTGCTCTCCCTCAACATTGCTAATCATTGATCTCCCTCATCCCTGTCTCAATGAAATCGGACTGAAAAACCCTTTTCATGAAGAAATAATCTCGTTTGTTCCCTCTCCCCCTCATCCCTACCGAATTTTAAAGAATTTTATCAAAAATTCGGACCGAATCCGAATTTAAAATAAAATTCTTTAAAATTCGCGACTTTTTCAAAAATGAATATAATTCGCGAATAATTCGGACCGAATCCGAATTAAACCGAATTATTCGGTCCATTTAAACATTATTTAAAAAAAAAAACCAAAAATAAAAAATAAAAAAATAAAAAAACAAATTTTTTTTTAAAAAAAACCCCAATAAGATTTTTTGACCGCTTTTTTGACCGAATCCTTAAATTAATCGTCCGAATTATTCCGAATAATTCTCCGTCCGAATAATTCCCGAATCCGAATTTGCTAACTATGTCCCTATCTCAGTGAAATCAGACTGAAAAAGAAGAAATAATCTCGTTTGTTCCCTCTCCCCCTCATCCCTGTCTTAGTGGAACCGTTTTTGAAATATATTTACCAAACACCATTTTTCAGGAAAAAAAAAAAAAAAAGATATTTTTTAACATAGAAACCGGAAATTTCTGATTTTGATATGAAATGTCATTTCTGCAACAAAATATTACCAAACGCAGCCTCCCTTTCATAAATTTGTATTTTAGATGCTATTATTGTATTTGTTAAATGATATACAGTCTGTTGTAGATTGATATAAGACCCATATTTTTGCTATCGAACTTTTAAAAAGAAAACCATATAAAACACATATTAAACATGTGTCATATTATTTCTTAGTGCATTTTTTTTACTCAAATTTTTTGAAACACTATTGAAGTCCATGGCCATTTAGTACCCATAGATATATATATATATATATATATATCCTGACCCTTTTTTTTGCCATACCCAAACCTACAATGATCTTGCCCAAACAGGTCAAGAGAAAATTTCTATGAACTGGTTTCCCAACCTACAATGGGCTGGTTCAAGTGGGTTTAAAAAATGAGCTTTGTCTATCTAGTAGTACATAAGGGAGGGAGCTCAAATATTTAATCTTAATTGAAAAAATAAGTTTGCAACTGAAACTGGTTCACCCAATTTGATTAAACAATTGACCTGATTAACTGGCAAAATAGATTTTAGAATTGTAGTGGAATGATGATTGTGAACCCATTTTGAGATATGCATGAAAGGAATTGGATTGGGTTCCTTCCCACCATTCATAATTTCTCAATTAGGTATATTTTTTTTATTTTTCTTAAGCCCAATTTGTCTCATTGTAAAACTTTCCAAGAAATTATATTTTGCATGAAAATTTACTTCATCTTTTTTTTCAATATTATTTTTTATATTTGACATCAAAATAAATAGTGTGAAATTTTAGAAACTTTTTTTTATGTCTATTTACATCCAAATAAAGAAAAGACGATCCTGATGTGACTCCCTTCTCTTCATATTTCTCCCCTTTTATTGGAAGGGGTCGATGGGTCCTTTTACCATAGACCAAAGAAAACTCAATTCTTGTATTAAAAGCATCTTTGTCAAATTTAATTGAATCCAAGTACCTAAAAGATATGGATATGTCCTCCTTTTTTTTTTTTGCGTAGATTGGAAATTCGAACCTGAGATCGTGCGCCTAATCCACACAATTTCCATGTGGGTACAGAATAAATAAGAAAACACACACACACACACTTACACAATGTATACGATAGGGTTCGATCCCACGACCTCCTTCCCTGAGTGCCGGCACCACAAGCCAAAGCTACCACCACTAGACTATCGAAATGTTGATAGGATATGTCCTCCCTCAAAAGGCCATGAAATCCTCCTCAATAATTACTTATTGGGTGACCACTTAAGTTATTTGGTGGAAGGAATGTTTTCCTTTACCATCCGTGAAAGGAACCCCCTCACTAGTCCTATTGGAAATCAAAATCTTTATTTCTTTATTTTTTTATAAAAAAATGGAAATATAGGTGAAGAGATTCTCCAATCGTTATGAAAAAAAAGTTGAAAAAAATGAAGAGATTCTCTTACCTTTAAAATAGCCGATGGAATACTCAATCCAAGTTATTTTGTTTTCATTCTTTTCTGTAACCCTTGAAAGGTAGAAAACCACACTACTAGTTTCCAATCTTTTATGAGAAAATGTTTCTAACCTTCTAATGATCCTTCATAGTCCATATGTATCCTTTCTATAATTTGAGGTCCCGTCTCTATTCCCATTTGGTCATGTGTCCCTTACCTATCGGAATATCATACATCGTAGCATCCCACCAATCAGGATGCAGTTCATATAATGACGTTATTACAAAAATACCTCGTCGTAAAAATAAATAAATAAGTATTTATTTTTAATTCTTTAACATTACCAAAAAAATAAGCTTAAAAGATAACTTGACTCTTATGTCAGACACAAAAAAACGGGTGAAATAACTCTCCCCTTCCTTCGAAACAAAAATTCCACCCCTATTAACGCTTCATGAAGGACATACTATCTTTTAAGAACTCTCTCATAGGGTGTTCCCATCACAGCCGTTAGCAGCTATGGAGTCATGTGAGGGAAGTTGAATGACACGTGGCAAAAATACCACCTAAACAAAAACCACGCGGTCAATGAAATAAATTTAACTCTCTTGTTGGGAGATAGGTTACTCGTCCAGCAAACCATACCTATCCCAGATCCCAAATCACAAATAGTTAGTTTTGGTTTCTCTTTTTAACGTGATTGAACGGAAAATAACATCCAAGTCCAGTCTAGTGGTGGCAATAACTCCACTTGTCGTCGTGCTGACTCATGATTGATGCAAGTACCCGTTTCGTCAGCAAATCCATGTGGGCCCCCATACTAAGTTAGTGAGGCCCATTATTACCAATGACCCATAAACCACATCTTAACAGCACTAGCTACCTTTGGATTATATCATTGAAACATTAAAGCTTTTTATTAGTCCTTCATTAGCTTCTTTTGATTTATTGGTCCATTGGTCCATTTATGACCGTTTTACATTAGCATGCCTACAATGGGCTTTAGAAGCTGTCTACAAGTCAGCTCTCCAATACAATCTTACTTTTTAGTTATTTATTTTATTTTCAATTTATACATGATTTTTTATTTTTTTTGGGGTAATATTCTAGTGAGAAAAGATCCCCAGGACACCAGCACAAATCGAAACTACACACCCCGACCCATATTACTTTAGCACCTCTTATAAAATGTCTTAAATACCCTCATGATTGACGTGTTTCTCGAATACCTCCTCCAACACTTAAAATTGCACACAAGCATCGGAGGGAACCTACTTCCTATTGTGATAATGTCTTTGGTATTATTTCCTTTTCCTTTCTATCATTGTAAATAGTCATTTCATGTAATAATGCCATATTCGATTTCTTTAGTAATATTGTGATAATGGCTTGTACCATTTCCTCTTTTTTTTTTTTTTTTTTAATTGGTGCAAACCTGCTCAAGTGGCAAAAATAAAAATAATCATCGTAAGGGGGGCAAAAGGTTTTGTACAAAGTGGGTTTTTTCGTTTTTTTGGGTGAAGGTACAAGGTGGGTTAGGTCCTTTGGAAAGGAACCATCCGAAGTCTAGGAAAATATGGCTAACATTGCCACATCAGCAAGTCTAGGAAAATATGTTGGATAATATGGCTAACATTGCCACATCAGCAATTGATTATTGCTATTGGTGGTTAACAAACCACTATCATAGGGAAATTACGGTGGCCAATTTGCTTTGTTATGACGGCTAGCTATTACCTTCAATTTTATTTTTTTTAATAGTTAGCCTTAAGGAGGGTGCAATAGTTAGAGAAAAACCCGATCCAAAAAACACCATTAACAAGGTAATGTATTAGTGCTTGGGAGTCCGAGTGCAAGCAAATCAAAAAGAAACTTGGTTCTAGACCACCATTGTAAATAGACATTCAATGTTGAGTGTTGATTTTATATGGTTTTAAAAAGGAGCCAACGTTTCCTAGTTACATGGACTTCTAAGGAAGCATTTCATTAATGATTTGCGTATATCTTTCATATTGTAGATTAGATGGATTCAAATTTTGTGGATAAATAGATCTCAAGGTTTCCTAATAACATATCAAGTTGATTTTGGAATAAAATATATATGCCTTTTCATATTTCTGATCATATAGGTCCCATAGTAACACTTTCTCTCCT
Organism: Macadamia integrifolia; assembly: GCF_013358625.1. Lineage (NCBI taxonomy): Eukaryota > Viridiplantae > Streptophyta > Magnoliopsida > Proteales > Proteaceae > Macadamia > Macadamia integrifolia. The sequence goes on from NC_056566.1 coordinate 15,465,426, forward strand.
CCTTGACCAAGTGGTGCCTATTAAACCAAAACCATTTCATGCAGTATGAATGGAGAGTAGAGATCCCCCCCCCCCCCCGATTGTCATGTGCTCCAATGTTTTGATAATGAAATTAATGGCTCACAAGAATGCATGTACACCACTGGCACTGCTTCATTACTACTTGACTCCCCAAAAAATTTGCACTATTTTCTTATAATCATCTACTTCTCAAATTCCTTGAATAGCGGGGACACCAAGGGATATTTAGTAAAACATTTCGAGAATTAGGAATCAATTTGATTCTATTTTTATTCCTTTCGTTTGAATAAAGGAAGGATCATAAGGAATCGATCTTTGTTCTATCTAAGTATTTCTTAGATTGATCAATATGTGATATTCTAAATTCTCATTACCAATGAAATCAAAACTATCTCTATATTGATCATAAGATCCTTTCAATTGTGGCTAGAGAACCCCTTACTCGAACGAAAATAGATCTTGTGGTTTGTTGATTGGCCAATCCTGCACATCCATAATTGTAATTCTTGCAATGAACCAAATTTACAAACCATTCCAGATTTGTACTCAAATCCAGTTAGGCCATCTATAGTTTCAAAAAAAATTTGAACGGGCTGAAAAACCACTTGACATGCTTTAGGAGGTTGGTTCATAGGTACAACCTTTGTAACTTCATGGTATACCCATAGATTGGATTAAGATCCTCTCCTAACTGCTAATTACCTAGATCACATCCATAGCTATCTAGGCGATCAACACGTATCTAGGCACTAATCCAATGGCTGAGTTTTACCGAATAGAATATAGGTGTTGTGCGGTGCCTAGAACCGTTAGATCAGTGCTTGCACATGTTGAACCATGTTGGCTGTCCTCATAAAAAAAAAAAAAAAGGAAAAATTACATGATTACCCACTTTTGGGTTTCCCTTTACAAAATTACCCACAAAAAGTTTTGGTTAACAAAAATACCAAAAATTGGGTTTGGGTTTACAAAACTACCCACCCAAAGTTTCAGTTAACAAAAACACCCAAAATCAAGTTTGGGTTTACAAAACTATCCAAAATAGTGATCTTCCACATATAATCATATATTTTTTATTATTGAAACTTTGTGTGGATAGTTTTGTAAACCTAAACTCAATTTTGGGTATTTTTGTTAACTTAAACTTTAAGTGGGTAATTTTGTAGAGGAAAACCTAATTTTGAGTATTTTTGTTAACTGAAACTTTTGATGGGTAATTTTATAAAGGGAAACCCATTAGTAGAAAATCAAGTAATTTTCTCAAAAAAAAATATGCTGGTAGACCCCACACTGCGGATGTGTTGAATGCAGGGTTATTTTTTAAAATTTATAAATCCAAAAAATGGGAAGAAAAAATGGTGAAATTTCAAATAAATTTCCTTTCGTCTCTTTCCATCGCCCCACAGCCTCCACATGACACGCACCCGCACTCTGGTGATTGCTTATCACACTCTCCAACAGTCCATGACTTCTCCATGGAAGGAAAAATAATAAAATCTCTTGAAAACAAAAGAAAATGGAAAGGGAAAAAAGCTAAATCCTTTTAGGACCAAACCTCCCTTTCCCCAACCAAACTCTCTATATATAAACCTCTCTAAACTCTCTGCACCCTCTCATATTCTTCTCTTCTGTTCTCTTATCTTCTCTTCTTCATTTGGGAAAGACCTCAAGAAAAGAGAAATGGTGAAGTTCTCTAAGCAGCTGGAAGCCCAACTGATTCCAGAATGGAAAGATGCTTTTGTGAATTACTGGCAACTGAAGAAAAACGTGAAGAAGATAAAGCTTGCGAGAAACAAAAGACCAGTACTAGAAATCTCAGAGGAAAATGATGAGTATGGCTTCTCAATATTGGATCCCATTCGTTTCATTGCCAAGAAGCTTTCCAATCGATTCAGAAATGGTGATCACAAAAGCGAGATACTTCAGGTAGAACAAACTCAGACCGACAGAGAAATTAAACGATTTTTTCACTCTTGGAATTTCATTCAAATTGAGCTTCATGTGGGTTTCTAATATCAAAATTTTCTCTTCCTGGGACATTATTATTCTTCTTTAAAAAGTAGAAATTAACCCAGATTAAATGATGTGTCCATTGCTCGGGATATTTCGTTACCAATTCGGCTGGTTTGGGCTCTGTTTTCTAATTTTGAACGTTTCTAAAAAAAACAGAGACAAAAAGCCTTAGAATTTTTTCCGATTCGGTTACGTTCCGGAATTATCAGTTCCGTTTCAATCCCCTTTCCCTGCGTACATAAAACCCAAGTTGCATGAAACGGCAGAATGCAGTCATATACCGGCGAGATTTTTCTCGTAACATTTCTTTTGTCGTTGCCTCTGAAAAGAGAGAAACCGTTGGTCTCACGTAACATTGTGATTTCCAAGTAACTGAAATAAAAGCTCACAATTTTAGGATAAATGAGGAAACTTTGTTCTGTTTCAGGTGAGGAGTATTAACAGAGGAGAGGGAGATGAAGAAGATGTCTACCAAACAGAGCTTGCACAGCTCTTTTCCGAAGAAGACGAGGTGAGATATGAAACTAATTTACTAAAGATCAAATTTTTAGCTCCGATTTTGATGTGATTTTGATATTTTTTTTCTGGGTTTCTTCTCTTACAATAGGTGAAGGAGTTCTTCTGGAGATTGGATGAAGAACTAAATAAAGTGAATCAATTCTACAAAACCAAAGAACGTGAGTTCGTGGAGAGAGGAGAGATGCTCAACAAGCAGCTCCAAATACTCCTCGACCTCAAGCAAGTCCTCAACGAGCGTCGCTGGAGAAATCTCCAATCCAAATCGGATTCCGGTACTCCCCCTCGCTCATCGTCGGCTTGGAGCTCCGACTATTCAGGTGTGTGTCTGACTCTGCTTTTCCCACTTCCTTCACTTCATGCTTTCTCATCCCATCTTCGATATCAACAGTGATTCAGTGAAAACCAGGTTCACCTGGGCCTGTTCTTGAAACCGTTGGATTAGAATTTATGATATCAAGTTATTAATGGGCTCGCTTGAATATGGGCTGGGCCTTTAGAAGCCCAAGTTCTTTACTATTTTTGACTGAAATATCATCATAGATTCATAAATGGTTGGGCAAGTAATCCTAAAATAACCAAATTTTTGGTCTTGGACGGAGTGAAAAGGGTATTGGAGAACAAGGGGAGTGGTATTATCAACTTCGTACAATAAGGGGTATTTTTTAATCGTTCTTTTAAAAAAATGATGCAGGGAACGTTACGGAACTAGAGGAGACACAATCTGAGACCTCAACGACGGATGATGTGATTGTAGCGTTTGGGAGGAATGGTGTAAACCTTATCAATGCGTCAACGAGGACTAAGACAAAGAAGGGGAAGCCAAAGATGGCAGTGAGGATTGATATCCCGGCCACAACACCGGCGAGAACTATCACGGCGGTCACGTCGATGCTTTGGGAAGATCTGGTGAATAATCCTAAGAAAGAAGGTCCAGGAGATTGCATTAACAGGAAGAAGATCCAGTGTGCTGAGAAAATGATTAGAAGTGCCTTTGTGGAGCTCTACAAAGGGCTTGGCCTCCTCAAGACTTACAGGTAAATTAATGGAAGAGATTGGAATAGTCCCCACATCTCAAGGGTAAATGGGTCATTAACCTATCTCCCCACACCCTACGTAATAGGGTTTGGTAGACTAAAGCTGAGTTTGCATGGGATTTGATGTGAACGTTGGTTTTAATTGAAATATTTGGAAGGTTAAGATATGTCAATATCAATCTAAATGACTGTTTTGCCCTCTGAATTGGGTCATTTTCAGTGATGGTGAACCACCTTCATAAGGATCTTCCTGCCTGCTTCCTACTACTTCACGGTTCACACTTGTAACTAGACACCTCTCCTCGGCCCTCATTAATACATACAAACAACCACTTAAGCTATTTACCAGAAAAAAAAAGAAATCAAGATAGATAGGAATTAGGTTAGGATAGATGAGTCTACAATCTAGATCCTCTCCCCATGTGGTGACCTCTTCACATGAGATTTTTCATCGTTTATAAGGTATCAAACCATAATTCAATGGTGCATTAGATGTTTTGACTCGTTGTCCGGATACCCATTAAGCAATGGAATCCCATGTGGGGAGGGTAACTCCTCTCCTCATGTGGGACCTAATCCGGACACGAATAAACTTACATAAAGATTATAAACATATCTTGAATTTCTCTAAAATTGGAAAGAATTTTTTATCAATGAATTTATATATATTTAATATTTGCAGCTCATTGAATATGTTGGCTTTCACGAAGATACTAAAAAAGTTTGACAAGGTGAGTCATCTTCTTATATTCTTTTAAACCACCCCCCCCCCAAAAAAATCATTTATAATATGAAAATTTTTTCTATGATTTTTTTCTTCCATTGTCTTAATTTATATGCATTTTACATAAAACCATCAACTGAAAATCTTATTTTACAAGAAAACTTTTCTTTTCCACTTTTTTACATGAAAACAAATGGAGCCTAAAAGGAAAGATTCAAATGTATACAGGTAGCAAACCAACAAGCATCGACAAATTATTTAAAAGTGGTGAAGAGGTCTCATTTTATCAGCTCCGACAAGGTATAGTGTGTACTATATCTACATATATATGATTGATAATGGATGCGATTTTATTGGGTTTGTTCTTGGCTAGTTCTTCATCTTGCCTAGCCCATGGTGGTAAGAGTACAATAACCAACTTGTAATTAAGTTCACTCAATAAAAATGGAAATCATAATTTTTATAAGTAATAATTAATTGTGGAAGTTGCTTTATGGAGTGGATTATTATTCAAATTAATTTAAAACTTTAAAAATAGCTTGAGGACTTATTTAAATTTCTATGGTGGATTTTTTTGGGGATGAGAAGGTGGTAAGATTATCAGATGAAGTGGAATCCATCTTCACAAAGCACTTCACCAGCAATGATAGAAAGAAAGCAATGAAGTTCCTGAGACCTCAACTGCAGAAAGATTCTCATATGATCACTTTTTTAGTAGGTAATCTTCTACATTTCTGTTTGTTTTATAATAACAGAACAAACATATCCATTTATATCTCCCTCTTTCATGGCTTTTCTCATCTCATAATAAATAAAAGCTAGGCAGAGAAAAGGAAAGAGAGTGACCTTTCCACTCCACAACCTTACAGTGCCTCTGCATGGTCATTGTTTTATTGTTTGTGAATAAGAAGAAACAAGAAAAGCAAGAATGGCTCTTCCATGCTTGGATGGGCAAGCAAGCCCTTCTTATGTTTGAAACACAAAGGTGATCAGGACCCACTGATTAGGAAGATCAAAGATGAGAGGGACCTACTTACTCTTTTCCTTTGATGATCAATCAAATCTATTTTTAGATCAGATATATTTTGGTGAAAGAATTAATGGTGATTTCTGTTGTGATGGTTGTGGTATGGTGAATTTCCTTTCAGGTCTGTTCACTGGTTGTTTCGTGACGCTTTTCACTGTTTATGCATTCTTGGCACACTTGTCGGGTATGTTTTCATCGAGACGGGATGCTGGAGGATACACGGACACTGTCTACACTGTTTTCAGGTACTACCCACTAGCCACATATCAAATTTCAGAACTTAATTCAATCATACACCTCTGTACATTTGCATGCACGATTACATGTCCATGCATATCTATTGTACTCTGATCACTATTATGTAGTCTTTCATAGTTTTCTTTTGCTATATGGCAGACTCTGTTTAGACTGAACTTTAGTATATCAGTAAGGACCTTGTCCACAAATTTCCATGCCCTCATTTGGAATAAGAAGAGGACCCAAACTGGGTTTCCCTATTTTAGTTTTTAATTAAAAAAAAAATTCTGAATTTTCTCACAATTATTATTATTATTATTATTATTATTATTATTATTATTATTATTATTATTATTATTATTATTTTAACTATGCCAATCAAAATAAAAACTAAGAATGTAGAGTTATTTTTGTTTTGCAGCATGTTTGCATTGCTTAGCTTGCACATGTTCTTGTATGGGTGCAACCTTTTCATGTGGAAGAACACAAGGATCAATTATAACTTCATTTTTGAGTTCTCTCCAAGCACTGCTCTCAAATACAGAGATGTTTTCTTGATCTGCACCTCCATAATGACTGCAGTTGTCGGGGCCATGGTTGCTCATCTCATCTTGAGATCCAATGGTTTCTCACCAAGTCAAGTCGACGCCATTCCCGGAATTCTCTTCCTTGTAAATACTATTCCCCTCAAAATTGTCTATATAGTATACATTATACAACAACAATTGCCAAGCACAGTTGATGAGATTGTGGTGCGATAAGTCCATGTTCATCAAGAGATCTTAACTCATTTTTTAGAGCTTGAATTTAACTTCTCAAAACATTTTTTTTTTCAGTTCTTCATAGGCTTGCTTATATGTCCGTTCAACATTTTTTACCGATCGACCCGGTACTGCTTCATCCGGATTATCCGTAACATCATATGCTCACCATTATACAAGGTTTGTTTATATTTTATATATTTTCCATTTTCTTTGATCATGGCTTTAGGTATAATTAATCAAGCTTCAAACATAGCTAGCTCTATAATTAGTCCTAAGTACATTATAAAATGACACATTTTGCAGGTATTAATGGTAGATTTTTTCATGGCTGACCAATTAACTAGCCAGGTGAGCTTCCCATTAGTTTACAAACTTGCAATTAATTCACCTAACCAATCATTAATTATAAATAGATTTTTTTTCCTATTATTTTTACTTCATCATCTCTAATAAATTATACTAATTTTCATTTAATTCACAGATTCCATTGCTGAGACACATGGAGTCTACAGTTTGCTACCTTCTTGCAGGTAGCTTCAAAACTCATCAATTCCAGACCTGCCACTCTAGCAAGACATACAGGGAGTTTGCTTATGTCATTTCATTTTTACCATACTATTGGAGAGCTTTGCAGGTATATATATTTAGAAATTCCATCACAATTAAAAAAATAACTTAATTAATTATAGTTTAATTATAATGTAATTAAAATCATTATTAACGTGTATTTTGTAAATTTAATTACAATTAGTGTGCAAGAAGATGGTTTGATGAAGGCGACGTAAACCACGTGGCGAATTTGGGGAAATATGTATCAGCAATGGTGGCCGCCGGCGCCAGAATAACATTTGTGATGCAGCCTACCTTGTTTTGGCAAATAATGGTCATAGCTACCTCCTCTATAGCAACAATCTATCAGTTATATTGGGACTTTGTTAAGGATTGGGGGTTCCTCAACCCTAAGTCCAAGAACCCATGGCTTAGGGATGAGCTTATCTTAAAGAACAAGAGCATCTACTATGTCTCCATTGTAAGTTTTTCTTCGTATTTTTTTTCATATCTCTCTATTGATGTATACATTTACGTTGCCCTTATCTTACAATTCGAGCTTCTAAGATAAATAGTAACGCACATTATCTTCATTGAAAGGAAATAATGTAAAATCACGTCGCTTACTTTGATGACATGTAGGTCATAAATCTGGTTCTAAGATTAGCTTGGGTGGAGACTGTCATGCATTTTAGTCTTGGATCAGTTGAGTATCGGTTCATGAACTTTTCCTTAGCCTCACTCGAGATAATCCGACGTGGGCATTGGAATTTTTACAGGTATACCTTTAAGAACCTCATGTATGGTTTCAAGTGGGTTTTATACAAAAGAAATTATTCCTCATCGGTGAATAGCTCGATATGAAGGTTTATAAGGACTTGGGCACCACCTCCTTAATGCCTAACTTTTAAGGATAAGTTCTACCCAAGTTCCTACATCAAGCCCACATCATTCTTCTTACATTAGCTACCATATGCTTAAACAGGTTGGAGAACGAGCATTTGAACAACGTTGGCAAGTTCAGGGCGGTAAAGACGGTACCTTTACCGTTTCGTGAGACAGATTCAGATGGGTGAAAATCATCAGCCATATATATTGAGATGTACAGAAGTCCCAAGACATGAAGAAGTCACTCAAAGTTGGTGGCATTCTCTCTATGAGAATGAAGCACATTTACTTTGACAATGGAACTGCCTTTGCTCATCTTCAGCTGTGTGTGAGGGAGACTAAACCGCAAGGTTCCTAACTAAAGTGAAAGATGGGCTATGCTACTTGTTTGTCTTGTTGATATCTTTTGTACATTAAATCATTTCTTCATGATTTAATTGTAATTGTCATTAAAATATTCAAGAGCAAGTGTTCCTATATATATATATATAGAGAGAGAGAGAGAGAGAGAGGGCTACTCTCTTTTTCTTTTCTTTTCTTTTCTTTCTTTCTTTGGGTTGAATTGGATCCTCCTGTTTCTGAAAGGATCTCATGTAAAACACTTAACTTGTTTGCCCACAAGAAAGTTTGAATTAATGCTTACTTACTTGCTAGAGATGGCCCTTGTAATGAGAGTGGATACTATAGGGACCTAGGGTTCTTCATTTTTGCATAATATATCCAAAATTAATCCATTGAAGGCCCTACCAAACCCTAAGTATATGGGTGTGGCTCCAATTTGAACCACCCTCAATGGCACTGAAAATTTTTATAGTTTTCATTTCCTATCATTCTTTCTATTTTAAATTACAAAAATAATAATAATAATAATATAGGAAGCCTAGTGCTTACCAACAGCATGGCCACCAACTATATGGACCAATGGGACATAAGCATTAGCAATTTACTATTGATTTTTAATCTTTAATTAGGTTTATTCCTTTTAAAGACTAGTGAAACCGGGGGTGGATATAAAAATTTACTAGAATGACTTCTACACTAACTAGGTATTGGGGTTGGGGACGAGAAACTAATAATATTTTCTTTTTTGGGGGTTAACAATACCTAATAAAAAAGATTTAGATCTTGGTTACAAATAGATCTTATTTTTAAAGAATTTGTAACCTTATTTTTTGTGGCCAGTGCAACGAAGTGGCATTAGAATGGAGGGTTTAATAATATAATTTCGATCCAACCTCCCTTCTCCTCTGCATCCATCTAGTCCACCATTGTCATCTTTAAAAACTTCGACTCCAAAGCTTGGTAGACATTTTCTCTCTTGCTAGGTTGAAACTAAGATCAAACATGACTCTTTTGTTTCTAGAGAACTGGCTTCGATGTTGGATTTGATAATGGTTTCAACAGCAGAAGATTTAGTGATTGATTCATTTGGTGTGTGACTTCAGACCCATGTTTCGTTAGTTATCTCACAGTGTTAATTGTGAGCACAAACGATGTCAAACAATTGGTGTAAGTATGGGCATGTGTTACGAACTAGAGATGGTGTTAGGCATCCCAATTTGTCCGGTTAAACCAATTTTCCTAATATTGATTAAACTAGGTATCAAATATTTTCCTATTATTGACTAAACTAGGTATCACATATGGAATAAATTAAAATACGGTAAAAAAATAAATAAAAATACAAAAAATAATAATTAGGGTTAAGAGCACATACACGAACGAAGCATTTGGCCACAAGACAAAGGTTAGTCGTAAAATAAAGAAAGATAGAAACACATACCCAGAGCATGAAGGGCCAATGATAGGCCTACCTCGGCCCTTGGTCTCATGCAAGCTGACGAGAATTATAGTTGGGCCTAGAGTTGGGGTGTTTATCTCGCACCACGGTCCACCCCGATTGGTAAGAGTAATAATGATGGAAGAAAGTTTTCTGTGGGGTGTGAGCCCCTACGTCCGTGCACTGATCAACGAGAGTGCACTCACGGGCATTAATTAAGAAGGATGCGACGGTCATTTCACACCCCTATGTTTAGACGCAAGGGCCATGTGTGTGCTTCCCCAATAATAAAATAGTATAAAATATCTCCTAGACCAATAAGTCCATTAAAAAAATCTAGACAAAGTGGGTTACCTTTTAATTTTTTGTTACAAATGGGGATCGAGGATGGGGAGGGACAAAGGAGAAAAAAGAGAGAATGGGGTGAGGGGCGAGGGGCGAGGGGCGAGGGGCGGTGGGAAGAGTAGATGCAAAACGGGAGTCTCACAATCGAGACCTCCTAGATGCAGGTGTTCTATTGCAATTTGCTCCAACTAATTGCGCGAAATGTAAAAACGCAACTTTAAAAGCAATGCCAAAGGTAATGAAAAAACAAGAACAAACAATACACATTGGTTTACGAGAATTGGCAAGATTGCCTACGTCCTCGTTAAAATGAGATTCTGCTTCAGTATCAATGGAGAATAGGATTATAATGTTCATCCTCATATCTCTTAGAATTATTTACAGTGAAAGTAACTCTCGTTACAAATATATATAGCAAAAAACCCTAATATAGAAAAGCACAAAACTGTCTCCAAATAAAAAATTCGAGTAAGACCACCGTTCTGTCATGGGGGCTACACTAGTACTATTTGGGATTAAACTGCAATTGAATACAAGATATCATACACGAACACGAAATTCAAGAAATAGCTTAGTTGGCAAAGACAAAGAAAGTTTCAAAGCATTGTTTGGACTGAAAATTACCGTATTAGTTGGTGATGTGCACATTAAAGAAAAAAAAAACAATACCTACTTGGTGAAGATGGTATTGGTTGATGAACGAATTCAAGTGATTATGAAAACTTTGGAATTATATCTTGAAAAAATTTACAACCAAACAAACATGACCTACATATAAAATAAAGTGACGCATCTCGGGTGGCTTGGGTTGAGAAATCGATGGATTTTGAACGGAATTGAGACCCAACTCTGCTAAACCCGACTTAATCTATTTCAAAATTCTGTCAGAATCAGGGTTTTATAAACAGTAATCGGTTTTTTCAATTTCGATTCATATCAGCTCGAAATCGGTCCCAATAACTCTGGAGTCCATCATTTGATTTCAAAACACACATATTCAAGCTATGTTTGGTAACCAAGAGAGGAGAAGAAAATAAAAGAAAAAAAAAAAGGTACAAAAATTTCTTGGTTTAAAAAGTTCTTTGTTCTTGGAATGTCCTCATTCAATAGAAGATTGTTTTTGAATTTTCAAATTTCTCTCGGCAATTGTGAATTTTTTTTTTTTTTGTTCGA
>NC_056566.1:15476722-15767868 GCF_013358625.1 Macadamia integrifolia
TTTTTTTTTTTTGTTCGAAAAGAAAAAAAATTTTGTTAAAAACACAAGAAAACGTGAGAAAATATAAAATCTTTTCTTTTCTTCTATTGATAGTCAAACATGCATACTTTTTTTTTTTTTTTTTTTTTTTTTTTTTTTTTTTTTTTTTTTTTTTTTTTTTTTTTTTTTTTTTTTTTTTTTTTTTTTTTTTTTTGAGGTTCTAATTAATCGGTGACAGGTTAATATTTTTGTCGACACCCCATCAGAATCTACTGGTGCCTGGCCTAACCATTTTTGTTCTTCATCTTTCATTTTACCATTACTTTCTGTGGTATGACATGTGGGGGAGCAATGACTGGGCAGAAGCAGTGAGCCAGCTGGGGCTGCAATTGGGGAGGATGCAGTGAGGAGAGGAGGATCTGCTGATTCCTATTCTAGGTTTTCTTGCTGATCATGTTTGCCCTTCATTGCCCCTATCTGCTTATTGGTACCCCTTGCATTAATTGTCGTTGCCTGCCCTGCATTGTAACTGTTGAAATTTTTTTGAATAGACTCATTAAGATTTGATGCTTCTAACTTGTATTTCAAATTCCTTTCAGCAGTTTTGATGTTCTGCCTTTTTGTTGACCAGTTATTACTTTTGAATAGCTGTTTTTCCTCTTGTCACGTTGATTATTCTTATTAAAATTATCATGGATAGATCACAGATGTAAGAAATATTTTCTTTTCAACTTTCTAGGTACTTCAGGGGTTAAAGGAAATGGATTCCACTTCATTTGTTTTCTATTGTATGTGGGCAACCATATGGACATATATTCCAAGTATCTTGGTTCTTCTTTGGACTTTATTATGTTTTGGTTTTTGTCTTCTGTTTCTATGCAGTATGCACCAAGAACTGAAAATTTTATATTCTTTTATTTTTTTTGCAACTGTTTACCAACTTACCTTTCAAAAAATTAGTTGTGGGAGGACCTACAATGAAAGATTTTTTTCTCCTCTGCAGGTTTACTTGTGTGAAAAGTTATCTCTTATCAATGAGATGTACTTTGCAATCACTCTTGACCGTAAAACTGCTGGTCCGGTAAGTTCCAAATGTAATACTATTTTTTTGTTTGCTTTAATTGAATTTTAAATTTTATTTCAACTATGAAATTTACCTGCATTCTCTTTCCTCCAATCCTTTTCTTCATGATATACTTTGCTCTCACTTTTTACTATGGAACCATTGCCTAGTAAGTTCTACATGAAGTATTATATTCTTGCAAGTTAGAAATGGATGTTTTATGATGATGACTCTTGTGGCATGTGCATATCTTCTTCCCCAGCTCATTATTGCCTGTAGGAAAGGTGGGACCAGCATTGAAGACCTTGCAGAGAAATTCCCTGACATGATCATTAAGGTTATTATTAACATCTTCTCTCAGCATTTGCTGACATTTTGATTGAATTTTATTTCCTCATATATCTTTGAGATATGTAATTTAATCTTGTGTTTGCAACCAGGTTCCTATTGATGTTTTTGGGGGAATAACAGATGAAGATGCTGCTAAAGTTGTAGATGGTTTGGCTCTCAAGGCAGCAGACAGAAATTCTGCCATAGAACAAGTGAAAAAGCTATACAAACTTTTCTGCGATTGTGACTGCACACTTTTGGAGGTGAGCATGTAAAATTATTTCTATCAAACAACTTTCAATGGCCATTTTCTTGTTATCCTACTTTTTTTTCCATTTGTCCATTCTCATTGTTGCTGGCATCATTATGCTGGATTTTTCTTGGACAGATCAATCCCATTGCCGAAACTTCTGATAACCAATTGGTAGCTGCTGATGCAAAGTTGAACTTTGATGATAATGCTGCTTTCCGCCATAAAGATATATTTGCTCTTCGTGATTCTTCCCAGGAGGACCCTCGAGAGGTATTCTTTTCATTCGTTTAATGATCTGTATAAAACAAGGACCCTGCTGATTTAAGTTTGGAAATGACTTGCAATTTTCTTATATCATGTTCTGTGGTTAGAATATCAAAGTATGAATAGAAATTTGGAATTTTATTCCCGAAATCGGGCTATTGCAAGTCTTTTCAAAACTGTGGGGCAGCAAGGTGCCAACACCTCTTGAATGTAGCCACAATGGTAGTTTCCCTTAGGCTGAACTGATTGTTCTCATCATTTTTTTCAGGGGACGGGTACCCAACTAACCATAGGATTTTTTTTTTTTGTATAAATTATGATACAAAACTATAAAGAATCTGCTTATGTGCCTAAAGATGTTATTTTTATCTTCAGCTGAAGTTTTGAGAGCTAATGTTGGTCATCTGTGAATTTTCTTGGGAGATGTGTGGGCCTAAGATCCCTTTTCCCCCTATACTTTATGTTAATTCACATATTGGGGAAAGAGAAGCAAGAAAGATTAAAAGGGATTTAAAATAAAAAAAAATCAAAGAGTTTGGGTGCGGGGGAAGGGAAACGAGGATCTTACTTTTGAATTTCTTATTACGATGCTCTTCATTTTTGACAGGTTATCGCTGCCAAAGCAGATTTGAACTATATTGGTTTAGATGGAGAAATCGGTTGTATGGTTAATGGTGCAGGATTGGCAATGGCTACAATGGATATTATTAAGTTGCATGGTGGAACTCCTGCCAATTTCCTAGATGTTGGTGGGAATGCCTCAGAAGGCCAGGTAATGTATTGCATTCTAAAAACATAACATCTCTTGTTTTTTTATCACAAGTAACAAAAAATTATAGATAGAAGGTAGAATCAATCAATCAACCAGAAGAAGAAAGGCCAAGGCTTACACACAATGGATGATTGAAAAGAAAAAGAGAAACTAAACATAATAGGAAGGTTTTTTTTTTTTAATAAAAAGGATTCCGTATAGTCCCATCCTCTAGCTAAAGTGTTTGCCACTAAATTAGCCAATCTCTTTCTCCATAATAGAGTTTGTTCCTTGAGATAGAGGCGATCTAGCTTTATGGATTAGATGAATTGGTTTTCAAGGACCTCCGAAGGGGGACTTCATCCACCAACTTCTCACAGCCAAGTCCCCTTCAAGGATGGAATTTCCCACTCTTTAGGAATGGCAATCTCTAAACCTTTATTTGGTTCCTTCAACTCTGTTGTAGCTGAGTCTGCTCTCCCTATTAGACCAGAGAAGACCAATAGGATCTCCCCTTCGTTATTTTTAATGACCCCAACAATCCCAACTGTACTGGGTTTCCCGAAGGACTAACATCGAAAAGTTCATTTATAACAAACCCCCTCACCCACCCCAACCCAAAAAAGAAAAGGGAAAAAGGGAAAAGGGAGGGTTCAATTGAACAATCCTCAGCCAGAGGTGGAGGCCCCTAAATATGCCAATAGTGGTAGTCCATCTTGCAGGCCTCAACATAATGGAATCTGTTACCTCTGGGGATGTCCTCAACGTAGCATCTTGATATCATGCGGAATACATTTTACTAAACCATATATACTAAATGCAGCATATGCCTAAAAATGTTATATCTTGGTATGTTCATATGAAGCATCATTCTGCTTTTCAGCTCTAGTTTCAGAGTGCCAAATTTAGACTGTCCAACCCAAAAATGACCTGAAGTTTACCCTTTAGCCTATCCAAAATCTCTTTCCATTTATAAGTTTTATTTTTAAAGTAGAATGGCCAAAACATTGGTGGATTGCATGGTAGTTGATGTTACTATCACTAGAATATCATGAAAGGGAATGGTCATTCATTACAGTGAAGCTCAAGCATGGGCATCAAAGATGAAGGGTAATACCTTAAAAGTATTTGTATCTGTTCTTATTGATATTTCCTGCTTATGCTGGGCAGGTTGTGGAGGCATTTAAAATATTGACATCGGACGAGAAGGTGAAAGCTATCTTGGTCAACATTTTTGGAGGGATCATGAAATGTGATGTAATTGCAAGTGGGATTGTCAATGCTGCCAAACAGGTGATATATTGCATATGCATTCAATTGGTTTGGGTACTTGTGTACGTGTATACCATGGTTCTTTTTAACTTGGTTAAGTAGATGGATCTTTTTGTGCAAGTTCTAATTGCAGCATTGAGAAGTAAAAATTGGTATAAATTGGGGCTTGGATTAACTTTGTGGCAATTAAATTTGGCAAAATAAAATATATTTGTGTCCTTGTTAGTAAACAATTGCTGAAGATTGATGGGCATTTGTTGGGGTTTGTTTTGAAGGTTGATTTGAAAGTACCTGTGGTTGTTCGTCTTGAAGGCACCAATGTGGATCAAGGGAAGAGAATTTTGAAGGTAAATGTGAAACCTGGTCTGGTTTCTAGTCCAACTGTTATATCTGATTATCCATGAGACCTTATTCTATTTATGGAAATTATGCAAAGTTAAATGGAATGAAAGAATATCAGCTGACTGACTTTTTTTTCTTACTACAAATGTATCTGTAGGAAAGTGGAATGGCATTAATCACTGCAGAAGATCTGGATGATGCAGCTGAGAAAGCAGTCAAAGCAACTGCAAGCTAAGGGAATCACTTGCTATACCCATGCCATTAATTATGTCCATTCAAATTTTTGTATCGCAAGTGAAAAATGTTCATTGATTGATTTTTCATCGTAAAACATTTTGTAGGTTTGTAAAAATCAAGATTCACGTGAAGAAGTGAATTTATAAGTCTTTTTTCCTGAAAACCCTGAGAGAGTACTTAATAAAGCTGGCTGTTTTACAATGACTGGTTGCAAATTTGTTACCATGGAGTTGGGTTTTATCCGGTTGATTCTTTCTTTTACATTCACAACCCTCCCCCTCTGAAAGTGTATCTCAATTTGATATTCTACCATAATTGTCAAGACATCAACTTGGCACCACCTAGGCATGTTTAGGCGTCTAAGGCAACAACATGCCTTGTTGATATACTTCATGAATTTTCGTTGATTTATGTTTATTGCTTTGTTTATCGATGAATATACTTATATTTTATCCAATGTTTTTTTTATTATATGTTGATTTTCTATAAAATTATCATTGTTGTATTACATATAATCATATACTGCATGCATAGGGCGTCCAGGCAATGCTTAAGCAAGTGCCTTATTGCCCAAGTGCCCATCCAGTAGCTGTGACAACTATGTATTCTACTAAGAAAGTGGAGAATCAAATCAATTTAAATATAAAAGGTAAATATAGGGAGCAAAAACGCGCGTGATGATGAATGAAAGCTCCATTTGGTTGCAAGTAAAGGGAAGTAAAGGGAACCAAATCTTTTTTGAAAATAAAAAGTAAAGTTTTGTAATCATGATTATGTATAACATATCTAAATCATGACACCATAGTGCAGATTCTTGTGCATGCCTTCGGTTGCAAGTAAAGGAAAGTAAAGGGAACCAAATCTTTTTTGAAAATAAAAAGTAAAGTTTTGTAATCATGATTATGTATAACCTATCTAAATCATGACACCAGTGTGTGCAGATTCTTGTGCATGCCTTCTCACATCCCCGTGGACACCACACACTCCTCATTAAACCCCACTCACCATGAAGCCAATTTTTTTTAGTATTTATAACCCCCCCCCCCCCCCCCCCCCCACAAACCAACACTCTTCAAAAAAGTAACTTAAATTTTGTATGGATTTTCATCTTCCATTAAACTCTACATACCTTCTTTTACCGAGTTCTGTAATGGTAGACTGAGAAGTAGAGAGGTAAGGAACAGCCAATTTAGTAGAGAAACTGCCATTACAAGCTAGAGAACAGAACAGAGAATCTGGATGAGGTGTTCTACTATTTGGGGGGTAGAAATCACCAATTAGAGAGAGACTCCCTTTCGGTTTAAAATGTGTTCCTCCGGTAAAGCTCAGACAGATACCCACGTTATCTGTTCTTAATTGGATTGCCTTTTGGATTTTGTTGCAAAACAATGTCGAATGCCTGTCCGGAGATGTTATAGTTCTTCTGACAATGTTAGAGAATTTATAGTGGTCTTTCTTCCTTGGAACTGGAACCTGGTTAGGCAAGCTCTTGATCAATGATGACCAGAAATATGGAAAGCTTGAGTTGTGGTTCATTAACTTGGCCAAGTACACACACACTACATCTCATTTCTGTACATCCAAATTCCAAACAGTATGACCACGAGACCTCCTCTTCCTTGCCTTGTTGACAGTAAGTTTGAAGTCACAAAAGTGTTTCTTATTGACCATGAAAGACCAAGGGATCAACTGCCCAGTTCAGAATTACACTTGGGTGGCAGTCTGAATGGTACAACCACCTGGGTTGGTGTTTCAATCCACTGGTTGAAATTTGGGAATGAGCAAGTAAGAAGTTGAGAGCTGGAAGTTGGAAGTTACCCTGCAAGGAAAGGAAGGTATCCTTGAAGGTTGAAACATTCAGGTCCATTGATGTCATGTACAGTAAATTAAGAGGAATCATGAATTGACAGGTTTGAATTACAAACCTTATTAAGGGCTAACACATTTGGAGTAGGTGAAATTTAGCTAAAAGATATGAATGGGAAATGAATCAGAATAAACTTTCCATCCAACCCATTATTTGTTTCTTTCTGCTTTTGAACATACCTATCACCTCTTTTGCATCCAAGAAAATCTTGATCCTTGCATATAATTTTCATCCCTAGTGTTTATAAGGAAGTAGTATCTTTCTGAGGGGAAAACTTTGTAAATGCTTCAGTTCCTTTGGCGGACCAAATTGAATAAAATAGTATTACATTCAATTTCATTGATGCTTCACGAGTTTAAGAGTCAAATCCATAAAACACACTCACACGTTGCACACACACACCCAGAGAGAGAGAGAGAGAGAGAGAGAGAGAGAGAGAGAGAGAGAGAGAGAGAGAGAGATTCATTTTTTGAAGGGGTTTTATATTGCAACATGTAGAACAGAAAATTAATTTTTTGGTAAATGAACAGAAAAATACTTTGATAGTTTGTAATTATTGCATTGGATTCCCCATCCCAGTAAGGAGATTATATTTAATTAGTGTGCTTTGAATATATTTCTCCCCTTCTTGGATTTTAGTGAATGTTGTGTCATGAAACAGCTGGGTATAGATTTAATTAAAATTGAAGTTCTGTAATCATTTTGGAGAAGTCGTTTTATATTTTTTGGGAGAAGATTCTCTGAGCAAGTGGATTAGGCTACAGCACTTCATAGAGATTTTTCTATTATTTTCTTTTTTTAAAAAATTAATAAAAAAACTATGTGATGAAGCATAGGCTACGTCGTTTACTTAGAGAGACTTTTTCTTTATGCACAAAGTCAATAATAGTTGAAAATGCAAAAGGCTCTTAGAGCTATTAGTGGTGGTATTATATGATGGAAATGATTTACTCCGGCGTTGCTCCTTTCCTATCACTTGAAAGTGATGTGAAGATGTCCCACCCTACTCCCCGTTTATTTCACTAGTTAATAGTTTTTTCATTATATCAAATTCATAATTAGTTAAAACGGGAACGACAAAAAGACTTCGTTCAATACAATGTGTTTAAAACAGTTTTAGAACTCAAACGGACGATAAAAAAAATATGATTAAGCATTTTGAAGGGAAAAAAAAAAAAAATTGAAAACGGATGGCATTGGCTTTAAATGTTTAGATTTAAAAAATGCAGAACAAAAAAAGGTATAAATTGTGGGATCAACTCATATCATGTTGTTGAATAATAATATTTAATGTACTAATTATAAATTAGAAAATTCACCGTGCCACCTCTTAGAGAATGTCACTATTATAAAAACACCCACTTTATTTCATTAAATTAGATTCAGGCTCTCTTACCATTAGTCACAATTAAAAAAATATACTTTATATGCTGATGTTAAATTATTATATTTTATTTTAAATATCAAATTACCCTTACTAAATAAAATATGAAGTACCTAAAATACCCAAACCTACTATGTTTCCTCCTTTCTCTGATCCTTTCAATTCCAATTCCAAGCCTCCTTCAATCAATCGTCGAATGGATCAGAAGCTGCACCATCGGCTGTGGCTCTATCGCTACTGTATCCTGAAGCTTGTCGACGCATTGAGAATGGGTAATGATCACTTTTGCAAGAGGCTTTGAATTGCTTGAAGATCTCTGCTTGGCTGTAGAAGGGGTTTGATGTTGTTGTTATGGCTCCAACCATGGAAGCTCCCATGAAGGAGAAGACGAATTCAGGGTTATTTTGCAGGAGAATCATTGTTAGAATTTATATTTATTTTATTATAATTAAGTTTCAAAATGAGGTTTTTCATTTATGTGTTTTATGACTTGTAATGGTGTGAGACCCTTGCAGTCAAGGTAGTGGAAAATGGTCAATAACACTCTATGGGAGCCCTAAAGTCCATTCATGGCCATTAGCATGAGTGGAGAGGTGGGTAAAGAGAATTGATTGAGATTAATTTCATTTATGAAATTAATTCTTAATTCATACCATAGGTTATTGCCAAATGGAGGTAAATAAATGGCCAATGTCATTATATGGGCGCCTTAAATCCATTCATGGTCACTACTATGAGTGGGAAGGTGGACTAGAAAATGGTCAATAACACCCTATGGGAGCCCTAAATTCCATTCATAGCCATTACCAAAAGTGGAGAAGTGGGCAAAGAGAATTGATTGGGATTAATTCAATTTATTGAATTAATTCCCAATTCATATTCATATGATATTATTCTCCAATTAACTTGCTATTAGATGGATGTTACTCTTGGGAAATCCAAGAAGGTGCAAGGGTTGGTTTTGGGTCTATATAAACCCAACCAAATACATTGTAGAGACACACATTCACACATTGACACTTCATCTATTTCTACTCTTTGCAACTATACAAGTCTTTCTCTTTCTTCTATTTTCTCTAAGTCTTGTGTAAAGTTAGAAGGGGTTGCAATGCTGTAGTTTTTTGCTCCTTGAAGGGACTAGAAGAATTGCCTCATCTTTTAGTGGGAAATTGTTTTATCTTGGAAATAAAGGTGCAGAACAACTCATGGCAGTAGAGGACATCAATTACCTTAAAGGCAGAACTACAAGTGTGACTCGACCTCAATTCTATTTGAAGCTTCTTCAGTTGCTGTGGTAGTGATTCAACATCTATTTCAAGCTTTTTCTCATCTCATTTCAGCCAAGGATCAATACTACAACATCAGAGTAGTTTCTACTGAAAAAGATTTTTATTGTAATTTATATTTTGTAAGAAATTGTAATACAATTATCCAACAATCACAATGATGTTTTCTTGTTTGATACCCAGGTTTGATAATCCAACTGCGGTTTTTCGGCAAAGGAGATGAGTCTCTACAAAAGTGTAGATTTTTCCATTGGAGCCAGAGATCAAACAAGGTCTTTCTAAGAATTCTGAGACATTTTTGAAACAGTATGTGTGGAGTCTCTAAGCGATTGTACAACGTCAGAGCCCATTTAAACACAGTCGAAAGCGTTCGTCCCAGTCTGAAACCCCTAAACTTTCGCATGGTTTTCAGGATTCTGTACAAATTGAGAAGGAGAAGCGATCGAGAAGGATAAGGATAAAAATTGAATTTTTATGGATGAATTCACAGTTCTGCAAAGGGGGGAATAGGGTTTTAGTTTAGGAGAAGGGCTGCGGGTCGGCGGAACAGAGTTAGACAGCCTTCGGGGGAGGAAAGTTGGAATATTAGACATGAGAAGGGAGTAGGGGGTATGACGGTCATTTTATCTCTTCATTTAACAGTAATTGATGGTAGGGGTCTAAGCCTAATTTGGTGAAACATAAAGAATGTTCTTATAATAATGGTATTCTTTATAGGGTGGCGCGGTAAATCTCCCTTATAAATTGATATAAGAGCAAAATTGTTTGTAATCAGGGTGGTTACAATTGCCTATTTAATCATCAACACAATTATTGCATTCATTTATCATATTTTTCCCTCTATTGAATAAGTCAAACTAAGGGTAATTAAGGAGTTTGACTTAGGTAGTGATTATTGCATTAATAACTATCTCTTTCAAATATGGGGTTTTTTTTCAAACAAGACAATCTTTGTGGGACAGAGGGAGTATCATATAATTTTCTCAAAAATTTGAATTAATGTATAATTTTAGGCCCACAAGCTTGAATTCAATCATATATTTATTTTCTCAAATTGTCATATATGTGGAGCATTATTTTAATTATTAGTAACTAGTCAATTCTACTGGGCTTAAATAATTGAAAATTAAATTACTAAAAGGTTACCTTTAAGCTAACTAGTTAAAATGGCACACACCTTGACTTTGCTTGCATGAGTTATGGCTTGAGGAGGATCAATAGTCTTTCTAGTAGTTAAGACTTCATTAGTGACTTGGAAAAGTTTGTGATTGTCACTAACTGCAAGGCTGGGAATTCCCCAGTTGAGAATACCTTCTTCTTCCATCTAGTTTTGTATAATTTTCTTCACTTTCTTCCTCAACAACCAAATCTCTTAACTTTATTTCAGCAAAGTTCTTCGGGATCTATGTTGTTCTAGGGTTGCACAAACTCAACAAGAAAAAAAATATTTTCAAATATGGATGTAGAGGAGACATGTCACCATCTTTTTAAAGGGGTTTGGAGTCCACTAGAAGGATTTCTTAGGTGATCTTTCTTTTGGTCTTTGATAAGTGATCTTTCAAACTAAAATAGTGATCTTCTTAGGTTTTTCCGATTGGAATCCAAAAGAGGATTATTGGTTGGTAACCCAGTTTTGACTATATGATCTATGCTAAGATCATCAGTTGATTGTGGATATCTTACTTGTAAAAGGGTTTATTTCATTTAATACTCAGCTTAAAGTTAAACACGAGGATTAGGATGATATTTTATTTACAGTTCAACAACTGTGATTCTGATACAGTAGCCAAGTTGAAAGCAACTATCTATTTCAATTCTCATTTTCCTTATTATAAAAACCATAGTGTAATAGTTGTTTCTACAATCTAAAGTACTCTTAGGCTGTGTTTGGTATGCATTCCCAAACAACTGTAATATTTTATTTACAGTTCAACAACTATGATTCTGATACAGTAACCAAGTTGAAAGCAACTATCTATTTCAATTCCCATTTCCCTTATTATAAGAACCACAGTGTAATAGTTGTTTCTACAATCTAAAGTATTCTTATGCTGTGTTTGGTATGCATTCCCATTCTGAGAATGTGCATTTCCATTCTGAAAATACGGAATGTGTTCTTAACTGAAAATGAGAACATTGTTTGGATAAATGTTTGTTTAAAATGCATTTTTTATGTTAGAATGCCCAGACATTTTATCAAGCGCCTCATGGGCGAAATCTCTTCGGTGAAAATCCCAGACAACATTACATCAATAACTCACAAATAAAAATATAAAATCTTGAATGGTTCCTTAGATATTATTGCTTAAATCAATTATCTAGTCCCAAGGGATGGTGAAAACCCTCTGCCTTCACGTCGACGTTCGTCATAATTCTTTGGGAGAAACTGTTTTTAGAGAGAAAGAAAAGTAATTTTTGGAGATTTGAAATAATGAAACGCTATTCCTTGGGAGAGAAGGTGGTGGAGCTATTTTCATCAGGTTGTGCCGAAAGTTAGAGAATGGAGAATACAGAATGGGAAAATACCCCATTCCAGAATGGGCTGCATGCTTGACCGTGTTCTAGAATTTTGAGAATGGAATGCTTACCATACAATGTTTCTAACAGTCCAGAATGCGTTCTTGGTCCAAAATGCACTCCAAGAATGCATACCAAACACAGCCTTAGTTCTCTCATACTTTTCCCTCTAGTTAGTGTCTCCTTTATCTTTGCAATAAGGACTTCCTAACCAAAAAGCAAATTTCTTAGAGAGATTGTGAAGTTCAAACTTGAAAGAACTTAAAATGGCACATGAGAAAAAGGGAAGACAAATAATGGAAACTTGAAAGAAGGAATAGGACTTCCATTCACATTGTTGCAAATATTTATGAATTGAGATGACCATAACAAACCATGGTGATCTCTCATCAGGGGGAAAAAAAACGAAAGCATACATAACTAAATATCAAAATCAAAGAAGGAAACAATGGTTCAGTTATCCCCATTGATTTCGACGTTTTTCATAATCTCAGCAATCTTTTTGGATATACAGTAGGCAATTGATTGGATGGTGATCATGGGATTGACTCCAACTGCAGTGGGCAAAACACTTCCATCACAAACAAATAGGCCTTCTGCTTCCCAACTCTCACCATTCTCATCAACTGCTCCTCCTTCTGGAGTTGAACCCATCCTACAACTCCCCATCTGATGGGCAGAAAAGTAGGTGTTCCAATACTTTTCCCCTGACATTAGACTTCCCTCTGCTCTAACTGAATCCAAAAACTCCTCCAATTCCTCCTCCTTTACCCCTTTGCATTTGATTTTCTGCCCATCATTTCGGAAGGTACCCACTTCAACAGCTCCAGCTGCAATCAAAATCCTTAAGGCTTGCCGCAATCCTGCAGTAAGGTTCTCTCTGTCCAATTCACTAGGATTGTACTTTATCTTTCCTTCAGCCTCGACCTCTCCTGAACCATGATCCCTGACTAATGCAAAGATGTGAGAAATCCTTGCATACTTCACTATATTCTCCTTCATATCACGTCCAGACAGCCATGGGGTCAATGAAGCGAATGAAGCAGGGGCCATTGCAGGTGTTTCTATGATATATTTAACACGAGAATTCTCCGACACTTCTTTGTACAAAGATGTGATAATTCCACCCTCATATATTTTGCCTTTGAGATCTGAAATTGAGTCTGGAAAGTATCCCCACCCCAACAAAACAGGGTGGAGACGAAGGTTCTTGCCAATGTTTGGGTTCTTGAGTCCACTAGAGATCATTAAGGGTGGTGTCAAGAGTGACCCACATGCTGATACTGTTACTTTAGCTTTGATGCGTAGTTCCTTTGTGATGTTTGTATTCAATGTTGTGGCCATTAGTCCCAAGCACTTCATCTTTTTACTCTGATTGTGCTTGTTCTTTTCCAATATGAAACTCTTGGCTTTGCATCCACTTAAGATCACTGCACCATGATCTACAGCATCAACCAGCCAAGTAGCTTGAGTCCCTTTTTTGTCTCCTGTTTTACATCCATAATTGCAAGACCCACAGTAATGTTCCTCCGAGGAATTCCGAGCAACTGATTCAACTTTCAGACCAAGATTCTTGCACCCCCTACGGAGAATTTGATTCTGGAGTCCTTCCTTTGTACAATTCTCTGTGACACCAAGCCTGCTAAATACAGTATCCATGGCAGAGAGATAGTCTGAACTCCCATATAAAGGAAGCTTGTGATCCACAGCCCATTCCTTAAGCACAGAACTGGGAGTTTTGATTGAGGCAGACCAGTTCACAGCTGAACCACCACCCACTGTTGATCCTGCAAATATCGTCATCTCCCCATCCACAGATGATAGAAACCCACCACTTTCATATAGCTGATCCATAGAGGGGCCCTCTAGAGAGGAATAGTCTTCAGGTACAAAGTAGTTGCCTTTCTCAAGGACAATTACCTTTTGGCCTGCACTTGCAAGAACTCCAGCTGCAACTCCACCACCACAACCAGAACCAACAATGACAACATCACATTCAACATTGTAGAGGTTCTGTTGAGGATCTTCTGTGACTTTCAAGCCCTTGTTTTTGAGAGATGTAATAAGGGTTGAATCAGTTTCATACATAGTTTCTACTATTCCTTTCTCAAGAGGTCTTTCCCTCTGGATTGTGTGTGAATTCTCATCAGTCTCTAAATGGTATCCCATTGCATCCCAAGCTGGGTTTTCTGATTTTTCATCAGTCTGCAACATGAACACAGGAAGAAAGCCAAGTTTAAAAATTGCAACCATAATATTTATGGAGTTAATAGATTAGGTAGAGAGAGAGATTCATTTTTGGTTCTAGTGTTCTTTACTTGAGCCCATGTAATTTTCAAGGTCAAAACACAGAAAATATAGAAAGAGTGAAGAATTAATAGAAAAAAAAAATGGTGTTTCCTTCAAGGAGAAGGATGAGTAGAATTCCTCCACTCAAACCTTTTCTGAAGATGACATATTGACATGTAACAGCTCATTCAAAAGAAGGTAAACCCCCAGGCCAGACCAGTTCTGACTAAAGAAGATAATGACAAGTTACATGGATGATTGCAGCATGTAACAGAAATGCTTTTGGAAGTGAAAGCAACCCCTTTTATGGAAGGAGAAGAAAGAAAATAAAAACCAGCTCAGAAACAGAGCAACTTGGTTCATTTTTTGATAAATTAAAGAGAGAAATTAATTTTTTGATTTGTCTTATCCTTCCAATCCCAGTTTAACTCAAAACTAGACCCAACAAACACAGGGCAGACTATAGAGAATTGGGGAAGGGGAAGAAGAGGAAGTTTAATGGATGAGGAGGAACTTACCCGTGAGAAGAAGGTGAAGAAACAGAAGGCTTTGGTCAACATAAATACTCCTCTAAGAGGGACCAAGAACCTTGCTTTTGACCAGTTCTGCAGAACCACTTCCCTCTTTTGCAATGACATTTCAGAGAACTTGTGAATGAATGGCCATCCTGACCCAAAACACAGAGACCCACATAGCAACAGGGTCCCCAATCTGGTCGATAGAAGCCATAAAGCAAATCTCACTAAGCCTACAGGTTCTGGTGCACCCTTCTTCACAATCATCTCAGCAACCTGTCCTCCATTAAAACAGAACACCAATATCCAATTCTTAGAAGTTAATGTAATAACTCTGTTCATTAACAAGAAACTAACAACTTTGTCAATATAAGAACAACCCATCTACCCAGAAAACAAAAGAGAACTTAAAAAATGAACAAGGATAAGTGCTTGGAAATCTGTGAATCACCTCATCAGGGATTGGCTTCTGAGACCCAGAAGCATTGAAGAATGATTGAACAGCCTTGCTGGAAGGGACCTCCTTGCTGCCAACATGAAGAGGATCTTCAGAAGGGATAGGAGGTATGTAAGTCTCACAGATGGCAGACAGTGATTCCATTTGAGATGAAGAGAGCCCATGACTGAAACTCTCAACTCTTCTTCCACCTCTCAATAAAGGGTGGCATTCCCTGCTTTGTGGCTTCTCTGAATCCATAATGTTAATGTCTTCTTCTCCCTTCTTGATCTTCTCTTACTGTCTATATGACTTCTTCTATCTCTAATGGTGGATTCCATTTATATAATCTATGTTCTATATATTATCTGTTCTTATAATTAAAAATTGTGCCTAGAAAGAAAGATTCTATAGAATAATCTAGTCCAAGTTGAAATGAGTTATTGGAATAGTAGATTAATGAAATGAAGAAAGAGTTGTTTTTGAAGGCTTTGCGGGTCCCATTATAAGTGGACCATTCAATCTACCAGAAGAGAAAGGAAGAGTGGCGGAGTATTCATTGTTTAGTGCCGTTGCTCGTAAGTAATTGAAAGAGGGGAGGAGGCTGCGCAGCCGCTTTGTTTTTTTTTTTTTTTTTGAATTAGCGGATGAACCAATGGGAGGAGGACTGGGAGAAGAGGGGGTATTGGGGTCATTTTTGAAAGGGAAGGAAAGAGAGTGACAAAGGTAACGCTCCTTAACAGAGTCAAACTCAGGACGTCCGAGTTTACGGTTCATACCAAGTTCGTTGCTCACCAACTACGCTACTAGTTTATTTTAGACAGGTATTGGATACTCATATATATGACTAAGTGATTATATGTCCAACAAATTCAAACTCAGTGTACCGCAAAGCGGATTAGGTTTATTGTATTAATTAATTTAATATCAATGATTTCAATGACGAGACTCAACCTGCATAGGATATTAGGAATTAAAAAATCTCTTTTTTTCTTTTATTTATTTATTTTTTTTTTAAAGTTTAGTTTTCACAAAATAAGAAGAAGATTTCCCACATATGCAGCCTATTATATCAATTGATAAGGAAGAAAGTAAGACGTGGGCATGGAATAGGGGTGTCAAACAATTGGTTTGGTTCATTTTTTTATTTTTTTTTAGATTGAAACTGAACCGATAAGATGTTTGATCTAGGCAAACCAAAATCAATCATGTTCCACAAAGTTATTGCTTTCTTTTATTAAATTTTTATCAATATTTGTTATTTCTAATATATAAATAAGAAAAGGGCGAAATAGGTTGTGCATAGCGCTGGTTTTCTTGAAACTAATGCTTCAAACAATGAGGGGATTGGGATGCAACATGGGGACGTAAATGGATCGAGTATGCATCGAATGAGTCATTTATATCCCTAGATGCAAGGGTCATGGGAGTCATTTTCTCAGGGGAGGGAGAGAGAGTGATACACCCTAATAGTGTGCTCAGCCTTTTTCAATAAAAATAAATAAATAAATAAATAATAATAATAATAATAATAAAGAACACAAACCAATAAAGAGTTTCATCAATTATTTCAATTGATTCAGTAAATCTAATCTCATTTTAATCCTGACATGAAATATGGATCGGAGGAAAGCTTTTTTCTTCTTCAAAAAGGCAAGATTATGTGAAAAGAGAAACTATTTCTCACAAAAATGGTCTTATAATTAGTTTTATTCAAACCAAGGGCAAGATTATGTGAAAAGAGAAACTATTTCTCACAAAAATGGTCTCATAATTAGTTTTATTCAAACCAAGGGCAAATGCCATCCGATTCAGCCCGACACAGCTGATCTGTATCGGTATTGTGGAGCCTGAAATTGATACCGATACCTTGAATTGATTCCATGTTTCTCACTGCCTTCTTCCCATGGAAGTCCAAACGCAAAAGTCCTTTTGGATTAGTTGTCTTTTTTTTTTTTTTGGGTTGGTGGGGGGGGGGGGGGGGTGGAGTGGGGATGGTAAAACCCCTATGGTTAGTTAATAATATGAAGTTGATGTGTATGATGATTGTGATAATGTGTTATAATCAAATCTCAAAAGGTCAAATAGGTGATATTGTACGAACACTAGGATAGCCTAGTGGTGGTAGCTTCAGCTTGTAAAGCCGGCACCTAGGGGAGGAGGTCGTGGGATTGAACCTTGTCATACGCATTGTGTGAATCTGTGTATGTGTGTTGTCTTATTTATTTTGTACCCACCCGTGGGTTGCCCGGATGGTTAGGGCGAACTAGGGATTGTGTGAATTAGGCGCATTAAGTGAAAATCATGGCGGTGGGTTGCTGTGCTAGTCTCCCCGATGATTAGTCAAGGTGTGCGTAAAAAATATGGATTCATAGGGGTGGAGTCATTATTTCTCCCCTTTGTGTCTAAGCGTAGGAGTCACATGACTAGAGAGTTTTCTTTTCCCAGGAAAAAAAAAAAATTACACAAAACCACTCATTGTTGATGATCACCTTCCTATTCAATAATTCAAGAACTTAAGATTTGATTCTACCTGCTTTTACTCTAAAAACATTGAACAAAACACATCTTCTCACCTCTCTCGACTGCACTATGTGCAACATATTGTATATTTATCGGGAAGTAAGCATATAATTTTAATTCGGAAAGTACATTAATTACACCTCTATATTTATTTAGAATTCAACATCTTTTAATTGCTCCTTATCTTATTTCTAAAAGTTCTTTAATTTTAAAATATAAAAAGATTTTTTTTTAATATTTTAAAAAATTACTTATCATTATGTCCTTATAAAAAGTTATTACTATCTTGCATATTTTTCTAATGATACATATGAAATGGCAGTATTTAGCATCATTGGAAAAAAAATTATCTAATACTAAAAGGAAAATAAGTATTTATAGGACGTGTTTCGTCAAACGGTTAAGTACGAATATTGTGACTTGATAGTCAAGTAGTTAAAACAGTCTCCCAATATTTTTGGGGTAAGACTATGTAATACATGCGTACTTTTACTAAATAGAAAATAAGTGAAGTTACAAAATATAAAAATCGCTTTAATTAGATGAGGGTCATCGGTTCACGATTTGAATAAACAAACAATTTGAATAAACATACTGTCACTAAAAACAAAATATGAAGTTGACCATAATACCAAGAAAGAACTTGAAAATGATACTTTAATAATCATTTATTTAAAGATTCTAGCTGGTGTTAATGGTGCTTGATCAGTTTATCAATTTAAAAACAATTACAAATTTACAAAAGTTAAATTATTGGGGGATTATATTATAAAGAACCTCAAGTATCTCGTAGGTTAACTGTCAACCAAATTGAAAGCACCATATGGGCATAATTAATGCAAGTTTGTGGCATCTAGAATACCTTTGAAACATGTTTGACCCCTTTTTATTCATACTTATAAGATTAAAGTTTAATCAATGAGATTGGTGTGGAATCATCAATAATATTGACTCACATGGGTTTGTTTAGTGTTCTTCATTGTTTTATGTGAAAGTTGAATGATTTTCATCCAATTGCGATCCGATTCATATAATTGTGGATCAGTATAAGCTCGCAAGACTAGCCAATTCAACCTAACTACCAGTCGTTAGCAAAAAAAAAATAGACTCATGACTACCATTGCCTGACACAACAATTTATGGATTTAGAAAAATGTTCAAAGGATGATGACGTCCACCATTAATATTGGATAAGTCAAACCATTTCGTTAAGCTCTCATTTGAGTCATCCAAATGTGAAATGAACTCCCTCTTAAAATCCAAGGCTGCGTTTGGTAATGAATTTGTTCCAGAAACGACATTTCGTATCAAAAACGGAAATTTTAGTTTCTGTGTCAAAATGACATTTTTTTTTTTTGAACGAAACTAGATCGACGGAACTACCTTTTGTTGTTCAGTCAATTCTCATTTCTGACTTTTTTTTTTTCACTTTTTATTAAAAAAAAAAAAAAAACAAAACGAAACACGCCATAAATGCACCAAATGCTTTATTAAAAACGAAAAAACTCTAGAAACATTTTTTTGGAAGGTTAACAAACGCAGCCTAATTGTTACTTAGAATAGAATATATGTCTTCCTGTCACTATCATTGTAGATTAAACAACTCGTTTAATCTATAATGTCAGTCTTGTTTGAAAGTTATTCTTGATGAGATTCATAACCTCACAAAGATTTCAGATCATTGAGTTCTAAAGTGCAATGTAAAACCCAAGGTTAAGATATCGTCACAGTTTATTCAAAGAATATGGTTTTATTCTAACAATGGTGTTAAGATCAAACTCTAGAAGTGTTCAAGTTATCAATATCAGTTGTAGGTAATAGTTCAATCCATGGGTATCTATTACTCTCTTAAGGTTGGCAGCTTCAGAGAGAACAATCAAAAAGGAAAATGAGAACAAATGAGCAATGAAGTAAGATGACCTAGTATATATGGCTTTGTGAAACAAACATGTAGTATGCATGAGCACCTAGAAAGGAAAAATACAATGTAGAAAAATAGTAGTTTATGCACTATTCTAACCTAGAGCATAAATTATTGTATCTACATGTTCATTTTTTCCTGTGGAGTAGTTGTCGCTATCTCTAAGCATGTTTTCTTAAGCAAGAAAGCCACAAAAAGAGGTTTGTAGACAAGAAAAATTAGCGTAGACGTCGAGAATTCTTTGCAAATGAAGAGAACCCTTCCCGCATCAGGCACTAATATATATTTTTAGCGTCTAATTAGCTTCATCCATGCATCTTTTATTCACTCAATTGGAAATCCTGATCCAACTCTTTGAATTAAAGTATGATAAATAATATCAAGGTATATTGTCTCCTACATAGACTGAGAAATACAAAAGAAATTATTATATACTCTATTCAAAAAGGAGAACTGAATGTAATGTTGATTCAGGGTTCACATAGTAAGAACTTAGAAAAGCAAAAGGGCCAATTGGTCAGGTTTTACTACACTTACTTGAAATGCATTTGAATAATATCTTCTTCTTTTTTATTGGTATGGCTTCGACCATTCCTGGATGTTCTTCTTTCTTTTTGGGTTACCTACCCCATGTGTATAAGACCAAATCTATTCGATTTCTAAAATGGATTGTCCAGAATTTTTTATCTTCCTAGAGACCCTTAGAATAACTTTTTGGTTGTGCAAACCGAAGGGAATGATGACTTTGGGTTGTTGGGTTGTGCCAAGGCTGAAACCAAGTTTATAGTCATGGAATCGACGATCATCAGATTATAAGTTCATAACCCCAACCCATTCCCATTTTGGGCTAAACAGATCTAATTCTTTGATTCTAGTTAGTAAGCAGAATCTTGAACTAAGGTACTTCAATTACAGAATTGAAATCAGGAATTGAATTTCTTACAATCATAAGATTTTTTTCTAATCTTTTAGAAGATGCCATCACTCGGACTTACCAAGATGCTCTACTGTATGAACCTGATCTGAAGTTTTCATGGTGTTTGTTTACTTGGCAAGTGAAACAAAAAAATTCAAAATTTTTATTATGAATCCTTTCTATTTTTTGGTTTGACAAAAACTGAATTGATTTTGGGAGAAAATAGTCTCTTAATTGTGTCCAACAATGATAACCACTTTGATTGAGGATTAGATTCAACTACGCTGATCCAAAGTTGACTAGGCCAAGTTTTGCCAATCCTGGCCGAATTTAGGAAGAAACTGGGGGTAAACAGACTGGATCAGTTGATCCCAAGTTGAATCATTCAAATTGCTTGATCCTAATCCAATATCTGAAACCATATAATGTATATAGGATACAACTGAAAATAGGAAGAACTTCTAAAATAAAAAGAGGGAAGAATAGGCTGAAAAGCTCACCAAACTAGAGGGAAAATGCCCATTTGTTATATAAGATAATGAATATTGATTGCAACTATAACAAATGCCTCCAAAGTGCAGGGCGATCTTTTGATATAACAAGAACCCGAGAAGATAAGTAATCGAAAGAAGGAGAGTACAAGTCATCTGGACCGATGACCTCTCTAACATTTTGTGTGTTCTCATAACCAATAGTGAAAGACTGCATCCCATCATCCTTTAAGGCATCAAATACAAACAGCCCCAGTGAACACACACCCATCACAAAACTTGAATTCCCCCAGACCTGTGTTATGGCAGAGCAATGGAAGTGAGCATTGAGATCTGGAAGAGCATAACTTCTGAGAAGCCTTCCTTTGCACAATGAGAGCTGTTGCACTTGTGAACGGGACTTTTTTGTTGTAGATTTTGTGTTAGTGCATCCAAGAAAAATGGAATCACCATGAGAGAAGACAGACTGGACACTCACACCAAGTTGGGATATCTTGAGGCCCACCCCGGATGGAAGGCGAAAATCTAGGACGTCTATGCCTTCTGTGGTACAGAAAACCCCATCATTTCCTTCTGCTTCGGATGAACTTACTCTGCATTTTTAACAAAAACATTTAGGAACTGTCGAAGACCTTTGCCTTGGCTTCTAACAGAAAAGTTTACTTGCCAACTGTCACTTCCTTCTAGTAATTATTAGCTTTCAAGTGTTTGTGGTATTTCCAGGAGTGAAGGAAATGTTTACTTCTCTTGGGGTTTGGAGCATAGTTGTCATGGCGTCTAGGTGATCCGAGATGTTAAAAGAAGGCTTGGACGCAAGGCAACACTAACAAGGTGACCAAGGAGAAACTAGTTGTCAAGCACCTATGGGTTGGAGGGGGTGAGGGGGAGGAATGCAAAGATAAGGTATAGAGTTATAAAGTAGAATATGAATCCATTGTTGATAAATGAAGATTAAATTTAGTTTAGTGGATGGCACAATCAACGGGAACTGAAGACAAAGACTACTCAACCATGAAACATAAACGAAAAATACACTCAAGTAGAATCGATAAATACTCAAGGTTCCAGGCTTGAATGCCTCTTGGTTAATAAGAGCAAATCCATTACCAATCTTACTGTAATGGATTTACTAAGTTATACCAATTCAAAATATATTAGGGCTGATTTATGAACCGAGTATGCTAAGAAAATATTGATGACAAAAGTTTCCCAACAGTGGAAGAGAATATAGGATAAAAGATATGATGGTAATCGAAATCATAAATTTTTTACCTTCGGCGAACTCCACCACCTGATTCAGCATCTGTGTTGTTCACTTGAAGAGCAGAGACCTTCCGACCAGAGGTGTTAACAGATAGTAATGCCCGAGGACTAAGCGAGTTCACATCCCAGAGAGTAATATTTTCTGTTTCAGATACTACCACCTTCCCTTGATTTATCCACTGCAAAGGATTTGAGTAATCCATCATTAACACCGGCCTCTGTAAATCCCATTTCATCATCTGCTCACCATCACGGATATCATAGACTCTAACAGCCTTCTGACTGCTGGCAGTTGACACAATAAGAGGACCACATGGATTATACCACCATTGTTGGTTTTCAGTGGCCAAGACTTTGGATGAAGCATTTCTTCTGTATGCACCATTGTTGGGTAAGGGACCGAGAACAGTTCTTGAAGAAAATATGGCTCTGCTCTCCTCAACATGAAAAGCTTGCACATCTTTGGTGTAAAAATCCCACGAACAAAAACCCGATTCTAAAGCATTCCCTGCTGATGCTGCTACAACATATCTTCCTGAGCACCCATCCGCACCAGGAGCATGGATCAACCAACAATCTCCCCATATGTGGGTTGGCACTCCAGCAGGAGGCTTATATTCAGCCTTCTCCTGCAATGGGGAAGAATCATCAGTGGTCAATATCTAGCCCAAACACTGCTTAAGTCTGTTCATCGTCCATCCATAGAAGCTACATAACTGGGTATTGCCTATTCAGAAAAAAAAAATTTGTGTATTGCCTATATAATTGCATACATTCTTTGCACAAACAAAGAAAACATAAAGGATAAAAACACCTAGAGTGCATCATTTATCTTAAACACCTAACAGGATCAAACAAGACAATAGTGCCTATGACACATTAAATCAACCATAGATTTTCTTAATGCAAAATTTTATGAGGCTATTAACTTGCTTTCAAAATATAATAAACATTTCTCCCCTTCATGAGGATTATGAACAATGCCAGGAGAAATGGAATGTTTTTTTGTCAACACAAGATAGTGAAGGCTAAACTTGAGATACAGAACTATAGTGCCTACCTCAGAGTTGGTAATATCATAAAAGGAGCATGAACCATCATCATGAGCTAGAAGAACGGATTCACCCTCAGACACAAACCATCCACCTGTTGAGGCCTTGTGTCCTATTTCGTGTACCTGATCCATCCAAGAATCCTCAATCTCTTCAGGGATTATAACTTCTGGTCTGTTCTCCTGGTCATCAAAATCCTCAAGCTTTTCATCAGAAGTGAGTTTGATCTCCACTCCATTTTTCCCATCAACAAAATTTGAAATACTCTGTACTGCTGAAGTTGCAGTTCCATCCATATCCTGAATTTCACAGAACTCAAGTATAAATGAGTTGGGCTTATGCTTTCTGAAATTCAGGATATGGATGAGTCAAAGCTTATACTTTCTGAAATACTCGCTCAACTGTCGACGACGACGAAGACTCCATCTTAGTAAGAGGAGGAAGAGAAGGCAATGGTGTACGAGGAAGTCCCGATCAGAGTGTGAGAAGAAACACAGTAGGGTTTGGGAGGGAAACGATCATAAAATCTGAATTTAAATTTCAAACTCTGAAACTCAAGCAAGGGCTTCGATGGTTGTCTCAGGTCCGGTTTCATTCGGATTAAATCGATTTCGGTCTGTTACTTGACCAACCCGAAGCCAAACCGTAAAAGAAGTTTCAATTTTGTTCCGGTTTGATTTGGCATATAATATATAATAGGTTTTTGCTCTTGGTTTGTAATCTTGCTCCCATTAGATTTGGTCTGGTCTGGTCTGGTTTTGGTTTTACAGGTACACAAAGAAATTAATATGACAATTCTGATTTATTTTGGTTTTCGATTTAGAGGGTGATATAGAGAATGATGTCTCCCACAAAATTAAAGTGGGATGGATGAAGTAGAAAAGTGTGTCAAGAGTGCTATGTGGCGAACGCATGCAAGACCAACTATGACGTATGGGGCAGAGTGTTGGGTAGTCAGGAATAATAATTTGAATAAATTGGGTATAGCAGAGATAAGAATGCTAAGAAGAATACGCGGTGAGACCAAGAAAGATAGAATAAATAATGATTGTATTAGAAAAGAGTTAAGGGTTGCACCAATTCAGGACAAGTTCCACGAGAGCAGATTGAAGTGGTATGATCATGTTCAGCGAAGACCCATGGATGCCCTAGTAAGTAAGAGTGACCAGTTTCAATTACATGAAGCTAGAAGGAGAGACAGACCTAAAATGACTATTGCGAAGAGATAAGAGAAGATATGTAGCTAGTAGTGCTCGATTCTAGTATGACCACGGATAGAGGTAAGTGGAGGATAAGAACCCATGTAGGCTACCCCTTGTGGGGGATGTTCCAAGGATGTTGCTTTGATTTCTTCTTTTACCTCCTTTTATTTCTTTTTAGTATTTCTATTCTTATGCTTACTATTATCTTATACTATATTGGATCCATGTAGCCAACCCCATCAAGTTGAGATAAGATTATGATTGTTGTTGTTAGGTTTTCGATTTCTTATTGGGTACTATTGGTCCATTATTAGTTTTTATTAGGTTCAGCCCAAAATGGTTAGATTTTGATTTGTAAAATTTTCATAAACTTCAAAACCAAACCAATAAGAGTTCGATTTGAAAAATCTAAGCTGAACTAATCTATTCAATCAGTTCAACCTAGGGGTGTCAATTCCAAGCCCGCACCAGTAGGCCCAACCAAACCCGATACGTTTATGGCCCGACCTAGACAGGCCCTATTAATAAACGTGTCGGGCTTGAGCTCGACATGTTTATAAATAGGTAGTACACAGTGCAGCCACCTAGCCCGACAGGCACCCAACCAGCCCAACACATTTACAAACCTGATTTGAACCGACTCCTTTAAACCCAACGTAGCCTGACCCCTTTAATACTACTTGTATTTTTTTTTTTTTTAATACTATTTGTATTTAGTCATAAGGGTATGTGATATATACAATTGAGATGGTGGTAATTGTTATATGAATATTCATCTTTTTTATGCATAGTTTAATTGATTTGAACTTACTAAATTTGGGTTATGTAAGCATAGTTTAATTGATTTGAGTTTCGTGGGTTAAAGATCGAGTACTTTAGTAATTTAGTTACATTGCACATCTTTGGCTTAATTCATTATAACTATTGGATCTTTTTCTTTGATATGCCCATCTTTGTCTCATTTTTTTGGTATTCCTCTTCAAGTACATTTAATGGATTAGTTTTAAAGAGGACCCGTTCAAAGCCTGTTTAAAGTTAAATAGGTCTATAGCCCGGCTAAGGCCCGATTAAGTCCCATTTATGGTAGCTCGATTAAAGCCCGAGACCGACTGGCCGAATTATTAACCTTACCATGTCCACCAAAGCGAGGCCCGTTTACCTAAACGGGTATTCACGGTACAAGGCTTCCAAGTGGTCAAGCCCAATTAGGTCCCACCGAGACCGGCCCGGCCCGGCCCGGCCCGACCAATTGATACCCCTAGTTCAACCAATATCTCCATATAATTGAATGTAATCAAATATTCCTACCAAAGTTATAAGCATCAGTATTAGGATCCGAAACAATCTTGGTCGATATTGATACATGGAGGATATCATATGGTTTTGCCCTCAATTTCAATTTTTTTAGTGATATTGATACAAATCAAGACTAAATTTTTTTTTTTTTTTAATTATATTTATTTTTATATTTTCTTTAAATAAGGGCAAAGAGGGGTTTTTTCAACTTAAACCTACTTTAAAAATACTTCATATTTTATAAAAATTATGAAAAAAATGCATATCATATATCATATTGTGCTGGATGTCAACTAATTTCCCTAAGGTCGGAAATCGGAATGTATTTATATAGGACAATTTTTTTATCCAAGGATATTTTAGTCATTTATGAAAATATGAGGTTTTAGAGCTTGAATTGAGCCCTGGTTTCTTGCTAAGGTTGAAGAACTTGTTTGAGTTCGCATATTTGTGCTTTGTTTTGGATTAATTTGGGCCCAAGATCCGGATTTCTGAAATCCCCATTTTACAATTTTATGATGGTATTTTTATATTACTACTTAAAATGTGAAAAGATATCATAAATTCTTGGAAAATATATGTGCTGAGATTTTCCTATATTTATGCTCCTTGAATAATTCTTTTCCAAAAAAAAAAAAAAAAGGTTCACTGGGATCTCCATGCATTTTATGTAAATATCTAGCATACAATTCTAACATTTTAACCACATAATGGTATTTTGGTCATTTGGCCATTTTAAATGTGAAAAATGCTATGAAAATGTCTTAAGAATACTATTTATATTTCCTGCTGTGTTTAAACTTTAAACACTGTGATTTGTAATATTATAATGTTTTATGGGTTAGTATATATTTTAATCAAATTATGTTAATTATTTCTAATTATTTGATGTATTTTCATCTTCTTTATAATAAGGACATTGTGTATATGTATTCAATATAGCATGTGTATGATATACAAAAGGGTAAGGCTCAACAATAGTATGATTTTGGATTGAGTTTCGTGGAGGATAAGGATCCCTGTTGTTGACCCTCTATAGAGTATATTTCCATGATGCGTCTTTCTATACTGGTTTACTTTTTTTTATTATCCCCAAATTTTTTTTTTTTAACCTTTCTTTTATGCTTATTTACTTTCAAATTTTCATATCAGATCCATATAGTT
Source organism: Macadamia integrifolia (assembly GCF_013358625.1). Lineage (NCBI taxonomy): Eukaryota > Viridiplantae > Streptophyta > Magnoliopsida > Proteales > Proteaceae > Macadamia > Macadamia integrifolia. Next base: position 15,503,336 of record NC_056566.1, read on the forward strand.
GACCCCATTTAGTTGGGATAAAGCTATGATTGTTGTTTTGTTGTATAGCTGGCATGTGTATGATATAAAGTTGAATTTTATTATATATAAGAGTACATAGGTTCCATGTTCATATGTTTATGGAATTTGTTAGATGCATTTATTATTTTATATTTTCATATTTACTTAATTTGGATTTCCAAATTAAACTGGTGGGTTTCTATCAATCCAATTAGTTCGGACTAATCTCTAACACATGGTTTTTTGTATGGATAGGTATTGAATATATTGATCTCACTAGTTACATATCCTAATGTAAATGGATAGAATTCAAATTGAATATGGATTGAATGCATGGTTTTAGTTATCGGTATCAAATTGGCTATATTGGACATATCATATTGATATTGGCTGAGACCGATTTCAATACCTGGTCGATTCAAGATCGGATATCGTATCAGTTATCAGGGGTAAAGTCAGTAAAAAAAACTAATTTTTATGAAAAATAGGCGTAATATTGACTGATCTGGATTGATGTAGCTGATCTCAGATCGGTATCAGTTGAGACCGATATCAATAACTAAATCCTTGATTGGATATGATTGGATTTGAATATTTCTTGTACAGATAGATACCTCCTATTATTTTTTATATATTTAATTATATTCGGATCAGATAATTATTTTTTTGATAATTTGAATTCGAATACCCTCTTATTGGATTCAAATATCCCTTTTTTTTTGCTTTTAATTAAAACCAATATTATTTGATCCAACGATAAGGTACGAACGTTGTGCCTTGGTTATCAAGTAGTCGAAACAGTTTCTCAACATTCTTGAAGTATAACTATGCATTTCCCTAAAAAAATATTAAAAAAATAAATAAAATAGCACACCCAATACCCCTGAACGATACGTTTACATCCTTAAATTCTAAATTCTAGTATGTATGTAATAACAAGGACCAGGGGCAGAACTGTCAAAAGTGACTAATCTTGTTCAGAAAAACCTAAAAAATATCAATCGGGTTCTAGCCAAAGCGGTATCGATATCATATATCCGATCCGCTTTCCGCTACCGTTCATTATAATGCCGTTAAAGCGAAAAAGGCTAGTTAGAGTATAACACAAATTAGTATCTTGAAGTTACTAATTTTGAACTCCAACCTTAAAACTACTAATTTTGAACTCCAACCTTGAAACTACTCAGAAGAGCATCGCAATTGAGAGTTTTGAAGAGCATCGCCTGAAACTACCATACTTGCAGAGATATAGTTCAGAGTTTAGAAGAGCATCGCAACTCCATAGTTCAGAGTTTAGAAAAGCATCGCCTGAAACTGCCATAGTTGCAGAGAGATCAAATAATGGAGATGAAGGGGTCACTTCTGGAGCAGCAAAAGAACAAAGAAGTAGTGATCGTTGATGTGTGGGCTAATAATCTTGAGTTTGAATTCCATCGGATGGCTTCAGCAGCCCCATACTTCCCTTTTGTGTCTATAGATACCGAATTCCCAGGGGTTGTATTTCGTTCCACTGCTGCTGATAAGGCGAAGAGCACTTCACGTTCCATGGAGAATTACAGGGTTCTTAAGGCTAATGTTGATTCACTTCATCTTATTCAGCTTGGGATTACTTTGACAGATTACTACGGCAATCTTCCGGATTTTGGAGGCAGTTGCGGGTTTGTTTGGCAGTTCAATTTCAAAGAGTTTAATGTTTCGAGTGATCCTCACTCTGCAGACTCCATTGATCTTCTCAGACAACAGGGAATTGATTTTGAGAAGAACAACAAAGAGGGTGTGGATTCAACCCAATTTTCTGAACTGTTGTGCAAGTCTGGTTTGGTTGTCTGTAATACCTTTCTGTTTAGGTGGATTACTTTCCACGGAGCTTATGACTTTGCTTATCTACTGAAAGTCATTACAAGGAGGCAGTTGCCAGATGACCTTTCTGGTTTTTATAATCTTTTGAGTCTGTACTTTGGGACTCGAGTTTATGATGTGAAGCAGATGATCAAGTTCTGTGATGGGGTATTCGGCGGATTAGAGAGGGTGGCGCAGACATATGGGGTGGAACGAATTGGCAACGCTCATTGTGCAGGCTCTGATAGCCTTCTAACATGGGGTGTGTTTCAGAAAATCCTCCAGAATACCAATGGATATGCAAAAGGTGCCGGTAGTCTCTTCGGGCTTGACAATGATTCCAAGCCAGTACCTTTGATACGCAAGATGATGCCGGTCCCTTCCCTCCATCTTGTTGGTGGTTTCCCCAGCTCAATATAGAACTCCTCCTTGCAGACTTGTACATTGAAATATTCATTAATAAAAAACTTGGTTTGAAATTTGATTTTACTGGTAATGTTTTTGCATGCTTTACTCAACATAGGTTCGATTTCTGGTTTCTTATCATTATACTCTGCTTTTAGTTCATATTTTGCTATTGTGTTGTGAACTGAACCAGCTTGTTCTGTGTTCAATTTTTGTCAAGTTCTTTTCCCAAGTTATAGTATTCTATTCTTCCAAACCTGAAAAAGGGCATACCCAGTGCATGAGGCTCCCGCCCATGCGGGTCTAGGGAGAGTCATAATGTACAAAGCCTTACTCCCGCTACACGGAGAAGAACCTAAGTGTTACATTACTAGTTTGAAGCCCTTTTCATATCCCCATTGCTTGTAGGCCCTCTTGTATACGTTGGTCTATACTCATCAAAATTGAAAATCTGATTCCATTGGAGAAAACTGAAATTTTTACATGTTTTAGATTAGTAATGCATATGTTGTCCATTAAGCTTGCTATCTTTCTGTTTTGTGGTACATTGTGTTTTTATTAAAGGTGATATGTTTTCACAGAAACACTCATAAGTTATGCCCTCATTATTTTTAATTGTTCTTGGACTAGCAATATTTCTATAGGCCACCATGAATGCTGTGAAGGTAAGAACGCTTACCATACCAGAATTGCTCATGAGATTAGTCTTAACCAATTATACGAGGATATGCGAACACTATTGAGTAATGTAAAAATCTAATTGCATTCATTAGGTTGAAACCTAGTGGGATGGATAGATTCCTTATTCCTTTAGTTAAGGTTTTTTTTTTTCAATTTATTTATTATTATGCTGGGATTATTAAGTCTTGGGTAAGTTTCTATATATACCAATTCTTTCAGATTCCAGTGGCTGTTCGTTACATAAATCAGTCACGTAAGCCATCTCGAGTCCTTGCTGAATTGACAGACTGAATGAGATGATACATGTGAAATCCATAAGTCAGTCATTACAAAGACATTTTGTTAAGAGAGATAGGTCGGATTCTACTTCAGTTCACCTATTTGAGTTCAGTATTTGTCTATCTCACTGACATGGCACAACACCCAAGTCATGAAGTCCCAAAACAATTTTCAGTCCTAGCCTCAGTTATGTTTTACTACCTACCTCAAGCACCAAGCAAACAAAAAACAGAGCTTAATAATTGCACAGCTTAAGTAGCGGAGAAAGAAACCAACAGGAGAAGAATTGGAAGGGAAAATAGCTATTGGGAAGAGGGAGAAAAAAGAGCTTTTCTGACTTTAGTGTCTCTGCAGTTGAGACTCCCCAGTGCTAGCCCAGAGAAATAAGCAAGCAAATGAATTTGATAATCTAAAGGAAAGATGAAGGGGTATGTATAGCCACTCTGGTAGTAGAAAAAAATCTAGAGAATGGGGTATGTGGCCCAAAATTTGTTTCAGTATTTGCAGCAGCCTAGAAAGAAAATCATTACTGTTACCTTGACTCAACGACCCTATTGCAATTGCTTCTGTTCCAATTCAGATTCTAGTATATGAGTTAATTTGGAAGACAGTTTGCGTATCACAATTTGGCCTCTTTCTATAAATTAGTGTTTGAACAAATAATTTCACTTACCAAGTGGACCATCCTTTGCAAGTTGGTAACTGTATTTGCGAGTTGAAGCAGGTGTTACTGAATACATCAAGGATCTGTTTTATTACTTTGAGGTTTTGTTTAAAGAAGAAAATCAATTTGGTTAGGCAACAGTCAAAAGGTATTCTCAAGATAAAGAAGAGCTGAAATGTTTGAATATGTGAACTTGGGAATGTAGAGAGATGACTAATCTTCACTTCTATCCTCTGCACGCCTGGCATTCCTGGTGTTGTTGAAATGGGATTTGCTTGGCAGTAGGCAGTAGGGCCTCCTCCACAGAGTCTTGGACTTGATTTTCTTATTCATTTCCTTCAAATTTGTTTTTCCTCTCTTCTTATTCGGTGTAAATTGAAAGTACAATTTGGAGAGAAAACTGTTAATTCCATTCCTCTGTAAGCAATGATTGTTCCGTATGACATCTTCTGGCCTGAAAGCAAGCTTTGTGACTGGTTCAGATTTGTTATCTTCTCATGAAGCAAAAATTTGTAAAAGATGTCATTTGATCAAGCTCATTATTGGTGAACCAAAAAGGAAATAAACTTGAGTGGAATCCACCCACCTCATGTTCATAATCAGGTCTATAAAGCTCATGCAGTAAATTTTTTATAAAAGATGTCATTTGATAAAAAAAAAACTTGAGTGCAGTCCACCCACCTATTGTTCATGATCAGGTCTTGCAGATTAGACTCATGACTACCAATTAAATTACGAAAAGAGGAAAATAAATATATTGATGGTAAAATTGGAAAGAAAATTCTGGATCATCCAACAAATCCAAGAGCAAACATGGTGGCTTGTTTACCAAAAAAAGAGCATAGTGATATGGGGAAAGGGTTTCTATACAAGTAATACATTCTTATACAGGTAGCATATCTGGAAGTACATGCGGAAGTTTGTTCTCCAGTGAGGTAAAGGGAAGAAGATTAGTCTGTTGGGCTGCCTTGACAAGACGCAAGCAAGCCAAGTGGCCGCTCAACTGGTTGCTGCAATTGGGGAGTTTGCTTGCTAGAATTGCTGCTTCCTTCTCTTTCACAACTGGAGCACCCGTAGGATCCTACATACATATAAAACCAGAGATGTTCTGTAAGAACCCAAAACAGAAGCATAAAAACTTTAGTCTCAAGTCAGGAACTATTTTTTTTTTTGGGGGGGGGGGGGGGGTCTGGGGGGTGGAGAGGAGAATGGAGGGGAAGGATTACTCAGAATTGCCAACCCACCTGAGAGCATCAAATGTATTTATATACTAGAATTAGGACAGAATATTCTTATGCATGACTTCTTAATAACCTTAAGAAATCATGTTTTCAGTGTTTTCAGTAGTTCAACTGGTTTTTTCCCTCACATTTTTAAGCATATCCAGCACGCTAAGAACATTAAGAGTACAAATTGAACAGTTTAAGAAAATAACAAGGTACCTACCCCAAGCATGAGAAAAGTGAATCCTTGCTTGGTGGCATTGTCCTCCACAAGACGGGTCTCAATTAGCTTCCGCAGATCAGCAAGGCTGGAATCCTTTTCAACCTTCAACTTCATAATGAACTTCCCAGAATTCTCCTTTGAGGCCTCCCATTTCACATACACTTCAATGAGATCATCTGTGTTCCTGTCTTCTGGTCTGTTGTTCTCCTTTGAGTCTTGGGCCATCTCAGAAGAGAACCACCGATTTTTGTTCAGTGGGACAGCTTCTGCTGATTTCTGCTCATTCACAAATTTAAGTGTTGTGGGTGGCTTTGCTACAGGTGCTGGATTTGGTACTCCTGTGATGTTTTTTGCTGTTGCATCAGCCAGAACTCGATCACTCAATCCAAACTCTGGCACATAAACAGTTTGAAGCTCTGATAATCTGTTGGAAGGAGGTTTAATGTTAAATGACTCATCATCAGCTGTTGTCACAGGAGATGATTGAATGTCAGAAGCTTGGGGTCTTTTCGGGTAAGGTGTTGGAATTCTGACATGTTGTGCAAGCTCTCTGTGGTTCCCACAGAGCATAAAAATGTTTTGGATTCTTGTTTTTCTAGCAGAGACTGCATCTCTTGAATTTTCTAATTCACTCGTCTCTCCTAGACTCACATTCTTCTCTTCGGATCTGTTTCTGCTATAATCAACTGTGTCTATATCCTTGCTGCAAGAATGTAGTAATGGTACAAGCTTCTGTGGACTAGCTGTATAACAGCCATTATTAAAATTGATCTGTGGATTAGAGCCATCAATCGTGCTGAAATTTACAGCTGTTTCCTCCAGTACCTCTTTCTCCACCTCTTCGTCATCCGCATTTTCTGTGTCTTCTTCTTCTTCTCCCTCTTCGAACACTGTACTCAAACATACTTTTTCTGTAAATTTTGGTGCAAGAACCATAACATCGTCTTCTTCCTCTTCCTTAGGAGTCCAACAATGAACATTAAATTGTCTTGGGTCACCTGAGTAGTCAGTTTGACATGCATCCCCATCTATCTCTTTCACATCTTGAGCAAATGGTTGTCTGTCCCCCATATCCAGGTCCATGGATTTCTCCATTCCAAGGTCTCCATCAGAATAAATTTCCATTAGTCTTTTAGCAAGGCTGCTTCCATCCATGTTTTGTAAACTGTTCTTGTCACCACTGCTATCTGTTGAACTACTAAGTGCAGTTTCAATTTCTTCCAACCGTCGCCTCAGCATCTCAACCTCCTGCTGTTGTTGCAATACTTTTTCTTCCATTCTCCTCTTGCCAAATTCAACAAACTCATTTGCCTTCTGGTTGCACTCCTGCAACCTCTTTTCCAACTCAAGTTTCAAAATTTGGGTTCTTTCATTGACCTTCACATTGATCTCTTCTTCACTCGCTCCAGATTCCCTCCCTTCGATTGCCTCCAGCTTAGCCCTCAGAGCAGCAATTTCTTCTTCTTTTTTCAATAGCTCTTTATGTGCTTCATGGCGCTCTTTCTCCCTAAGCTTGTTCTCCATTTGTAGCTTCAAAATAAACTGGTCCATGGCTGCAATCTGTGAACCTAAAACTACAGCAGATGTGGAATCCTCAGCACCACTTTTGTCCTTGGTTGGTGTATTAAATCCACGCACAATGCACTTGGCCTTTGCACCATATTCCAGAGTAGAAACAGTCTTGTGGATCTCCTTGGGATCAGGACTTGCACACAATATCATCAAGATTTTTGATTTGTCATCCTCAAAAGAATCCTAGGAAAAAGATGGACACAGTAACGGTCATGGTTATAAACCACATTGGCTGATCCTCTCAAAACCAAGAGATCAATCACAAGGGGAAAGGTAATTTTACCTGCAGAAGCATGGTTAGCTTGCTATCTCTGAATGGAACATGAGAATCCCCATTTGCTATGGATTCAACTACCCTCTTCAGGGCAATATTTCCCTGGTTAATCTTTGCTGTCTGTAACTCATTAAAGGAATAAATTAGCCATTCAGCATCACAGGAAAGTAAGTCATCGTAATCAATTGAGAACTGACTGGGTAAGAATTTGAGATTCATATCAAATTTATATACATTGCACATCCTGAATTTATGACAAGATATTTTGAAGTAGAAGATGGTGTCACCTGCATCTTTGCCTCGAATCCAATTTGGCCTGCCTGCTCAATGTTTTCAGAACCGGCCATGTCAACAAGCATTAATCTTCCTCCCACAGAAGGGACATCCAAGATGATCTACCAAAGATACGAGACAAATGTTCACATAGCAGCAAAACTATTAAGAGGTCAAAGCATAGATTGAGAATGCAGTTGAAATGACAAACCATGCAATGGCTTCGGGAGCTTCTGTCATTACAGTTGGTGCTTTTGACAATCCTTCTCTTTTCAACCCTTACTACCTCCCTTGTTATCTTTCCAGCTTCATTTCCAGAGATGAAAGTCGCATTCTTTACTTTCTTCCCCATCACTTCAAGTCTCATCTGCAACTCAAAAAACACAGAGCGAAAATGGGAAATAACACAAAAACCATCACAATGAACATAGTACAGTAACCATATGGTAGATGCAGTTCAGACAACGCATTTCAAAGAGTACAATCAATGCCTTAGCGAAGCAGTTACAAGAAAACATCTCTGAATTTGAAAAAAGAACATTTCATGTAAAAAACCATATGTGATCTACTACTTGGGCATTCATCACAAAGAAATTCCTGGGATTTTCTGAATAAGGAATCAAAGAACCCATTATAACTAATATTCAAACAATGATATCTACGATCTGAGTAATTTACCTTTGAAGCGTTTCCCTTAGTAAACCCAAGGCTCAATCCTCCGGCATTGTTGTTTGATAAAAGATCGTAGATCTCCTCATTGTATATCTCCAAAACGGTTACTTGAACAAATGATCCGAAGCCCAAACGTTGACCATCCGTGCTGTTTTCTTTTTCTTCACTCCCCTCACTAAGAATGTCTCTCAGAGCCCTATAAACAATCCCCGGCTGCTTTGGGCACCCAAACATAGTGTGGCTCTTTCCAGAACCTGTTGGACCGTACATCATGATTGTACATTTCGCCCCTAATTTGACCCCATTTATCCTCGATTGCACGAATCTTTTGTAGAACCCATCAAGATCTTCTTCTTCCGAGGAAGAAACACCATCAAGACTGAAATCTCTGTAACCTATATCAGTTCGGACTCGAACATTCCTCCTGTCAGAAGAGATCAGCAATGCTGAAACGGGCTTGTCTTTCCGATATGGGTAATCACGTATTCGGCCAATGACTTCGACTGGATGCTCTGCCGGTGGGTTTTCTTTAGCCGCAGAGTTTGGATTTGGAGATGGGTGGGTGCTCTTCACTGGAAATAAATTTGGGCGATGCTTCGAATGAGGTGTTCTTAATGGAGTTGTTTGTCTTTGAACGGATTTAGATGAAGGCGTAGAGGCCATTGAAGAAAACCCAGAACGAAAATGCAGAATACTTGGTGCGCTGTTGTGAAATTGAAGAATGTAAGGATCAAGGGTCTGTTTGAGGATCTTCGAGAGGAGATCTTCAAAGGAGTATAAAGGGGAGGAAAGAAGGAGCTGATTGAAAGCTGAAACCAAGAGAGAGGAAAGGAACACGAGTTCAAGGTGGGTGCGTAGAGAGAAGAGAGAGAGAGAGAGAGAGAGAGAGAGGAAATGCCCCGTTTTGAAGTTTGAAAAATGAAGCCGTTATGATTCGTAACGTCAATATCCAGCAATAAGTAGGGCAAGGGAAAGGATCCCCTAGGTTACGGAGAAGCTGGAAAGACGCTCCGACTCCACTCGGAGTCGATTCCGACCAATTCCCATCAATTTGACTCTGTTTCTGACCGATTTCGGCTTATTCATATCAGAATCGACAAGGATCGATCCGATTCCGATTCCATTTTTCAAAATCTTGACTGGCCCTACGTGGAATCCATCAGTTTAATTTTGTTTGCATTGGAGACAGATGTGCTTCTCTGAACTGAATTTTCCGTGATGATTTAATCTAATTGATTTTCTCATCTAAATTTCTTAAACAAGGATTTAGTACTTGGGCCCAAGGATTGTATCAGCCACTGCCAATCCTGAGTCAACCTAGGTGAGTTTTGACCAGGATCAGCCTGATTTAGGTCAAATCAGGTTAAGAGTAAACTGGGTACTGGGTTGTAACCGTTGTGTATTCTTGTGTACCCTTAGAACCTTGGATTGGTTGGTCCTGGCTCCTGGGCAATACTGAGTTGACTCGGCCAATCATTGTCAAGGTATTGTAACTTCAAATTCTCCACATAGTGTATTTCAGATGGAGGCCTTACTGCATTTGGAATTCGAGGCAACTCAACAGGAGGCAGCTGGGACAAGTTCCAACCGTGGGTACAATTGATTTATATGTAGAAATGCAACCCTATTGTTTTATATGTAGAAATGCAATCCTAAAATGATGAAGAAAAAAATAAAAATAAGGACTAAAAAAAATACAATACATATAGGTTTATGTGGTTCCGTCAGATTGTCTCTACTTCCGTGGTGAGATGAGATCTTGCTTCACTATCAATGGAAAATAGGGTTATAGCGTTTGTCCTCACTCCTCTCTTGGCTTGCTTACAAAAAAAGAAACCTCGCTACAAATATATATATATATATATATATATCAAAACTCCATATAGAAAATTTATAGACATACCCATATAGCCTCATAAAAATTTCCTTCCGGAATCAGCCTACTTTTACCATAAATGGAATTTAAGACATTGCATCCCCAACATTATCCAATGTAATTTTTTACTTTAGTCGGTCTGTCCATGTTCAACAATTAACTTTTTTTTTTTTCACTATTTCCAAAATTTATTGAGAGAAAACAAGTGGTAAATACATTGCTGTTAGAATGCCTAAGGCAAGAGATTGCTTCCTAGCCATGTGGCCCCTGTGCAGATAGGGGCATCAACATAAATGGAATTTATTATATCACCGGAGGGAGAGGGGTGGTGTGATAAATTCATGCGCCCTTATATCTAAGCACTCAGACACTCCATAAAGCAACTTTCTTTTTCCCATTTATATATTAAAAAGGAGAGAGGGTTCCCTAAAAAAGCAGTGTGGCCTTTATGTAAGTATAAAGTGTCAATAGGAGCATATTTGAAAGCATCAACAAGGGTAGGATTTTCGCAATTCACGAGAGGCAGGGCAATCATTTCACCCCTCAATGCTTAGGCATTCGGGCCACACTACCTTTAGGTTCTCTTTCCTATTAAAAATTTATTCTTCTTTTTCATAGACCATTAGAAATATATTCACAACCTTTAGTGATTTTATATATCGCTCTCTCTCTCAATGAGGTATCACACCATGGTTTCAAAAATTGGATCAGGATTAGTGAAATCTGCCAGATTGGATTGGTATTGGTCAAGGAACAATTCTTGAGTCTTGACCATGCTGATACCAATCCACTAGTACAATCTAAGGTAAAAAAATAATAAAAACCAAATTAAGAAAAAAATGGTATATCTACCCGATCTAGAAGATCGGTATCTAAAATCTTGTGATTTACTCAATCCTAAAGAAACCTAATAAAAGGGCCTTCTCCTTCATAATAAAGTTGGATCAAAAGTGGAGGACATCAGTGAAGAGAAACATGTTTTGGATCATTTATCAATTCTTACTAATAAGCTACATATGGAAGAACACTTGGCATAGCTCCCCTAGTCTAAAGGTGTCATGAGTTAACAGGCGTCTCTAGCTTGAGTCCCTCACGACTAATTTGTTGCATGAGTTAAGTGTGATTATGTGTAATCGAGTTTACCCTTGGACTTGAACCGCAATGCCAAACAGATTTGAAGGTTCCTCATTAGCCCAAAAACAAAAAAAAAACATACGAAATGTAACTAAAGCAACATATATACTTCTCTGATCCTATCGAACCAAAAAAAGAAGAGAGAAAATTGGCTTGTCCTAGTCATCTCCCCATGTAAGTGTGGTGGCTTTAACTCAGTTAAAACAAGTAAAGTTGCACCTATGTGTGACTTCACAAGCGCACTCGTAGGGGGACCATGACCCGTATGATTCATTGAAGGGGTTACAACCTAGTAAATTTGGCAACTTTTTATGGGGTACCCCACATTATTTGGGTTTCAACCTTTAGAGTGTGGATCAGGCTTTTGGATGAGAACCATTCTTGTACAGACTGATCCACATAGGTGAAATCTATCACACAGTTAATTGTTGAGTGGATTCCATTTGAGCGGATCAATTTGTATGAGAATGATTCTCGTACGAGGAATTGATCTGCTCTAAATTTTACATGCAATTTGTTCGTAAAATTTTCAAAAATAAAAAAATTCTGAGAACACCCTTTGTTGCCTTGCATGGATCACTTGTGGCCTATGTATCTATGGGTCCCATGTGGCCCTAGTCCATACATGATATAGGGTTATCACAATTATATGCGTGGTAGAACATGATAAAAATTCGGTATAATTATATTTTGGCAAAATGGTCGCAGCACGTGCAGAAAAATAGGAACGTGGAACGTTTGGAGCTCGGTGAATGTTCACGTAAGTGATATGATTGACATGTGTTAAATATGTTAATCCTGCTAATAGAGTTGTAAATAGTTATAACTCTGTTTAATATTATTAATATTTAAATAAATAAATAATAAAAATCCCAATATAAGCGGACTCCTCCTTTCATTCCACTTAGAAATCTCGATCATCTCTTTCTCTCTCTCCTTGCTTCTTCTTCACGGTTGTTCCTTCTTTCTTCTTCATTTTTCACCGCTCTTCAGTCTAGTTGAAGTTTTGTTTACCAATTTCAATGAAGATTTGCATCTATGGTAAATTCTCATAGGTTAATAATATCTATCCAATAAGTAATAATAAAATCCTAGATATTCAACAGTTTTGTTCACTTTATAAATTCAAATTTGTCTTTTGCCATACATGCAAACTTTACTATCCAAATCCCTTCCCTGATGATTAATATATAAACATGGTATTTGGATATGTGTGACCAAGTCTCTCATATGCTCAGTGCCTGAAAATAGTTATATTATTTTTTTCTTATCTCATCCTATTTTGAGAGAGAGAGAGAGAATTGAGATTTCCCAACAAAATCGAAGAAGGAGTCCGTTTATATTAGATTTTTTTTATTTATTTATATAAAAAAAATTAGACAAGTTAAGTAACCACATTCGTCATCTCTCCACCCTAAAAACTAGGAATCAGTTACAATATAAAAAACTAATAGATGGTTTAGATTAATCTAAACTTAAATGGACGGTTAATATTAAAAGAAAGTGAAAATAAGATTACAATACGTACGTCCTGCTACCACTCTCCCTTATATTTTATATATTTATTTTAATTTTTTTTTTAATGAAACACTAGAATTTTATTAGATGAAATCGAGAGGAAAGAAACTCTTATCCAAAAAAGTCAAATTTACAAGAAAAGGATGCGGATATATTCACCAAACAAGGAACAAGCCCAGGGAAGAAGCACCATTTGCAAGGAAATGGGCTTCCCTGTTATGAGATCGATCAACAAATCTGAAAGAAACTTCCTCACTAGATCCAACTATACAAAGGATATCAGAGACGATGGCTCTGATAGTCCAATTTAAAATTTGTTTTAAATTTTACAATGGTAAACAAATAGGAAATAGACATTGAAAAATCTTACAATTATATTTTACTTTTTATTTTACCTCCTACAAATAAACATTGGAATTTTGAAAGTGAACATTTTTTCTTGTCATCAATTTTTCCAAGGCTGCACTTGTTTTCATGTAAAATTTTATATAATAAGGAATAATGTTTTCTTCACATCTAGGGAAGGAAGAGCTTTTCTTCATCCATAGAGAAAGAAGAATTGATGATTTTACCCCATAATGAACTCTTATCTCATTATTATAGTTTCATCCCTTATTTATGAATTTGAAACTATCCTCCTCATACAATTCCACGATATCAATGCATGTATTGTCGATGAAGGAAAAGTTAGTCCTAAAGTTTTCTCCTTTACTGTGAGAAAAAGAAAACCAATGAATTTTGATTATTATTACTCACTTTAGAGGGTAGATTTTTAAAATGCCCGTTGCTTTTTAACCTATTGTAAAGGAATGCCTCCTTCGTTGTTAGTGAAGGAAAACTGCCTCAAACTTTTATTTGGAAATTTTTGATGAAATCCATGCTAAATAAGATGTTCCAATGCATGTTTGCCATTTAGGTAATACCATAAAATATTTAAATAAATTAAATAAAATGCTACTATAACCAAATTAAATTATGGCATGCAAAACCTATCATATATATGGTTGTGAGAATGACATATATACCCTGAAAAAAAAAATGACATATATATGGATATGGCCACATGGGATAAGATACATAGGTCATATGTGATCCATTTAAGGCAGCAAATGGTTCCCTCCTCAGGGGGTCAAAAGTGTCCAAAAACGATTGTTTCAAGAACACCAGAGCCAAACTGAAATTATTTGATTTGTTAGAAGCTTTTGACATCCTTATTAGTGTCAATGTGAGAGGGCGTAGGGACGCTAGCCCTGGGCTCCTTGTAGTAGTTGCATGAGGCTTGTGGCATCGAGTTCAAGGCACCCCTTCCCTATTGCATGCAACAATACATGCAATCTTTGCAAATAAGTGTTTGGCCCGTCTTTGGTCCCTTTTGGCTCCTTGTGGGCCCTATCATGTGGGCAATTTTAGTACTAAAATTTTGTGAGAGGGCATGGACAAGAATCTCTGAACAGATGATTTTTTATTTTGTTTTAATTAGAAAACCAAGTTTTAAAAATGACGAGACTCAGTCATGAATCGATAACAATAATAATTCAGTCTTATCCCAACTAAATGGGGTCAATTACATATGGATCATTGTCCTCCAACTAGTTCTATTCAACATCATACTTGATATAAAACCTAAGTTATTCATGTTTTTTCTCATCACTTTTCTTTAGGTCATTTTAAGTCTGCCTTAAATCCGTTTAGATCCTTCAATCTCAATCAAATCACTCCTTCATATCATAGCATCTAAAGGCCTTCGTTGGACGTGGCTATGCTACTCAAACAACTTTCTTAAAGCTTATCATGTATTGTAACTACTCTTAAACTAATTCTAATATATTTATTTCTTACTTTATCTTTTCTAGTTTACCATTCATCCATCAACATCTAAACTTCTCTTTCATCAAGTTTATCTACATGATGCTTCTTAGTAACCCAACATTCTACACCATACATCACGGTCGGTTGTATGACTAAAATTTTACTTTAAATTTGAAAGGAATATTTTTTTTTTCCGGCTAACGACAGGTATCTAGGCCTTCGGCCTGACTAGTCTTGCTAGTTCATACTGACCCCACAACTGCATGGATCAAGTCATACCGGGGTTGAATGAGAACCATTCAACTTTAAGTGAAGTTGTGAAAAACACTAAACACCCCCATGTGGGTGGTCCCAAGGAGTTAAGAGGAGTCAAACTCAGAACCACACTTTTATGAGGCAAAGGTCCCTAGCCAACTCAACTCTCTCTCTCTCTCTCTCTCTCTCTCTCTCTAAGTTGGATAGTTGTGAATAGTCATCTCCCTGCACAAAATTCCTCTGCGAAGAGACAGTGAGTGGTAATGAGCATCCAATGGTTGGGGTGTATGCCAGGACCCTCCTGGCCGTTGGATCCTCACTGCCAGTAGAGGATTTGAGTCCCATCTTCCTTCCAAGGGCAAGTCATTGACTAATCGTATAGCTACGCAATATATTAAAAAATAAAGATTCTCAAGAGGGAAAAAAAAATAAAAATTTAATTATTATCTTATAAGTTATTGCTTTTCAATAAACAGATAATTTACAAAAATGAAAATAAAATCTCGTAATTATACAATCTTGAATCACTTTTTTAATACATTGAGACATTTTGTATGTTCTTAACAAATATAGGCATTACAGAAAAGATAAATAATAATAAAAAAATCTAGATAAATAATGATTACATAAGATAAATAATATTTAACATCTCATATAAAAAACATGTGAAAAATATCGATTCATATTTGACAAAAAAATAAAAAAATAAAAACTATAAAATAATGAGAAAAAAAAATGTATACAATGTGAAAATGAAAAAAGACTGAATCATTGTTGAGTGCTTGACTATTCAACATTTTTGTAAGATTTCCACATTTTCCAAGTATGATCAAAAGCAGCCAATCACCCCCATTGCTTTGGTGCAGAGTAGGATTGCCCAAGTAACGGACGAGCCTATTTGTTACTTTCTTGCCACGTCAGGATCATGAACTTTATGAACGTCTGCCGCGTGTAATCAGACCCTACACCCCAAAACCCCCCAAAAAAAAAAAAAAATCCTACCCTTTAAGTTGAATATTGAGACGCTCCATCTCTTCAGCAGATGAAGAGGCAATGGGCTGGATCTGCCCTCACTCCCAGGGCACTGAAATGGCTTATCCAATCCAATCCAGTATATCTCAGATAGATCGGTCAGGTCAGGTCAGCCTCACAGGTGGGTGGTCCAGATCTACCATCTCAGTCCTCGTCTCAGATGCAGATGGGCCCCACCCCACCCCACCCATCATGAATCATGAATCATGATTCCACCTCCTCCAGACTCATGACTCAGAGTCAGAGAAACCCCCTCTTTCCCAGTGCTGGTTGGTTTAATCAGAGATTAACCACTCTGGCCATTCGGTTTCGGGTTCATCTAACGCCCAAACCCGAGCCCATTCTTATTTAAAGAAATAAAATGTAACATATAAGCTTAGTTGACTCTTTAAGTCTTAACACGGATCCATGGATTCGGTTGCACATCCCAGTTGACAAGTTAAGAGTCTCATAGATTTGTTTTACTTACGTGGGCTCCTATAATTCGGATCCATTGGCTGTGGTCTAACGATATCTTTACTTACACCAAACGGCTAGGATCGATCATCTTAAACCAAACGGAGGGTCTTGATTAACGTTTCCATGGACCACCTTATTCCTTAACGGGAGTTACGGGACTGGGTGTCGGCGGCCACGTAACTTGTTACCCTTTTGAGTTATCTGGGCATTGAACCGGAATTTCAGGGCCCAAATAGCATTAAGGAGCCGGAAAAACCAGTTACAGTGGCACATGGCCTATTTCACTTGAAACGAGGGGTATTAATTTATTATTTTCTATCTACCGTAGTGAGAGAAGATGAAAAGCAACAAAACTGTAGAGAGAGAAAGAGCGGAGAGCGATACAGTCTAGAGAGAGAGAGAGAGAGAGAGAGAGAGAGAGATAGAGAGGGGAGCTTGAAATCGAGTCTGGTTAATTCTTTATAATTCATTTCCTCTCTGTCAGCATTAATGGTGTGATCCGATCGAAGATCGTTTACGGATCCTGGAACTTGCGTAGGCAGGTGAGCTACTCTTTTGCCTTTTGGAAGCTCATTTTAGAGAGGAAGGGGAAGATTGAAGAAGGAAAAGAGGAGGTTTGTGAAGCTCATCGATCGGTTCCAGATTTCAGCTCTCCAGGTAGTCTTCAGTGTTCAAAATTCATTCAGTCTTTTTTAGGTTATTTTCTCAGTTTGAGATTCGGAAATTAGTTGGGAAGCTGGTATTGGAGGGGGCAGGTCGGGTTCTTCGGATGTTTTTGAGGTGATCTGAAATTGTGTACAGTACACCGTTTTGCTGATTTGAACTCTGAAATTTATCAGAACACGGGAGTGGAGTGTATGCCGGTGTATGCCGGGAAGATTTAGTTCAGGTGTCTGCGGTCACTTTCTAGCATATTTTAGGTGTTGCAGGTTTTCCTTTCGACTGTATTTCCGACTTCGAGTACAATGAAGGAGAAGCTAACGTGAAATATAAAATTCGGTTAATTGATTGCGAGGATTTGGTTATTCTTTATCTACTTTGAAGCTGTATAAGTGGAGTTTGGTGGTTCATTTTTGGTCCCATTGGAATTGTTTGAACAATTGGTGGAAGCCTAGGCTTGACGAAGAAATATCAAGATTTTCTCTTTTGCGTGGGTTCTAGGATTGTTTTGTAGTGTGCAGAAACCTGGATGTGTTGAGGAAACTCTCGGAGAAGAAGAAAAAGCTAATTTTCAAGGTCTTCCAGTTTCTGGATTTTATCCGGTGGCAGAAGCTCTTGAGCTTCGATCCCACCAGAAATGAATACCATATCTAATTAGAAGAGGAAGAGAGAACTGATAATGGAGGATCTGTCCAAATATGTTCACAGCCCTGTTCATGTGGCCGTTGCCCGTCGTGACTATGCCTCCCTCAAACGCATTGTCTCCACCCTCCCCCGTCTCCCGAAGGCAGGTGAGGTCAGCACTGAAGCTGAGTCCTTTGCTGCTGAGCTCCAGGCTGATATTGTCACTGCTGCAATTGACCGCCGTGATGTCCCTGGCCGTGAGACCCCTCTCCACCTTGCTGTTCGGCTCCGTGATGCCGTCTCTGCTGAGATCCTGATGGTCGCAGGTGCTGATTGGAGCCTGCAGAATGAGCATGGTTGGAGTGCTCTCCAAGAAGCCGTTTGCAACCGAGAAGACTCCATTGCAATGATCATTGCCCGGCATTACCAGCCACTTGCCTGGGACAAATGGTGCCGCCGCCTCCCACGCATTGTCACCTCTGCTGCCCGGATTCGTGATTTCTACATGGAGATAACATTCCATTTTGAGAGCTCAGTCATCCCCTTTATTGGTCGCATTGCCCCATCTGACACCTACCGCATTTGGAAGCGAGGTTCAAATCTTCGTGCTGACATGACCCTTGCCGGCTTTGATGGGTTTCGTATCCAGCGCTCTGATCAAACATTCCTCTTCCTTGGAGAAGGCTACACTTCAGAAGATAGTAATATATCTTTACCCCCTGGTTCTCTGATTGTCCTTGCACACAAAGAGAAAGAAATAACAAATGCTCTGGATGGAGCTGGGGCTCAGCCCACAGAGGCTGAAGTTGCCCAAGAGGTAGCCTTGATGTCCCAGACAAACATGTATAGGCCTGGGATTGATGTTACTCAAGCAGAGCTTGTGCCCCATTTGAACTGGAGGCGACAGGAGAGGACCGAGATGGTAGGAAATTGGAAGGCTAAGGTTTATGATATGCTTAATGTGATGGTGAGTGTCAAGTCCAGGCGGGTTCCTGGTGCAATGACTGATGAGGAACTATTTGCTGCAGAGGAAGATGAGAAAATGCTAAATGGTGGGGAACATGATGAGTATAATGATGTACTGACAGCTGAGGAAAGGATGCAATTAGATTCAGCTCTCAGGACGGGGAACTCTGATGGATTTGGCAATGACGAGGAACATGGGGATTTTGATTCCCAAGAAAATGGTAAGGGAGGCTGCTCTGAAAGTTTCGAATCCAATGGTATTGCCAAAGAAAAGAAGAGTTGGTTTGGCTGGAGCAAGAAGGGGTCAAAGAATGGAAGTGATGACCCTGAGGATTCAAAGATTCTTAAGAAGTTCTCAAAGTTGGCCCCAGAAGGTAGCAACCAGAAACCTGTTGATTGTCTGAAGTCATCTAAATTTCTTAGGGAAGATCTAGGGGATGTTAAGAAGGGCAAAGAGAAAAGTAATAAGAAAAAAAAGAAGAGTGCTGCCACAAGTGAGTCCAAGCAAGAGAATGAGTATAAAAAGGGATTGCGACCTGTTTTGTGGTTGACACCTGACTTCCCTTTGAAAACAGAGGAGCTCTTGCCTCTGCTTGACATCTTAGCAAACAAGGTTAAGGCTGTTAGAAGACTCAGGGAGCTTTTGACCACTAAACTACCTCATGGTACATTTCCTGTCAAGGTAATCCAAGTATTCCAAGATGTCCTCTCTCACATCTTTTATTTATATATGTTTTATTATCATATTTCCTCCTTTCTAAGGTAGTTTCATTTCTCTTCTCATTCACTGCTGACCTGTGCTTCTACAACTTCTGCACTTGTCATGGATGGACCCGGAAAGGAATGGGTTTAAGAAAGAAGTTTCTATTTATCATGCTATCCAAGCATGTCATGAAACTGACTGTTGATTGTCTTTCCCTTTTTGCGTATGCTTACATCTGAAACCATATTCAGAATTTTATCTCTTATTGTCATTTTGTACTCCACACAGCTGGATCTGGTTATTCCTTCCACAAGGAATTTCCTTAACATCTTTTCCACAAGAATATATGTGATAGAAACATTCTTTCATTTCTCAGTTTCAGTACTCAAACAGGACCTGCTATAGAACTAATAAAAGTATTTAGTTTACTTTTTCTCTTTTTTAGTTACCAATAAGCTTCATTTTTATCTTTCATATAAATGCATCGCCGAATAACTTAATGGATTCTTTTTTGATTTTTTCCTCCCTGTGAATAAGTGCTTCTTCTTTTATTTTCAGTGTTTCTGTTTTGTTTTCTGTTTGTGACTTAAGTAGTGAAGGTATGGAATCACAGAAAGCATAGGTTGCATCTGGCTTGATTGTTTTTTTCCCTTTGGGCTAAGCTGTTTGATCTTCTTTCTTGAAATGGAGAAAGCATAGCACCATGCTCCTATTCTTTCACTGAGTTTCCTTCATCCTAGAAAGTATTGCACCATTTATATTTCCTTTTCATTTCTTACTGTTGTTTCATTTTAGTGCCATCTAAATTTATTTTCTCCACACACACACACACACACATACATACAAGAAAACCTTTATTCTTACTCCACCAGAAATACTAGCAGCTTAAACATCAAATGAAGAACTATAATTTTGAATTGAGGACAATCACAAACACATAAAGAAAACTTTTGTTCGGGAAGATGTTGAGCATTACCTTCCAGAGCATTTTGAGTTGAGGACTATCACAAATACATAAAGGTGTACTAGCAAGGGGGCGTCTTTGTTTTCAAGAAAGTCCATACTGTGGCAAACTAAGAGTGAAATATTGTGAATTTTTTCTCTCTTTTTCGTTCTTTCTTCTTTTTTTGGTTGAAAGGGGTGGGTAGATTACAAAGTTATTTATTTGAAAGAATAGGGTAAAATTAGCTTCATCATTGATCCGAAAATAGAATCACTTTGTTGGACTTCTGCATGCAGGACAGACTCTTTCTCTTTTCTTTCCTTCCGTGCGTGTTGAGAAGGGGGATGGATAGGGTAAAGAGATTCATTAGAATGACTGTAAAAAGAGCCAGGATTCAGAATACGGAGACGTGTGTAGACTCCTTCAGGCTGGAAGCAAAGAAAAGTTCTAGTTTTCTTTTCTTTTTTTTTTCGAAATGGCGTTATTGTTGGTGTATGATGTCTTGTATTCCGTCGCAGTTTAATCCAAAGAGTACTGGTGCAACACCTATACAGCCAAGACGGAGGTCCCGCTAGCCGGTTAGCGGGCCGTGGGGGTTGCAAGGGGGGCAGGAGGCCCACCTGCATAGCAGGGGGTGTAGGGGGGCGCAGCCCCCTGCTCGAATATTTTATTTGAGGGCAATTGTAGTTTAATCCGGATTAGGATGGCAATTGTAGTTTAATCCGGATTAGGGTTTTTTCGCTATATATTTGTAGCGAGGGTTTCTTTCTCTGTAATGCAAGCAATACTGAGAGGTGTGAGGACGAGCGCTGTAACCCTATTCTCCATTGATAGTGAAGTAGGATCTCATCTCACCGGGGACGTAGGCAACCTTGCCGAACCTCGTAAAATCCGTGTGCATTGTTTGTTTTGTTTTTCCATTATCTTCTGCATCGTTTTAGGGTTGCGTTTCTATAGTTATTGCATGAAAGCCTTGTATATAAAAGGAAAAAAGAAAGTTATGGTTTTCAAAACAGAGCAAGCGTTTAACTTTGATATAGAAGGAAACATTGATAAGGAGAATTCTAGGTACTTTTGGAAAGCAAACCAAATCTATGATAAAAGTATTTCAGTTTCCAGGACATGACATGATTTCCTTAGTTCCCTTTCATCTAGCCTCTGTCTTACCACATTCCTATCCATCTTCTAGTAGTGATCATGAGTTGGTAGACCCAATTGGAGTCTTCAGTTGCTTCCATTGGTCTACCACTCCCATATTCTAAGCCATATATCCAAGACCTCAACTTGTGGGATAAACTGTGGGGCAGTTGTAGCTTCTACCCATCAATCAGTGCTGCTATTAGGAACTGCCTACATTTTTATTTTCCCTTGGCACTCCTTTTTTACATTTTTTGTTTATTATTGATCTCTCAGCTTCCCCTGCTATTTTGTTCGTGTGAGCTCCTATACCAAAACCATCTCCTTAATGGATCAACCAAAAGGTGCATTCTTTAAGAGGTGTTGTAACGGATTATCGAGAACTGGGTTGAATGTCTTCTTTGGATCAATAAATAAGCAACGTCAAGGATTCACATGCTCTAGGCTCAAAAACTATGTTGTTACTTTCGTATATAATGAAGGGGGATCCTGGTAAACTGATATATGTGAAGGGTGAGTTTGGTGGATCCTAATACTCAGAAGCAGGAAAGCAAATGACTAAATTTGTATGGAAGATTGTGATTCACATTGAGGATGAAGAGAAAAGTAGCTGAGGAACTTTGTTCATTACAATAGTTGTGAGGATAAAGCTTGATTATTGAATTGTATTGAACCCATGAATATTCTAAAACCACAACATTGAACTGATACCGTGTAGGTCCAGTCTCCAGATTGCACCTAAACTTTTCATTGTATTGATCATCGATTACTGAAACATTACGTAGATATCAGTTATTTACCTAAGCCTCATTTATGAAATTATCAATACCTGGATATAAATGATGAGTTATCCATATTTGTGTTTACAGGTTGCCATCCCTATTGTTCCGACAATTCGGGTCCTTGTAACTTTTACAAAATTTGAAGAGCTTCAACCAATGGAGGAGTTCTCGACCCCTCTCTCAAGTCCGGCACATTTCCAGGATCCCAAAGCCAAGGAATCAGAAGGATCAACATCATGGATTTCATGGATGAGAGGGAGTCGAGGTGTGCAATCAAGTGACAGTGAAGGTCGAAGTTTTAAGGATGAGATTGACCCTTTCCATATCCCATCTGACTATTCTTGGGTTGATGCCAATGAGAAGAAGCGGCGTATGAAGGCCAAGAAGGCTAAGAGCAGGAAGGGTAAGAGGCAGTCAACAGCAGCCAAAAGCATAGATGTGGGGCATCAAGTGACTGATGATATGGAAGAACAGTAGCAGAAGATACGGCTTTGTATACATTGGCTCTACCAATCCTTGCAAGAGGATAAGGTAACGGAGGGATATAGCAGATATGGATTTGGGGGTGGGGAAGCAGAATCCCCTTTGTTTCTATATTAATGATCTGTGTCTGTTCTCATATTTCTTAAACTGATATTTGTATCTGCTTCAATGATTAGCTAATCTACACTTTGGGATTTGATTCTTTGCAGTCAAATATAGTTTTAAACTGCCCATTACCAAAGACCGCCTCATAGACTGGTGGCTAGGGTAAGGTAGATTCTGCAGATTCAACTTTCTTCAATCCTGAAGGAAGGAAAAGTTGGAAGTGGATCACTTTAGATAACCCACCTCTTGAACATGCCGCCTATTTGAGCCACATGAAAGGCTGACTGGTCAGTTCCCTTATTTCTAAGTTCTCTTTTTCCTGTAGGAAGTCTCTGGTTTACAGATTCGATGCAAGTTTTTGGCTAACCGAAGTTGCAAGTTGCAACCCAATGATGGGACAGGACAGAGCAAGAAGCCAAGAACTGAACCAGTTTCTTGGGATCTCTTGTGGTGGTGGGGACTGGGGAGATTGCATGGAGAATTATTTATGAAGTTGGTGAGTGCCACGTGGTACACTTTTAATTTTGATGCACTGGGTTCCACTTAGGGGTGTCAATTCCTAAATCGAACGGGTAAAATTGGTTGGATCGAATCAATAACAACACGGATCGAATCGAATCGAACTCTTATTGGTTTGGTTCGATTTCGAGTATTGCAACTCCAAAACCAAATCGAACCGCATCGAAAACCAGATGAACCTAAAATCAAACCAAAACTGGCTTAAAACTCGGACCAAAACCGAAATCAAACTGGTAAGAAACTGAAACACTTCAAAATTCATTAAAAAAAATTAAAATTTGCATAGTTTTGTAAACATTTGTATGGAAAGTCGAATCCAAACTAGACCAAAAATCAAAACCAACCAGGTTACAAATCGATTTAAGAAACTGAAGACAGACCGAAATCAAACCTCATCGAAATCGAAACCAAACCGAAATCGGAATTTCCTTATTGGTTCGGTTTCGGTTTCAACTTTTCCACATTGAAATCGACTCAACCCGGACCAAAACCGAGCTGGACCGACCGATTGACATCCCTAGTTCCACTCCTATATTAAAAAAAAAAAAAAAAAAAAAAAAAAATCTAAGGGCTGTGTTGAAATGAACTGTTTTAACTTTACAAAGTTATAATTTTTTTTTTGGGTGGTGGTGGGTGGGGGTGGGGGTGGGGAGGGAGAGGGGTAGGTATGATAAGTTAAGCTCTGTGCTAACATTTTAAAAAATAGATTCTGTTGTTTCTTCATTTTTTTTGGACCAGAAATAGGATAAAAATTGTATAGTAAGTTCGGTTCAATTTCTTGTTTTTTGAAATGAACTGTACACATTTTAGATTTTGGAGTCATTTTTTAGGAACATGAAAAGCAAATTTCTCACACTCAGAATCGATTATGAGCAAAAGGTGCATAATCAAGAGCCTCACTTAAAAGTTAGGGAAAATTACTTGATTACCCATTTATGTGTTTCCTTTTACAAAATTATCCACCAAAAGTTTCAGTTAACAAAAATACCCAAAATTAGGTTTTCCTCTACAAAATTACCCACTTAAAGTTTAAGTTAACAAAAATATCCAAAATTGAGTTTAGGTTTACAAAACTACCCACACAAAGTTTCAATAATTAAAAAATATATGATTATATGTGGAAGATGAAGACTCACTATTTTGGATAGTTTTGTAAACCCAAACCTGATTTTGGGTATTTTTGTTAACTGAAACTTTGGGTGGATAGTTTTGTAAACCCAAACCTAATTTTGGGTATTTTTGTTAACTAAAACTTTTTGTGGGTAATTTTATAAAGTGAAATCCAAAAGTGGATAATCATGTAATTTTTTCTAAAAGTTAGCAGGGGTAAAATTGAAATTTGTGCCCAAAACATAACAATCCATTGAATTCAAGGGTCTTGTAAACCCTAAACATACTTTTCTCTTGGAACAATCAGAGGAGAATGAGAGGAAAGGAGAGCAAGAAGTCCCACTTCTTTCATCGTTTTCGATTTGTCGACAGCGAGGTGATGCAATCGGTCCCTCTCTCTCTCTCTCTCTCTCTCTCTCTCCTCGCTTATTTTTTTTTAGTTTGCAACTTTACTGTTGTTCTAGCAAGAGTGAGGTCGAGGTCGAGGATCTCTGGGTGTTCGACTCTGAAATCTCTAGATTACGGTGGAAAATTTCGTGATCATCTTCTGAACTCTTGTTCTCAACCGGACATTATTTTTCATAATCATATCCACAATATCTATGGGAAATGTGGGTCTCTAAAAGATGCTCAGAAGGTGTTCTATGAAATGCCCGAAAAAAATAAGGTTTCTTGGA
Organism: Macadamia integrifolia; assembly: GCF_013358625.1. Taxonomy (NCBI): domain Eukaryota; kingdom Viridiplantae; phylum Streptophyta; class Magnoliopsida; order Proteales; family Proteaceae; genus Macadamia; species Macadamia integrifolia. The sequence goes on from NC_056566.1 coordinate 15,528,233, forward strand.
CTTCAATGATTGGTGGCTATTCGCAAAATCATGAAGAGGAGGAGGCGTTGAAAACATATTTAGAAATGCAACGATCAGGTTCTCTGCCAGATCACTTCATCTCTAGAAGCATATTAAGAGCATGCTCAGGTCTTATTGATGTTGATCTCAGGAGGCAATTGCATGCCCATGTCTTGAATTCAGAATTTGAGTGTCATCTTATTGCACAGAATGTTCTAGTAGCAATGTACACAAAGCTTGATCAGATTGATGATGCATTAATTGTCACTGATAAGATTGCAGAAAATGATTTAATTTCATGGGGTTCAATGATTTCTGGGCTCACTCAGACGGGTTTTGAGTTTTATTTTTTGTGATTTTTCAAAGATATGCTTTCTATGGGTGTTTGTCATCTGAATAAATATATTTTTTGAAGCATTTTTAATGCATGTGGCAGTCTTTTACAATTGGAATATGGTTGGCAGAAACCTGAATCATCTTGCTGATCCAACGTATTGCATATATGTAGAAAGATAATCCACCACACATTCCTTGTCACGCTTAAATCAACATACTTAAATTACTTGAAGAAAGAAGAAATTTATATGAGTATTCTTAATTATCAAATGATAAACTAAAAGCTGACCAAAAGATTAATGGCTTCTCCAATCCCCCGAATCTCTTCGTCTAGTGTTGAGATAGTTCTTTCAGATCCAACATGTGCTTGATGCTTTTTTGTCACTGTGTTTATCCAAAAAACAGATCAAACAGAATTGCCAATTAGAAGGATCATATGCACCATCTATGAAAATAAATTTTGAACTTGTATGTTCACTTTGCGATGGGCTTAAACCCTCCAATTGGTTAAAGCTTCAATTTGAAACTTCTGTTTTGATCTTATCCTTTATCGTGATGAGACATATATTTCTTTCACTGATTATGATGAAGTGAAGTTTTAGAGTACAGGGTTTTCTACAAATCTCCACTTATTATGATGACTATGAAGGAAATGACGAGTAATTCAACAAGTGCTAACCAAATAGGTTTCTATTTGTTCCAGGTTACAAAATCATTTTTCTTTTTGGGTTACCATACAGTATTTAAGACACAAAATAACTCCAAGAAAATAGAAATGCCAAAAAGTATGCCAAACCCAGAATCAAGTTTAAAAAATAGAATCGTTACAGTACAGTGCCTTAGTGGACAACATTAATGGGGGCGCATGATAGGGTATCATACAAGATCGATATGGGTCATTTCAAGAAGGGGAAGAAAGATAGACATAGTGGGTGCCCATTTATGGTATAATAGCAGCATACTCAACTTTTTCCCTTATTTTTTCAACGAGAGATAAAAAATCATTAAACAATTAAAATAGAGCAACATCTATGTTTATAGACATAAAGGGACACATCATATACTTTGTCTTCTACTTATCATAAACACCTCTTGACTCTAAGTTATCTCCAAAGCTCCAATTTAGTGTTAATCCCATCCACAGTCTCATCCACGAGTACAATGTCATCAACGAATAGCATACACCATGGTACCTAATCTTGGATGTGTTTCGTTAACTCATCCATGTGAAACACGAACAGGTAGGGGCTTAGAGAAGATCCTTGATATAATCCAATTGTAATTGGGAATTCACTGCTTTGGTTTTCTGGTGTTTTGACACTCATCACTACTCCCTCGTACATGTCCTTAATTATATCCACCAAAATATTGAAGCCAATTTAGTTCTCTAAGCACTCCGTCATCTTTATTCACCATAAAGTTTCTTGATCAAGGATTTGGATCATGTTCCAATTTAGATTTTTTATCCATGATTTATCCTCTTTGATGAAGATAGATCCTTGATCAAAGTTCTGGATTGTAATACGTCATAAAAGATCATTGATCAAGGCTTTAAATTCGGGCTGAAACAGGGTAAGGTTGGATGGGTTTTTTAAAACCCCAGCCTAACTCTAGTCCCTTTAGCTGGGCCTAGGTCCGGCCCTGCCCTGACTCAAGACCTGAAGAATCCAATCTTAACCCCGAGTCAGGACCGGTTAGGGCTGACCTTGACAAGCCACCACCGCAGGAATGGGGAAGGGAGATGCATTGGCTGGACCCAAATGTCAGTGAAACCAAAACCTTTAAAGGTGGGCTCAAGCCCAAGAGACCCAAGTATCCCTCATCAAGACTTTAAATCATGTTATTTCAATTAAGATCAATGATCATGATCATGTTCCTTTAATTTAGATTTATAATCCATTCCTCATATCATATTTGAAGAGAATAAATCTTTGATCATAAGACCAAATTATGATATATATAATAAAGATACTTTTTCAAGCGTCTAGATCATGTTTTTTCAATTAAAATCCATAATCCATTTGCATATTATATTTTTTAATAATTTAATTTAGATAGTAATCGTTCAATTAGTATTTTAAATTATAGCCAACATGAAGATATACTTAATCTAAGAAGAGAGAACAAGATTTAAGAACACAAAATCATCCTAAATCCTATACCTAGTTTTCCTAAAGAGATATTTTAATATAATTATGAATGATATGACATATGGAAAGAGAACCTATGTACAAAACTAGAAAAATAATTTTAGGACAAAGTTTTCCTCCTCTCCCCACCTTCATTAGCATAATCAACGACATTGTCAATCAATCGAATCAAAATATCAAAACAAAATTATCGAAACTGAAATGCAAACCTAACTCAGAGTCGCATGCAACCATATAATAAAGCTAGGCAAGGGAACTCTATCCATTCATGCCCTCTCCGTCCAGACACAATTTAGGGTGTAAATATTGAATGCATAGGGGCTGTTAGATCTTTTACATTCAAATGTGTATGGACATAAAGAACAGTAGACTACAATGTTCTTTCTCTCAAAAAATTTATGAGAAAAAGAACTGAGTCCAAAAGTGTAGGGGCTGTGCCCAGACAAAATGTGGTGGCTGTCCAACCCCATGAAAGGTGAAAAAATATCTACCTCATTAATGCTCCTATGTGTTCTATCATCGGCCCCATTTTGGTGCAAGAAGCATGCTCCTAGATAGAGCATTGAACTTCTCCAAAAGTTATTTCATCAAATTGTCTTTTTATCATATTTGAATGATGTCATAGATTAAGGGATATTATTGGACAACAATTTTTTTTTTTTTTTTTTTTTTTTAAAGACAACGAATTATTACATAGGGAGAGGTAGGTTTGGATTTAAGTTGTTCTCTCCTCCTTTTGATTTTTTTCTAATATTCTTTTTTGTAATTTTCATTAAAAAAAAAAAAAAAATGATAGTGTTCATACACTTAGACAGAGGAAGTGGAATCAAATAGTGAAAAGATGTCTATACCCCGACACCACTTTGTTATGTGTCTGAATGTACATAACACTATCGGGTGGTGCTCCTTTCTCTAAAAAAAAAATTAATTATTAATTTGTGAGCCAATCCATGAAACTGTACATTTTTCAATCCCTGCAAATACTAACCAATATCACTCCAGATCGATATCAATCGATATCGACCAATTTAGATTTTTTTATATTTTGTTTGGGGAAGTGTTTCTTACGAGGAAGTGCAGTTCCTATGCATGCATAAGAAAACATCAAGAGACAAATCATTTATCATTTCATAAGGAGTGGGTCGATGCACTTATTTTTTTTTCGTCGCACCTCAACTAATCCTCAGGGAGTTGTTTGAGATTTAAAATGTAACCGCAAGCGTACGAATCAGTGTAGCTACGGGTCGAACACAGGGAGAGCAGCCACCTTATTTTTTATTTCTTTTAATAATGCGAAAGTGAACTGATTAATGGTTGTGATCTAATTCTAATTACCGTCCTAAAAATAACGTCCTAACCATTCGTCATCTAAGAATTTAAAGACGCAAGCCACACAATTAAAAATTAAATAAATAAATAACTAAAAGTAAACAACCCACGCAATTAAAAAAAATAATAATAAAGGAAAAAAAATGCTGAAATAAAAATAAAGTAAAAGAAATGGGAGAAAGCTAGAGAGAGACTCACAAGTAGGTTTCTCTACTTAGCCCGAGGGATGCATCATAATATGAGCTTCCCTACTTGACCAGAGAGTCACTCTTACAAGGGTTTCTCTACTTGGCTTTAGGGAAAGGGAGACAATTAAAATAAAAGCAATAAATTGATGGTTCTATGTCCAGGAGGGGCAAAGCCAACACATACACTAGCCATGAACCTTGGGGGAGAGGGATAGCAATAATGTAACGACTGAAAATAAAAATCCTAAATTAAGAAAGAAAGGGTAGTCAGAAGAAGGAATGAGAGGGGGGGGAGAAGACTACTGAAGGAGCCTACTTACTTGAATCAATGCTTGAACTTGAAAAAAAAATTGCTCCACGGCTCATGATCTTGTCACCTAGATCTAAGCCTAGAACTATAACTTAAAAAATTACAACTCAATTGCATAAATCATAAACATAAAAAGAACTGAATAAAAATAAAAGAGTGCTTGCATTAATTGACATAAAAAAACTATTACAAAAGTGATTAAAGCAAAAATAGAGAAGAACTAAAACCAAAGAGTGAAAGAGGAAGAGAGAGAGCAACTAAAGAAAACTAGAAGAAGAATGAATTGTCTTCCCTCCTCTTACATGAGTTGTATTTATAGGGAATGGAGAGGTAGGGTAACAATTTTTTATTTCCTAAAAGAGAGAAACCCACAATTGATTGTGAGATCTTTTGAGTCCAAAAGTGCTAAGGTGGAGGAGAGAGAAGAGAGAAATAAATTTCCTATAATTTTTTTTTGCTTATTTTCTTTCCTTTTTTTTTTCCTAATTTTTTTTCTTCTTTTTCTCTCTCCAAGGGACGATTTTATTCTTCTTTGTGTGATTTGAACAATATTTGGTGATGATGTGGAGGAGAGAGAAGATTTGGACAATCTTTGGTTCTCCCCTTTTTTTTCTCTTTCCTTTTTTTTTTCTTCTCTTCTTGCTTCCACGATTTTGCTTTCCTTTTTTCTTTTTTCTTTTTCTTCTCTTCTTGCTTCCACGATTTTGCTTGCTTCTAAAGCAGAAAATCTTCAACAAAATCTTCTAAAAAAAACAACCATAAGATTCGAACTTGAGACCTCTTGGTGAGCAAGAGAATTTTGTACACCATAGCTCACCAACTAAGCTAGGTAGTTGTTGTTACCAAAAACAAATCTTTAATCACTTAAAGATGTGGTCCATCAATCCTTGTTGGCATTTGGAATATTCCTTGTACCTCTGGGACAATTGCAAACGGGCTGGTTCTGCATCTCGGTTCAGTTCTGATCCATTATTCTTTTTCTGACCCGAAAAGAATAATCATTTGTACGGGTGACCAAATGAATGTGTACTTTTAATTGAACATGTCCATCTTGCTCAGAATTTCGTCCTCTTCGCAACCATGGAAAGAAGTAGGACCTCTTTACGTGTAAAATTGAAGATATAGCTCCCGATAGTCCTTAAGGCCTTGAAAATATAAAACCTACAAAAAGAGAGTAAAACCCAAGGTAGCTCCATTCTAAATATGTAAAATGTATGTTTTACTACCCTAGATTTCACACATAAATGTGCTCATCAGAATTCCCCCACACTTAGACTTTGCTAGTCCTCGAGTAAAACAAAAAGAAAAAGAAAAAGAATAAAGATCAAAAAACCTAACTCACTTTTGTAGGAATCACGGTTGCACTTAGCATGTGCAACAAGCCTTTAAACCCCTAGGTCACCCCTAGTGGACGAGTTGTGTCTCGTGGGTGTTTGCAGTGAATATACACCCAAAATTCAGAATAAACAAATCCCAACTTTGGCTAAAGGTAAGGCCCATACCAATCCGGAGCAAAGATAATTTCTCTTACAAGGAACCCCCACACTTGAACTTTTATTACCCTTTATCAATTCCAGGCACTAGCATATTTCTTAATTTGGAACTCACCTCATCTCTTCCAAAACATCCTTATCTTAAGGCAAAACCACTTGTGAAGAAATAGGGAACCAATGACTAAGGCGTTGGAGTGTTTTTGACCAAACATGTTACCAAGCAATAATGACATTTGCACATTTTTTTTTCTTTTTTTTTTCTGCTTAATAAACTCTATTCTACTCCACTACTTTTGGCCTGAATGACATGGTGGAGCAAACACCAGACACCCAAGTTACTATGTAGCTTCGCTTTTTGCATATGTCCACAAAGACAGTGATGCTAGAGTTACTTCAGAAGTTTCCTCCCAATGAATTTTGATCAAGACACCACGCTTCCTGAGGCGCAATGCCCTGTCTAGTTCCAAAGGAATCAACTCTTATTCTTCTTTATACCACATTTCTCAATTCATTTAAAATTGTGCATTTGTCAACCCATGCCAAATTAAAAAGGTCTCAACTCCAAATCAAAAGTACAAGGAACCCACAGACTTACATATTGTCCATCACCATAAAAACAGGGTCTCTTATTTTTCAAAAGAAAGTCCCATCTCAAGACACATGCTTGTTTCTTTCTTCTCAACAAGGTTTTTATATGTTCAAAATGGGTACCTTAATCAAAAATTTTATTTTCATACATCAAGCAACCGAATGGTATAATCATTAGCCAAAAGCCAAAGTAGGACTTCATCCTTAGCAAGCTCAAAAATAAAAAGAAAAACAAACAAAACAAAGTGAAAGAAAAAAAAAAAACTGGTTTCCCTCCCCCACACTTAAGTCATGCAATGCCCTCAATGCATGGAAAGAATTAAAAACAAAGACAATGCAAGGGGGTCATACCTGATTAAAAATTAGTCATCAGTGTAAAAAGGTTCATGGAGATCCATGACCTCTTCACTACTAGTAGTAGGAAACTCGAGGAACGGTTTCAAACGCTGACCATTAACCTTCGAAATTACCCCTGTTCCTGGATTCAAAATCTCCACAGCCCCATGGGGATATACATTATGAACAATAAATGGGTCATCCCATCGGGATCTAAGTTTACCAGGAAAAAGATACAATCGAGAGTTGTACAATAAGACCTTATCACCAATTGCAAAAGATTTACGCAGAATGTGTTTATCATGGAAAGCTTTAGTCTTTTCCTTGTAAATTCTAGAACTTTCATATGCTTCATTTCTAAGTTCCTCCAACTCAGATAGTTGGAGCCTACGATGAATTCCCGCATCAGACAAATCAAAGTTAAGCTTCTTAATGGCCCAAAAGGCCTTATGCTCCAACTCAACTGGTAAGTGACAAGCTTTTCCATACAACAAACGGTAGGGAGACTGACCAAGGTCGGTCTTGAATGCAGTCCGATGGGCCCACAAGGCATCAATGAGCCTAAGGGACCAATCCTTACGGTTGGGATTAACAGTTTTCTCCAAGATTTGTTTGATCTGCCTATTAGACACCTCCACTTGGCCACTAATTTGGGGGTGATAAGGGGTAGATAACTTATGAGTGACCCCATACTTTTTCATTAAGGCCTCAAAAGGTGATTACAAAAATGAGTACCCCTATCACTAATTATTGCACGTGGTGCACCAAAGCGGAAAAAAATGTTCTCTTTGAGAAACTGGACCACCACTTTGTGGTCATTAGTTTTACAAGGTATGGCCTCTATCCATTTAGAAACATAATCAACGGTCAAAAGTATGTACAAATTCCCAAAATAATTAGGGAATGGTCCCATAAAATCGATGCCCCATACATCAAAGATCTCAACTACCAAAATAGGGTTGAGGGGCATCATGTTCCTTTTATTGATACGGCCAAAAGACTGGCAGGCAGGGCAAGCCTTGCAAAAATCAAAAGCATCTCTAAAAAGAGTGGGCCAATAAAATCCGCATTGGAGAACCTTTGCGGCAGTCTTCTTAGGTCCAAAGTGTCCACCACATGCATGATCATGACAAAAAGAGAGAATGGAATGTTGCTCATGATCAGGAACACATCGTCAGATAATCTGATCCGGACATATCTTAAACAAATAAGGATCATCCCAGAAAAAGTGTTTAACTTGGGAATGAAACCTATACTTATCTTGAGTGGACCAGTGATCCGGAGTCACACCTGAAACTAAGAAGTTGACAATGTCAGCAAACCATGGTTCACTGGACATTGCAAATAATTGTTCATCTGGAAAGTTCTCATTGACTGGAGAATCAACAGTCAAGGAATTGGGAAGTCGGGATAAATGGTCTGCAACTAGGTTTTCAATTCCTTTCTTATCCCTAATTTATAAATCAAACTATTGCAAAAGTAAAACCCACCTAATGAGACGGGCTTTGGCATCCTTCTTCTGAACTAGGTATCTGAGGGCAGAATGATCAGTATACACCACCACATGTGAACCAACTAAGTAAGACCGAAACTTTTCTAATGCAAACACAACAACTAAAAATTCTTTTTCAGTGGTTGTATAATTAAGTTGTGCATCATTTAAGGTCCTACTAGCATAGTAAATGACAGTGGGTAACTTATTAATCCTTTGACCTAAAACTGCTCCTATGGCAAAATCTGAAGCATCACACATCAGTTCAAAAGGTTCAGTCCAAATAGGTGGTTGAACAATGGGTGCATTGGTCAACTCCTTCTTAAGTTGTTTGAAGGATTCTAGGCACTCTTTAGAAAGCTCAAAAGTTTGATCTTTGGCAAGTAATGAGGTGAGAGGTCGGGCTAACTGACTAAAGTTCTTAATAAACCTTCTGTAGAAGCCTGCATGCCCTAGAAAAGACCGAACATCCTTAACAGATTGAGGAGGTGGTAAATTATCAATTAAATCCACTTTGGCTCTATCTACCTTAATTCCCTCCTTGGATATTACATGGCCTAAAACAATACCAGATTTAACCATAAAATGGCATTTCTCCCAATTCAAAACCAAATTCTTAGATATGCACATTTTCAAAACTAGGGAAAGATGATGAAGACATTCAGAATAGGAATTCCCATGAATTGAAAAGTCATCCATAAATACTTCTAAGAATTTTTCGACCATGTCAGAAAAAATGCTCATCATGCATCGTTGGAACGTAGCAGGGGCATTGAAAGCCCAAAGGGCATACGCCTGTAAGCAAATGTTCCATATGGGCATGTAAAAGTGGTCTTATGTTGGTCCTCTAAAGCAATTGGGATTTGGTTATAGCCAGAATATCCATCAAGAAAGCAATAGTATTCATGTCCAGCTAACCTCTCTAACATCTGATCAATGAATGGCAATGGGAAGTGGTCCTTCCAGGTTGCCGCATTAAGTTTCCTGTAGTCTATGCACACTCGCCATCCTGTTTGGACGCGGGTAGGGATCAACTCATTGTTGGCATTAGGAACTACAGTCATACCAGACTTCTTAGGCACTACGTGAACTGGGCTTACCCATTGGCTGTCAAAAATGGGATAAATTATTCCATGATCCAAGCACTTTAGGATCTCTTTCTTAATAGCTTCCATCATCACTGGGTTAGCTCTTCTTTGGGGTTCCGTGGATGGTTTGGAATCCTCCATAAGATGTATATGATGTTGCACAATAGAAGGGCTTATACCCTTGATATCAGCCATGGTCCAACCTAGGGCTTCCTTATTATCTTTTAACACTTTAAGTAACTCTTCTTCCTGGCTAGAAGTCAAATTTGAAGAAATTATTACAGGAAGAGTCTGGTCAGGCCCTAGGAAGGCATATCTCAAATTAGATGGCAACTCCTTAAGATCTAGCTTAGGGGGCTCAACTATGGAAGGTTTGGGAATGGAATTGGAAAGGGGTCCTAAGGGCTCCACAAGTGTGTGAAGACTCAAGACTTCAGAAAAGAAATTTTCACTATCATCATCCAACTCATCCATACACTCTTGGAATTCTGAATCAAAATCAATATCAAAGTTGGTAACTAAATCATCAGAAAAATCCAAAAAATCCTCAAGCATATTGATCTCTTCTTCCATATGTGGTTGCTTGCCAATCCTAAACATGTTAAACTCAACAGTTTGGTTACCAAAAGATAATCTTAGGAAACCATTCCGGCAATTGATTAATGCATTACTGGTAGCTAAGAATGGTCTTCCTAGAATTATTGGGATCTCATCCTTGGTTGAGAAGGGCTTAGTATCTAACACAATGAAATCAACAGGGAAAATAAATTCCCCCACCTTTAGTAAGACATCCTCAACCATCCCTTTAGGAATCTTAACAGACCTATCTGCCAACTGAAGAGTAGTTCCGGTTGCTTTCAATTCTCCCAATCCTAGTTGCTTGTACACATGGTAAGGTAAAAGATTCACACTTGCGCCAAGGTCAAGTAAGGCATGCTCAATATAGGTGTTGCCTATGACACAAGATATGGTAGGGCTCCCTGGATCCTTATACTTGGCTGCTATAGGCTGAGTAATTATGGAACTAATGTTACCTGCCAAGAACGCCTTTTTGGGCACACTAGTGATACGTTTGTGAGTACACAAATCTTTCAGTACCTTTGCATAGGCGGGGATCTGGGATATGGCATCCAAAAGAGGGATGTTTACTTTTACCTTTTTGAAGACTTCTAAAATTTTGTCCATGGAAGCAGTCTTCTTTTTGTTTACCAAGCGATTAGGAAATGGGACAGGATGAACATAAGGACTGTTAGGGATTTGCCCCTGTTCAGAAGAATCATTTTTGGTTTCCTCAACCAAATCATCTTTAGTTTCAGAAAAATCTTTAGGTTCATCAGACGAACCTGGAACAAGAGGCACACTTGTGTCCTCAACTGAAGGAGAGTTAACAGGAGTAATAGATGGGGAAGATTTAGGAACGCTCTGTAGGTACTCTCTACCACTCCTAAGGGCATAAACAACATTACATTGGTTAGAGGGCCCTTGTTGAGTCTGACCTTGTACTATATTCAGTGGTGCATTAGTTGGTCCTTGTGAACTAACAGGTTGATGATGCCTAGGGTTAGGCTCTGGTTGACTGGGTAAAGTTCCCTTCTCCCTCTCACGCATAATTGAGACAACTTGGGTAAGTTCTCTCGTAAGATTTTGATGGCTTGTCATGAGGAGGGCCATATTTTTTTCCAAGTCACTTATTCTACTTGCCTCTCCAGTGTTGGTAAACCCAGGGGGTTGCTGATAAGATGATAGAAGAGGGGCCCTAGGAAAACTCGCCTGAGGTCCTACATTTGACCTAGGAAAAGTATTTTGGGAAAAAGATTGTTGTGCAAAGGGAGGCCTTTGGGGTCCAGGTTGACCTTGATTATAGAAATTGGAAGGTCCTGCTTGGTTGCCCTGATTCCAAGAGAAATTTGGGTGATTTCTCCATCCTGGATTGTATGTGTTACTATATGGATTATTCTGGTATAAGGCATTAACACTATCATTAGAAGTGCCCCCAGAGGTGTTAGGGCATTCTTCTATGACATGTCCAGGGGACTGGCACCAAGCACAAATCTTAACCAAATTAACTGATGATGGCTCTCTAGGAACAATAGCCTCAATCCTCTTGATTAGGCTATCCAAATGGGCTTCCTTGGCTACTATCCCATCCACAAAATATCATTTTCCTCCTATGGTTCTTTCACTCTTTTGGGTTGATTCCCACTCACGGGTTTTGTCAGCTAAGTCAAGTAAAATTTCCCATGCCTGTCCTTCATCTGTAAAGGATGTGAATCCCTCAAGGCACATAGACTCTATCATTTGTTTAGTTGGGTAATCAATACCCTCATAAATTATTTGACATAAATGCTATAGGTCTAGGCCATGGTGAGGGCATTCTTGGAGTAGATCCTTGAATCTCTCCATAAGTTTGGAAAATGACTCACTAGGTTTTTGCCTAAACTGAAGGATATCACTTCTAAGCTTATTGGTCTTGTGAGTTGGAAAAAAATTCTTAAGGAAGATAACTGTGAACTGTTCCCATGAGGTTATGGAATTTGTATGTAACCCATACAACCACTTCTAACTTGGTCTTTCAATACAAAAGTGATAAATCTAAGCTTAACAGAATCATCAGAAAGCCGTTGGATCTTAATTAGAACACATACCTCTTCAAATTCCCTTAGAAATAGGTATGCATCCTCAGAGGTCAACCCATGGAAGTGGAGCAACATAGTGATGTATTGAGATTTGTGTTCAAAATTATTGCCCTGGGCTTGTGGTAGAACTATGCAGGAAGGTTGGGCTGTTCTAGCAGGGTAGAACCTATCTTTCAGAGATTTAGGTGAAGGGTTTTGCTGTTGGTCTCCCATATTGAAGGGTTTTAAAGAGAGCAAACGTATAGGTTCACTACTTGTTGGATCTCTTCTTTCTAACCGATTCTTAGTATTACGTACCCACCTAACACTCATGCAACAGAAAAACTTCCCACAACTAAAGTAAGACAAGCACAAAAGAATGGATAGCAAAACTTTTTGATGATTTTTTTGATTTTTTTAAAATTTTTTTTTAATTTTTTTTTGCGATTTTTTTTTTTTGATTTTTTTTTTTGGAGCTTACCAATAGGGATCCGGGGTTGCTCAGGTCAATTCCTGAGGTACTGCTACAGGGCGAAACCTGTCTTTATCATACTGTGAGGCATGGCGACCTCCACTGATACAACTGTTATTGCAAGTTGTTCTTCTCAGGAATTCAATAAAATATAAAACAAAACAAACAAAGCACTCCGATTTACCAAAAGAAAGTGAAAAATAACATGGAACTGTCTCCCCGGCAACGACGCCAAAAACTTGTTTGAGATTTAAAATGTAACCGCAAGCGTACGGATCAGTGTAGCTACGAGTCGAACATAGGGAGAGCAGCCACTTTATTTTTTATTTCTTTTAGTAATGCGAAAGTGAACTGATTAATGGTTGTGATCTAATTCTAATTACCGTCCTAAAAATAACGTCCTAACCATTCGTCATCTAAGAATTTGAAGACACAAGCCACGCAATTAAAATTAAATAAATAAATAACTGAAAATAAACAACCCACGCAATTAAAAAAATAAATAAATAAATAAAGGAAAAAAAATGCTGAAATAAAAATAAAATAAAAGAAAGGGGATAAAGCTAGAGAGAGACTCACAAGTAGGTTTCTCTACTTAGCTCGAGGGATGCATCATAATATGAGCTTCCCTACTTGACCAGAGAGTCACTCTTACAAGGGTTTCTCTACTTGGCTTTAGGGAAAGGGAGACAATTAAAATAAAAGCAATAAATTAATGGTTCTATGGCTAGGAGGGGCAAAGCCAACACATACACTAGCCATGAACCTTAGGGGAAAGGGATAGCAATAATGTAACGACTGAAAATAAAAATCCTAAATTAAGAAAGAAAGGATAGTCGGAAAAGGGAATGAGAGGGGGGAGGGAAGACTACTGAAGGAGCCTACTTACTTGAATCAATGCTTGAACTTGAAAAAAAATTGTTCCACGGCTCGTGATCTTGTCACCTAGATCTAAGCCTAGAACTATAACTTAAAAAATTACAACTCAATTGCATAAATCATAAACATAAAAAGGCTGAATAAAAATAAAAGAGTGCTTGCATTAATTGACATAAAAAAAAAACTATTACAAAAGTGATTAAAGCAAAAAATAGAGAAGAACTAGAACTAAAGAAAGAGCAAGAGAAAGAGAGAGCAACTAAAAAAAACACTAGAAGAAGAATGAATTGTGTCTCCTCCTCTTACATGAGTTGTATTTATAGGGAATGGAGAGGTAGGGTAACAATTTTCTCTTTCCTAAAAGAGAGAAACCCACAATTGATTGTGAGATCTTTTGAGTCCAAAAGTGCTAAGATGGAGGAGAGAGAAGAGAGAAATAAATTTTGAGAAATTTCCTAAAATTTTTTGCTTATTTTCTTTCCTTTTTTTTTTTCTAATTTTTTTTTCTTCTTTTTTTCTCTCTCCTAGGGACGATTTTTTTTCTTCCTTTGTGTGATTTGGACAATCTTTGTTGATGATGTGGAGGAGAGAGAAGATTTGGACAATTTTTGTTGATGATGTGGAGGAGAGAGAAGATTTGGACAATTTTTGGTTCTCCCCTTTTTTTCTCTTTCCTTTTTTTTTCTTCTCTTCTTGCTTCCACGATTTTGCTTGCTTCTAACTTGATGTGGAAATCCCCTCCATGCCCTTAGTGCTTTAAGTGAGTGAAAAGCAGAAATCTTCAACAAATTCTCTAAAAAAAACAACCATGAGATTCGAACTTGAGACCACTTGGTGAGCAAGGGAATTTTGTACACCATAGCTCACCAACTACACTAGGCAGTTGTTGTTACCAAAAACAAATCTTCAATCAATTAAGGATGTAGTCCATCGATCCTTGTTGGTATTTGGAGTATTCCTTGTACCTTTGGGACAATTGCAAACGGGCTGGTTCTGCATCTCGGTTCAGTTCTGATCCATTATTCTTTTTCTAGCCCGAAAAGAATAATCATTTGTACGAGTGACCAAACGAATGTGTACTTTTAATTGAACACGTCCATCTTGCTCAAAATTTTGTCCTCTTCGTAACCATGAAAAGAAATAGGACCTCTTTACGTGTAAAATTGAAGATATAGAGCCCGATAGTCCTTAAGGCCTTGAAAATATAAAACCTGCAAAAAGAGAGTAAAACCCAAGGTAGCTCCATTCTAAATATGTAAAATGCATGTTTTACTACCCTAGATTTCACACATAAATGTGCTCATCAGGCCCACAGGCTAAGCACACATGACACACCCCTCCCTCATGTAAGAAAAGGAGAGGAAAGAGGACAGAATGGTTGGAAGTCTCTTTCCCCCCTAGGGGAGGAGGGACACTAGTCATTCTCCGGCCGCTACCCTCACAGTGGCGACTCCACTGGGGATAAATGTGAAACTTCCAATACTTGATGCTACCTTTAAATGCAAGAACATTCACCACCTCATTTTTAAAAACATGTTTGGCTAACCCCATATTTGTATTTGTACTCACTAACCACATCATGCATCATGCTTGAAGTGAAATCATTTGGCGAGGGACTCCCTGTCATACCCGCACCCTCAGGGAGGTCAGTGCATGTCATGGAGAGTACTCAGAGAGCAAATGGTACCCACTTTCTGTATAGGGGTGTGGGGTATTGTTAAACAGCAAGGATGTTCATAATTGTGTTACCACACTTGGGGAAATCGATGACATTCTGAGATCGAATAATGATATTCCCGCATTACACTTTTGCACACAATCACTCACGGTTCCACCACCCCGTGGCCAGTTGCTTAACCTCATGTGTAGTCATGAGTAATGGGCAAGGAAGTCACCCACTTGATCTCGTACCCACGGGTATATCAAAAGGATCATGTACCTTGTGTATATAGATCCTGTCATGGAAGCCTTATCGGTCCTATGGCATCCACTACATACTCGCATTATGTAGGAAATAGATGAAGAACCTAGAAGATAAGCTAACTATAGAACTTGTTTGCGGTCTTGAAAAGGAATGTTCCTACATTATATTCCCATCATAAAGAGCTGCTTTCCTAAGTGGGTTTTAGATAAAAGGTGCCCTCCTAAAAAAAAAAAAAGTATCTAAATATGTGACTCAAGGGCAATCCCGTCAGAGTCATGTAAAGTCCCGAGAAGTCCCGAGAAAATTGGAAGGAAGAACACCTAGTGGGAAAAAGTGCAAGGAAAGCATGACTTTATTACATGGAATGTCTTATGGGAATATTCTTGACAAGCCATTTGTATGAATCTCCCGCTTATGACATTGAGTGGACTGGGGCTGTCAAACTCTATCCACTCCCTATCATTAAGCGGACTAACATTGGATGGATCATTGATTGTTAATCTAGTGAATGTGTGAACAAGGGGATGGGAATTTAAGAATCCTAAAATAAGCCACTTTTGGTTCAGGCACAATTCCACACCTCAAGTATTCTTCATGATCCCTCTGGACACGTTAGGGTAATCGGCTAACTCACCTAAGTCTAGTATTCCCTCCATCGTCTCCTCGAGATTGCCTACCACCAAGTGATTATAGCCTAGTTAGTATGGATCCACCCGACTCTGAATCACTCGAATAGGCATGGGTCTGTCCCGTGGAGAACTTATAGATAAAAATGGATAAAGTCAAGAGAGGGATAGCTCAGATATTACATGCACTTTAGAACCCTCCTAGAGCTGATCCCAAGACTAAGCCAACATCGGGTACAGGAGATTTGGAACAGAATGGAGCTACAGATCATCCTAGGAATTCTTTTCGAGTGACTCAAGAGAAACAGAGCAAGTTATACTAACCAGTCAAAGAGGATCTTCACCTACTAGTCCCAATTGCCAACGAGGGGCCTATTCCGGGGTCCCTCCTCCTAAGGTAGTGATTGAAGTTGAAGAAGAGAAATTTGAGGCGCACGTCCGAATGGAACCTCCAGAATTGGAGAGAGAAAGGAAATTTAGGGAACAATTGGAAAAATTGAAAAATATGCTCCGAGCAGGGAAAAGTTCAGAAAGCCAAACAGTGGTTTCAGATGAAATGAGTTTCTTTTTTGGGGCAAGGATTCCCAAGAAATTCAAGTGGCAGATTGATAGGTTTGATGGGTCAGGAGACCCCAAAGCTCATCTCAAAGTCTTCCTTAGTTTTACTTAGCATCGCTAAGTTGTGGCAACTTGCAGATAACTAGATGGGATAAGCCTTCATGTTAAACCAATAAGGATCAACACTAAAGTGGCTTACACAATTGGAGTCATCCCAAACTCAGAATTGGACAACAATGGTGAAAGCCTTCACCAAGTAGTACTCCTACAATACCAAGGTGGATATGAAACGTCGGGAGCTTGAGACATTGAGACAGTAGCCTAAAGAAGGATTCACTGCCTTCTTTATGAGGTTTAGGGATAAGGCCACCAAGATGGCAGATCAACCTTCAGAAGCAGAGTAGGTGGAGATGTTGATTGAGAACTTATCAAAGCCTTATTATGATGTCCTCTACTACCAACATCTATAGAATTTTGATGCCCTATAGCCACCGGAACACGTGTGGAAAATAGAATCCTAAGGGAAGCTCAGTATCAAGGATCCTCCCAAGATGCAGGGAAGAATACCCGAGTTAGACATGGAAAGGGTCCGAAAACTAATATAGTGAGTGCAGTTCAGTAGTCAGTCTCACCAGCCACTTCTTCATAGCCATTTGCAACACAAGCAGATGCACCCTCTCAGAAGAACCCTCATCCAAGAAGGCAGTTTTTTGATTTGGGAATGCCTTTGACAGCAGTATATGAGAAGTTAAAGAAACAAGGATTTCTAGGGACAGTGGCTCTAAGAGTGATCAGCAACCCTCCTCCAGCTTGGTATAGGGATTATGAATATTGTGCTTATCACACTCAAAAGGGGCACAACATTGAAAGATGCTTGGGTTTGCAACATGAAATTCAAGACTTCGTAAACAACAGAACCATTGAGGTTAAGGTGAAGCAGCCTCCCAATGTCAATACCAATCCACTCCCCGATCATGTGAACAATCTAGATGACAAAGCCACAGAGAGTGATCCCACTCAACTCATTGTACCCAAAACTCGAAAGAATCACATAAATGCCCGTGCTTATAGGAAAATCATAAATCAAAGGGCTAGAGCCATGAGGACCCCCAAAAGAAGAAAATCATCAGGCGAAGAATCAGAAGATTGGACTCCCGCCGTTCATCCTTCCTCATCAACAGAAGAATCCACCATACCATATTACCAACCTCCACCATACCTCCCACCTTCACCATATCAGCCTCTGCTATATCATTAATCGTCCCCCCCAATCTTCACATTCTACCTCACACATTATATCATCTTCATACCATCCCACTTCGTATCCCACATCACCCTCATACCAATCCCATTCTCAAGGTTCGGTATATAACCCAAAAGAAAGATGGACGGATGGGTACGATTGGAAGGATATGCTTGCACTACCGGACTCTCTAAAGATGACTTCATCAATAGGATCAGTGAATGCATTAGGGGAATACCAGGAGGGTGATCCCACTTCTCTAATTCAGTCCACTATATCTTCAGAGGATAATCCAGAGGTAATCGAAGAGATTACAGATGATCTTTTCAGAGTAGTAACTACCTTTGCCATAGGGAACAGATCAAAGAGAACACCTCCCTAAGCCACATAGGGAGTGACATAGAGGATGATAAATCAAGTCTGATCCAACTTTGAACCAGTGATGTCAAGTCTAAACCTATGGAAATCTTTCGATCTATACGCTCTGAATACTCGAGCATTTGGATGCAAGAGAATTTGATGGTCAAGAGGAATCTGAGATGACTACCAAGGGCTTGGGTACAATGATAATGATGATGATTCAAAATATTACTCACCAAATCACCACACATGTTTCTTATTCTATGCTATCGGTGGTGATGACCTAATAGTTGATCTGACAGCTGGAATTCAGTCTTTCCTCTACATAGGAGGAGATGATTCTACATCAGATTCAGAAAATGATGAGGAATCTAGAGAGCCAACACAAGTTTATATGGATGAACGGGACTCCGAATTAGAAATGGAATAAAAGCTATGTGAAGTGTACTCAAGCACATTGAGGATGCAGGAAAGAGTGGAAGAAATTGGCAATATGCTGGGTGAAGTAACTATCGGTGATCGTTACTATCGTGAGTAGTTGGATGATCTCGAGGAAATAGGGCCAGATGACAGATTCATAAAGGCAGTAGATGCTGCATTCCAACAACTTTCTAATGCAGTCAAAAAGTTATGAGCTAAGGCTGTGGATGTTTGTGGAGGACCTCAACTTCTCACCCCAAGCAGGGAGGGAGAATCAAAAGAAAAAGATGATCCCATGGTAGGGATAATCACCATAATAATTAGCGATGATGAATATTGTTATCCCATAGAGATTATTGTAAAGAAACCTATCAACGTAATGGAAATTAGAAGTGGAAGAGACTATAAAGGCAAAGCTCTCGTAGTGGAACAGTCAAGGACTAGTGAGGCCTGAACCAGCAGCTTGAAGAAAGAGCCAGAGAACCCAGTCTTGGCTCAACTCAAGAAGTCTCAGGCTAATATCTCAATTTGGGGACTGTTGATGGACTCCCCCACACACCGTGAAGCAGTTTTGAAGTCCCTCACTAATGTATAGGTGCCGATCGAGATAAATCCAACACATCTTACACATATAGTAGGGGCAACATATGCAGTACAATCCTTGATGTTCTCAGATTCAGAGCTTCCAAAAGGGGTTCAGCAAAATTAAGCTCTCCACATCACTGTAGAATGTCTTGATAAGGTGGTTCCCTAGGTTCTTATTAACAATGGCTCAGCTTTAACTGTGCTACCCTTGAGATCAGCAAAGAGTATTGGCATCAACCTAGAAGAAATGAGGCCAACTACCCAAACCATACAGGCATATGGCAATACCAAGAGCAAGATCCTTCACATCCTTACCCTTGCTGTAAAGATTGGCCTGGTGAAGTTTGATATTGATTTCCAAGTCATTGATATACCGGCAGCTTTTAATATGCTCTTGGGAAGGCCTTGGTTACATCATGTGAAGGCAGTGTCCTCTAGCCTCTATAAAAAAATGAAGTTCATTTATGATGGAAAGGTGATTATGGTAGCCAGAGATCCTGAGGTGGTTAACACCTTAGCCAATATTGAGAATGGAGAAGAACAAGACCATGAAGTTCAACTAAGTGGTTTTGAATTAGATACAACTTGTGCAGCCATTGCCAAGGAAGTTCCAAAGGAGGAAATCTTAGCTAACTATAAAGCCATCTAGAGTCTGCTAGTGAATCAAATGATGAAGAATATGCAATATTTTCCTAGCATGGGGCTAGGAAAATATCATCAAGTAGTTCCAAAGCAACCTAGTTAAGCAGTGAACAAAGGAAAGAATCATCTTGGTTACACTCCTCCGACCACCAAGGGGCAGAAAATGTTGAGGATGACTAGGAAGATCTCCGTCTCTTACTACCCTACTCTCAATGGATATTTCGTAAAAGAAGGAGAGGATTTCCCTTTCTATGGAAATGTGGAGCCATGGTTTGACGAAACCACCACAAAGATGCAACCAGGATTTAAAGTATTTTTCCAAGACGAGTTCAACTGGGTGACTCATGAAGTGGAACAACAGCAAATGCTAGTTAAAGAAAGTGATCAAGATAGTTACATCTTTGGGATAACAGAAATTACACTGATTGAGATTGGGTTTTCCTCGGATAACCCTACGACATTGATAGGATCAAAGGAGGCACCAAGTCCTCGATTCCTCCTGAAAAGAGAATGGGAAAAGAAGATAAGGCTCACCTGGAATCTACCGCTTCCAATTGATTTGAAAAGCTACATTTGCTCTCTCCTACAAGAACCAAGAACCCAAGAGCTACATAAGCTCAAGCCTCGTCCTTTCAGATGAAGAAGTGCATATGCAAAGAAAAGAAGAGCACAATGAATGATGGTTTGCATGTACTATGCCCGAATCAACTGCAACGAGAAGGTCTGTGAAGGTGGTCAAAGATGTGACCGAGGCATTGGGATGGAATCCCTCAACAGGCTTGAAAAGATGAACTTTATAGAAAGAGGATTGATCGGTCTCCACTAATCCTCACCCCTCAAAAAGTTTGGCTTTCAAGAGCAAGGGGTTGATTAGCTGGTATTTGTGAGAAGAAGGTACCTATCCAGAAGAACCGCTACGCCATTGAAGAAATAACAGTAACTTTTTTAGAAGGAGAAGAATGCCCTTTACCACACCTCCTCATCCATCGAGCCACCGAACCACTCCTGTACTGGAGAAGCATTGGAGAAAACTTCAAGTTTGCTCATGCTATTGAGTCAACCAACCTGAATACCCCTAGCAAAAGCATCATGCCAGTTATCAAGTCTGTAGTCGAGTCTGTTACTCTTTCTTTTATAAATGAAATTTTTTATTCGACTTGCCTCCTTATTCTGATGATGATCTTAATAAATATCAAGAATCAATAAAACAATGCAAACCAAAGAAAGCCCAACCCATCCGTGAGGATACTCGGTTTATTAACCTAAGAACCAACCAATGCCTTTGAGAGGTAAAAATTGGCACTACCCTTGATGATGAAGAAGCAGAACATATGATTAGTCTTTTAAAGGAGTTTTTCGAGGTCTTTGCTTGGTCTTATGAGGATATACCTGGTATCGACCCAAATATCGTGCAGTATCGATTGCCGACTTACCCTGGGGTAAAGCCGGTAAAGTAGAAGCTTCGAAGAATGCATCCAAAATGAAGCAAAAAGATCAGAGAAGAGGTTGTGAAGCAATGGAATGTAGGATTTCTATAAGTAGTGTAATACCCTTAATGGTTGGCCAACATAGTACCAGTATCGAAGAAAGATGGCAAGGTACGAATGTGTATGGACTTCCGTGATCTTAACAAAGTAAGCCCTAAAGATGACTTCCATTGCCTCACATTGATGTGTTGGTGGATAACATGACGAGGCATGCTTTGTTATCATTTATGGACGGATTCTCGGGGTACAACCAAATAAGCATGCACCCAGAAGATTATGAGAAGATAGCCTTCACCACTCCATAGGGAACCAATTGTTACAAGGTGATGCCTTTTGGACTAAAGAACGCTGGGGCAACTTATCAGAGAGTAGCTACGACCATATTACCTGATATAATGAACAAAGACGTGGTGGTCTATGTGGATGATATGATAGTAAAGTCAAAAGACCGAGAAGGGCATATTCCCATGCTAAGGTGATTCTTTGAAAGAATCAAGAAGTATCAGCTAAAGTTGAATCCTCAAAAGTGTGTATTCGGGTCAACAACAAGAAAGTTGTTAGGTTTCTTGGTGAGTGAAAGAGGCATTGAGGTCAACCCTATCAAGATCAAGGCAATTCAGGATATGCCCACACCTCGGACTGAGAAGCAAATACGAGGATTTTTGGGTCACATTCAGTATATTAGCAGATTCATAGCTCAGTTGACTACCATCTGTGAACCAATTTTCAAACTGCCGAAGAAGGATCATCCCATGGAATGAAATGACCAATGCCAATAACCATTTAACAAAATCAAAGGATACCTCATGAACCCACCAGTATTGACACCACCGGTGGAAGGAGAGCCACTTCTCTTGCACTTATCCATGGGAGAATATTCCATGGGCTCTTTGCTAGCACAAAAAAAGATGAAAGAAGGGGCAGAGCATGCCATATACTACCATAGTAAGAAGTACCTGGAATATGAGACATGATACACATCTTTGGAAAGAACTTGTGCTGCATTGATTTGGGTGACAAAAAGGTTATGACACTACATGGTTTCCTATCCAGTGCACTTGATCTCAAGGATGGATCCCATCAAATACCTCTTCAAGAAACCAGCCCTAACAGGAAGGATGGCCCGTTGGTTACTTTCTCTATCAAAGTTTGACATCACCTACGTTACTCAGAAATCTATCAAGGGGTAGGACATAGTCGATCATTTGGCTGCCCACCCCACAGAAGATGGAAGATCCTTGGATGATGCCTTTCCCGATGAAGGAATCACAACTATAGAGGAAGAAGACACAGTTAATGAATGGTAATTATTCTTTGATGGAGCAGCTAATCGGAGGGGATGTGGTGCGGGAATATAGCTTGTCACTCCTGATGGCCTTTATTTTCCTTCATCATTCCGCCTCGATTTCTCCTGTATCAATAATATTGCTGAATATGAAGCTTGTGCTTTGGGGCTCGAAACTGCTTTGACTAATGGAGTGAAAGGGATCAAGGTTTATGGCGATTCATCCATTGTCATCTGTCAGATGCAAGGAAAATGGAAGACCCTAAATGAAAAGTTGAAGCCATATCAAGAACATCTGGAAGTGGTGGTTGGACACTTTGAGAAGATCTCGTTCGAATACTTCCAGAGAGATAACAATAGGTTTGTTGATGCCCTTGCAACCTTGGCTTCCATGGTAGAATGCAACCTTATGGCTGGGGTTCGACCATTCTTGGTGGAACAAAGAAGCAGGCCCATTTATCAGAATTCGGTGAACTCTCTCACTATGGATGGTCGGTCTTGGTTCGCTCACATTGTGGATTTCATCAAGGAAAGAAAGTACCTAGTTGAAGCAACTGACAGAGAAAAGAAATTTCTAAGCAGACATGCCATCCAATTTATTCTTCAAGAGGATTTGTTATACAAGAGATCCTATGATGGAATCCAGTTGTTGTGTCTGGATGAGGTGCAAGCCGTAACCATCATGGAGGAATTTCATCAAGGTCACATGAATGCTTAGATGTTATCTAAGAAGATCCTTAGGCTGGGATATTACTGGAACACAATGGAAGCAAATTATGTGAACTTTGTCAAGCAATGCCACAAGTGTTAGAAATTTTCTAACATCATACATATCCTACCAATAGAGTTGCATTCGATTAGCTCACCTTGGTCATTCTCCACTTGGGTCATCGATATCATTGGGAAGATCAA
The DNA here is from genome assembly GCF_013358625.1 of Macadamia integrifolia. NCBI lineage: Eukaryota > Viridiplantae > Streptophyta > Magnoliopsida > Proteales > Proteaceae > Macadamia > Macadamia integrifolia. Next base: position 15,551,551 of record NC_056566.1, read on the forward strand.
CCCCAAAGTATCCAATGGTCACGAGTTCATCATGGTAGCCATTGATTATTTCACCAAGTAGGTAAAAGCTCAGTCCTATGCGGTCCTCATGTCTACTAACGTAGCCAAATTCATTTAAGAAAATATCATTTCCCGATATGGAGTACCTCAAGAATTGATATCGGACCAGGGATCCCATTTCTGGGGCAAGACCGATAAAATCTACACAAAGTTCGGTATCAGAAGGCATCGCTTTACCACTTACAGGCTACAGACCAATGGGGTAGTAGAAGCAGCAAAAATAAACATCAAAATTATCCTATAAAAAATGATAGAAACACATAAGGATTGGGCTGATAAGTTACCCCTTGCTTGATGGGCATATCGGACTTTGGTACGATCCTTAACAAAGGCAACCCCTTTCTCTTTGGTGTATGGGGTTGAAGTAGTTCTCCTCGTGGAAATCTTAGTACCATTCTTAAGGGTGCTTCTTGATAGTCAGCTACTTGAAGGAGAGTGGGTGAAGGCCAAACATGATGAGCTCAATTTTCTCGATGAAAGGCATATGAATGCCATAGATAATCTGAAGAAATATCAACTGAGAATGGCCAAGGCCTTTAACAAAAATGTGAAACGTGCCACATAGAGGAGGGTGAACTTGTTCTTCAAGAACAAAGAGCCTCAATTCATGACCCAAGAGGGAAATTTAGGCCCAACTAGAGTAGCCCTTTCACTGTCAAAGAGATTTTACCAAGCAAAGCTGCGAAACTCATAGACCACAACGACAAAGAAATACCCAGACTGGTCAACATGGATCAACTCAAGAAATATTATGTCTGAAAGGGTGAACATCCTGTACTACGTTAGACCTAATTCCTTTCGAGGGATATGTAGGAAACTTGACATGTGCAAGTGTGGTCTCAACCATCTAAAGGTAATAAATTGGTTCCTCGATTAATAATCAAAGTATCTCGAAAGATCATCATAGTTTGTGTCCCCCAAGAATCACCATGTGGCATGCAAGGCCATTAGGTATATGTCATTCCCCTATTGGTCCATCAATTCTTATCCAGGATTCCATCCCCTAAGAATCGCCATTTGGCATGCAAGGCCATTAGGTATCTGTTATTCACCTATGGTCGGTCAAACTCTTATCCAGGATTCCATCCCCTAAAAGAAAATCGCCACCCGACACTAGTTTATTAAGGTCAGTTTACTCCCCATCCTTGATTAGTAATAAAAAAAAAGAGCTTGATGTAACAGTGGTAAAGGCTTGTTTGAGTCATTAGCTAATGAGTAATGCTTTGATAAATCGTCATATCTCTTTTGTTTGTGATGGTTTCAGGAAAAGTCATGAGCTTGTTAGATGAGATGTTGAGGAAATGGACCTTAGACATGAACATGAGGGCAATAGGATTGTTAGAATCCATGAATGTGTCTTTTCTTAGTCGGATCGGGTGTGTGAAATTACATCACCAATTACTCCGGCAGGTGCCTCAACACTGGGATGCCAACCTACATGTATTTCGGTTTGGATTAGTAGAGATATTCCTAACTCTTGAAGAATTATGAGTTTGTATGTTATCTCCACTCAAAGGCAGGTTGTTCCAACAATCTTTGAAGAAAGATTACTCGGAGGAAATCTAGGACTTCTTCGGATAGAAAGATGAGGAAGTGAAGCAATTTATTAGATATGGGAAGATTGACATTTTGAAGGTGGCCCAGTTCTTCACCCAATATTTTCCAATGGGAGGAATCCTCAACAGAGATCATAGGATTCTTATTTACTTTGCATGAGAGCTCGCTATGTTCTCCAAACTCCTGGGCATGGAACACCACCCATTCTAGTTGATGTGGTAAAACAGTTGAAGAAACGAGGTGACATCATCCCTACGATTCTTGCAGAAACATTCAAGGGATTCGATGACATGAGCCATTGCCATAGATTCAGACTAGATCATAATCATGGGAGTCCTACTATTTTTTAAATTTGGCTTCTCAAGAAACTGAAGTTAACTAAGCCCTTAAAAGAAGGCCCGCTCGGAGCTCTTTGCTACCAGGATAAGAGGGAAGTTCTAAAATTCAACCTTATCACTGACTGGAAGAAGTACCTACAGGAAAGGACTGAGCCAGATATTACATGGAGATGCCCAAGAGGGCCACAAGAAGATTTTTTTTTGAAGACCCCTGGCTACAATCAAGTTGATGGGATTAACTCACACATCCTTTTATTTGCTTACGTAAATCAGCTAACAAAATGGGCTTGAGTTGATGGAACCAGAAGAGTTAGTGAACTTTCACCCACCTCAAGAGTTGTCTCCCCACCTTATTACTTACCTATCCTATCTATGGTAGGAAAATTGTTCCCCTTTCCATGTAATTCACTTGGTAATAGAATGAGGAAGTATTTGTGTTTCTTTGTTATCCTGATTATTCTAGTTATGACTTGAGTTGTGGAATTGATTATGCCTAAACATTGCAAACCACATACAAAAACTAAAGGAAAAGTTTCTCTTTATGTCAAAGATAGATTTCCATTCATAAAATGCCAAATTCATAAGATGCCAAAATAAAAGGGGGAGGGAAAAAGAAAAAGAAAAAATATACATGTGTTTACACTTGCAGGTACTACAGGAACAGGTCCCTAAGAATTAAAGTCATCATCTGAACCATACTCGGCATCACCCTCAAGGAATACCAGGGAATTCACAGATGCTAGTCTAGTCTGCTCTAGCCTCTGTGTCATATCTTGAATCAATGCATCCTGCTATGCAATTTTTTTCTCGTAGGAACTGACTTGGCTCTTCAAGGCGACAATCCTTCCATCCAAACGAATATAGGAAACGATCAAGAAGAAGAATAATGAAAGAAGAAGGGGAAAAAGAAAAAAAGGGGAAAGTTGGAAATACCTTAACAACCATCACCTCACACAAGCCATAATGCATCCTCCTGATCTCAGAATAGACCTCCAGAGACACCTGAGAAAGAGCATATCAGCCAAAGGAAGTCAAAAGTCAATTGAAAGATGATGAAATACTCACATAGTCATAAGGAATGGGCAGCCCAAGGGAAGCATCTACATCTGTTCTCCACTCCAGAAGATGAGGGAGGCTAGGATTGGCTACGTTGGGATAACACCAAGTTGGGAAGCCAGAAGGGGATATTGGCTATTCTAAGTGCTCCCCCCGCACTAGTAGAGGGTCTAGCTTGCAAAGGATCAATAGCACTGAGTAGAAGGATTTACACGTCGTGTTCTACCCTAAAAGAACATCAGTCAAGACTAAAGCAAAAAGAAGTTGAAGCATGAAGGAAATACTCAAGAAAGGGAAACATACCATTGGACCATTAGGACCAAGAGGGGTGCATATTGTCTCCTCCTCCAAGAAGGCCCTATAGTCCCTATCCCGATCGAGAAATGATTCATCCCATACTCCATCAGCCAACCTCTTAATCTTGTTCACCGGGATGATCTCTGGGCAATACATGGTAGGTGGAGGAAGAGAGGGAGAGTGACGTGACTTGATATCAAACCACTGGGGTATGACTCTCTCTCCCAGGTACCAGACATGGCCCCATATGCCTTAGAACAGGACCCGATTCTTAGATAAGTATCTAGCCAAGACAATTTTGTCAGGGTCTGGAAATATGAGAGACTAGAATGGTCTCCAAGTGACCTGCAAATCCAAGGAAAAGTAAGTACAACATAGGATAAAAGGAATTTTAATCTCGTTCAGAAGAGAACGAGCAGTAGTCCCCAGAGGATGGCGCCGGCCCCGAGTACCTGACTGTCTCCCCACCTTGTAGCTATGGGGAAGGAAAATACCTGAGGATCCCTCAGTCTGGGAACTGAAATCTCCAGTTGCTCAAAGCACCAAGGCTATTTTAAAAGATCAAAGTAAGGAAGTGCAATCCAAATGAATGAAAGGAAATAGGTACAAGAAGGAAAGTTACCTGGAGGATGTAACCGATTCCCTTGAGACCTCGGTCTCCATATGACAACAAGTCTAGGGTCCACAAGAGGTATGCATAGATGGCCCCACCCCAGTCCCAAGAATCTACCTCTTGAAGATCCTCGAAGAAGAACACCAGGCAAATGTCTACTCCCACTCGGAGGTCACTAAAAAGACACTGACCCATAGCAAACAATAAGAAAGAACGGATCACCTGGGCCATGTTGCCAAGGTTTACCCACAAGTCGGTTCTCCACCATCGTGCACTGATATCCCTAAGATGGATATGTGTCTGATTAGTCACAATGGTAAGACCTGTCAGGTCCGCAAACTCCCTGGCTGTCAGAGTCTCAGGACGGGTCATGGGTCTACCCCCAAATGGAACGCCCGTCGAGGCATAGAAGTATAGAGGTGTGATGGTAATCTCACCAACAGGAACATGAAATGAGTGAGTACTCGGCCACCACTTCTCCATCAAGGGCCCTACCAATGCCAGATTGAATTTTTGGGTCTCTATAAGGGCTAACCGGCATAGGCATGATGAATCAATCATCTCCTTCACTCGACGAGGAAGTATCATGTACCATGATCGAACCATGTTCGGATGGCTATATAGGGCCAAGGTAGGTGGTTCCCTCCCTTCATGCTAATGGAAATAAAGAATATATAAAAAAAAATGACATAAAAATAAAAGATAAAGAAAAAAGAGAACAAAACAAAAATAAAAGATGATCAAAATAATGAATGAAATGTAAAGACTTACCCAAGAACCCCATACGGAGTTACAGATGTGGTTCTGACTATTATGGAGAGTCTGTCTAGAGTACCAATCGGCCAAGCCCTCATCCCTTTGAGAAGAATTACCACAACCCTCCAGCTAGATTTCTCCACAAGTCTTTCTCTTTCTTTTTTCAGCCATATTTTTAAAATCACAAAAAACCCCAAGAAGTTTCCAAAATCCCACGAGAATGTCAAATTCTACAAATGACTCCTTCCTCAAGAACTATGAAGATTTTTAAGAGAAAGATGAAGAACTTCGAGGAAAACCTGAAGATCTTTGGAAAAAAATTGAAGAAACCTGGGAAGATGCAAAATAGTTCAGATCTTCAAGAAGATTTCAAAAACCTAAACTCACTCACCCACAAATCGTTCCCCACTTAGAAAAGTTAGAATGAGGAATAAACAAAGGAGGAGGGGACCATTTTACGTGTAAAAAATTCATTTTCCCAAAAAAAAAATTAAGATTCCAAATCAAGGCTCAAAGTTCAAAGTTCAAATTCCAAGATTCTAATTCAATAACCAAATTTCATGATGGCCCAATTTCATTGACCTGGCCCCAGGTGGCCCAATTTCATTGACCTGGCCCTAGGTAGCCCAATCTTATTGACCCGGGCCCAGGTGGCCGAATTTCATTGACCTGGCCCCAGGTGGTCCAATCTCATTGACCCGACCCCAGGTGGCCCACACTCATTGACCTGGCCCCAGATGGGCCAATCTCATTGAACCAGCCTAGGTGGCCCAATTTCATTGACCCAACCCCAGGTGGCCTGATTGCATTTACCCAGCCCTAGGTGGCCCAATCTCTTTGTATTGGCTCTGAGTGACCTGATCTCAGAGACCAAACTCTTTGAACTGGCACATGTAAAGCCCAGCTAAGGAAAATTCAAAGATCAAAGTACTAACATCTTTCGCAGGATTGGAATAGCAGCGAATTCCTTTCCTACAATCGTTAACCCAGGTAAGTCCTAAAACTCTAAAGTAGTTGACAGATATTATCTGTTGAATTTTTTAACTCCATCATTAATGAGCAAGATGACGGCAGTACATGCTTCGGGTGACAAAATGTAGACGTTCTTTTCTTTGCCCTTCGACCGTTGGCACAAGCCTCAGTCAAAAAGGGGCATTTTGTAGACACCCAATTTTGTCACCTTCCTCTGGCTATGATGAAATGCAGATCTTGGACGCGACTTCTGACTTCTAATCAACAGAGATGATGATTGACTAAGAAAATCGGAGACATTCTCCACCTGTCTGAAAACCCTGGAAACCCCTGTGCAGGAGAGAAGAGGGTCCAAATTTGACTTTTATATACAAAAGAATCTAGTCAAAATGACCGCATAGATGGGTAGTGCTCAGAAATATGATTCCGATGATATATGGCACTTCAAAATTGGACTGTCGGATCTCTCGCAATTGTCCCCAAAAAATTACATTTTCCCGTACATATGCCATGCACACTAAAAAGCCTGCTGGAAACTTGGAAAAATTCCCTACCAACCCAAATACCCTAACTTCATCCCCTATCTGAAAACCTTGGAAACCCCTGCACAGGAGAGAAGAGGGTCCAAATATGAATTTTTTTATATACAAAGGAATCTGGTCAAATTGACCATACAGATGGTTAGTGCTCAGAAATACGATTCCGATGATATATAGTATGTCAAAATCGAACCGTCGGATCTCCTGCATTTGTCACCAAAAAATTCTATGTTCGCATGTGACCTGCACACAAGCCAGCTAGCTAGCCGCCCTTACCTAGCTCTGCACATGCCCCTGCTAGCTGCTGCTGCACACCCCCACTGGCTGCTGCCAGTGCCCCTGCCTACTGCTACTGTGTGCACCCTACTGCACACCTCGCACATGCGCTGCCCAGCCCATGCACTGCTGCAGGCTAGCTTGTGCACATTGCCTGCCTCTCGTGCATCCGTGCCAGTCATACCCCATATATTTCAACCCAACCTTCTGTGCCATCGTCAGTGGTCGGGATTTGCGTTCTACTGGCCTAATGGGTGAATAAATTTCCTCTTCACCCATTTTCACGTATGCACTACCCCACTAGCGTACCTTACATCACAACCTCCTATTACTCTACAACCCACTTTTTACCCATTGGCTAAAAATTCTCTCTCCTCTCGTTTGTCCAAAAACCCACTTTTTACCCATTGGTTAAAAATTCTCTCTCCTCCCATTTGTCTAAAACCCCCTTTTCTAAATATTCTCTCTCCTCTCATTTATCCAAAAACCCTTTTTACCCATTCTCTCTCCTCCCTTTTGGCCCAAAAATCCTATAAATACTCCATCCTTTAGATTAGACAGACCAAGATCACAACCTTTAGGAAGGGAAGCTTTGTCCTCTCTCCTCTTCTCCTCCCCTTTCGAGTTTCTTCAGGTCTTCGAAACCATCTTGGTCAAGATCCAAAATTTTGTTCGGATCTTCGAAGTGTTCTTTGGGACTTTGAAGATCTTCAATCCAAGTTTGTAGTTCAATCAATTTTTTACAAAAATAGTATGTTTTTAGTGTCCCCCCTTTGAGTGTTCTTGACCTTTACCAGAAGTAGAAATCCCTCCCCCCTTGAGGTTCTTCGGGTCTACGAAGAGATCTTTGTTAAGATCCGGAGTTCTGCTTGGATCTTCAAAGCGTTCTTCAAGGCTTTGGGGATCTTGAATCCATTTTTAGGTCAATCCATTTATTCCCAAAAATAACAGTTCCTAGCAGAAGCTCTGTCCGAGTGCCTTTGGAATCTTTCTAGAAATAGCCATTCTTAATGGAAGCTCTGTCCGAGTGCCCTTGCAATCTTTCTAGAAATAGCCATTCCCAGCTGAAGCTCTACCAGAGTGCCACCTCAACCTAGTCCTCCCTTAGCCTATCCCTAGTGGAAGCTCTACCGGAGTGCCACCTCAGCCTAGCCCTCCCATAGCCTATCCCCATTGGAAGCTCTATCGGAGTGCCACCTCATCTGAAGCCTCGAAATAGCCTTCCCTAGCTAAAGCCCTGTCTGAATCCAAATTTGAAAATAGCCTTCCCTAGCCCAAGCTCTGTCTGAATCCAAATCTGAAAGTAACCGTTCCTAACCGAAACTCTACCATAATATCATCATAATCAAAATCTCTCAATAAAGGAAGTTGGAGGCCAAGACCATCTTTCCCAAAGCTAGGAGAATCTGAAAGATAGCTTGAACCAGTACTAATCAAGGGCCCACCCCTCTTGACCCAAAACAGGGGTTAAGTTCAAGTATAGTTTCTTAACCGAATTGTCATCATGTGGACTTTATATAGGCCTTGTTTTAGTGTACATAGTCATTTAAATTCAATCAATGTATATATGTGTGATAACTTAGCCATGCATGTGGAATAGGAATAATCGTGGAAAATGTTCATTTTTAAGCATCTAGTAGGAAGACTGGTTGAACCGGGTAGATTGGGTTCCTAACACCTTCCCAATTCTACAACTTAATATTTACCCTAAATCTCTAGACCAGACCAACTTTCGTGCCCTTTTCTCTGAAGTTGGGCCCACCCCCGGGTCCTAGGCCCATAATCCTAGGCGACAACTCTAAACCCTTTTGTATGATCCTGATCCCCATATTGGACCATCATCAAACACCCTTCTAGAATGACAAACTTTACACTTTTATGAAATAGACCTCCATGTATCTCCAAGAGGTGATACGGTGGTGTGGGGCCTAAAAGCTAAGCAGACATGATAAACCCTTCCCTCATGAAAGAGAAGGAGACGAGAGAGGATGGAATGGATGCAAGTCCCATTCCCCCCAGGGGTGGAGGGACATCTCATCGTTCTTCGGCCGCTACCCTCACAATTGGTGGCATGGCATGAAGACTAATGTAGCTTAACATGTGGTAAAGTGCATGAATTGTCAGCTGGTGAAAGCATTGAGACAGAGGCCACATGGGTTACTGCAACCTCTTCCTGCACTGGAGTGGAAATGGGAACTTGTTACCATAGATTTTGTGATAGGACTACCAAGGACCAGGAAAGGAAATGATACAGTTTGGGTAGTTGTTGATAGACTGACAAAAGTAGCTCATTTCATACCAATGAAGATATCTTACTCCATGGAGAAGCTAGCTCAGTTTTACATTGATAACATAGTGAGATATCATGGTGTGCCTGTTAGTATTATTTTGGACCGTGATTCCCGCTTCACTTCAAAAATTTTGGAAAGTATACAGAAACCAATGGGAACGAAACTGAAATTTAGCACAACATTTCATCCTCAGACAGATGGATAGATAGAGAGAACAATCTAGACCTTAGAAGATATGTTGAGGGCCTGTGCTATAGATATGAGCTATAGTTGGGATGAACATATACCATTAGTTGAGTTTGCATATAATAACAACTATCAATCAACTATTGGTATAACCTTTTGAAGCTTTGTATGGAAAGAAGTGTAGAACCCCATTATATTGGGCTGAAGTGGGAGAAAGAAAAATTTTGGGACCTAAGCTGGTACAAACTACTTGTGAAAAGGTGGATAAGATCAGGGAAAGAATCAGGGCAACTCAATCCAGACAAAAGAGTTATGCAGACAACCGAATGAAGCCTTTGGAGTTTGAGGTAGGTGAAAAGGTATTTTTGAAAATTTCACCAATCAAAGGCATTAAGAGATTTGGAAAGAGAGGTAAATTAAGTTCAAGGTAAATAGGACCCTTTGAGAGTCTGGATCGGGTTCGTAAGACAGCTTATAGATTAGCATTACCTCCAAAGTTAGACAGATTCCACAATGTGTTCCATGTCTCTATGTTGAAGAGGTACATTCCAGATCCTTCACATGTATTTCCTGTTGTGGAATCTTTGGAGTTGGATGATCATTTGAGTTATGAAGAGCAACCTGAAGGAATCTTTGATAGGAAGGAATAGCAACTTCGGAGTCAAACCATCCCATATGTGAAGATCAAGTAGAAGAACCATTCAGAGCAAGAAGCTTCCTGGGAAAGTGAAGATGAAGTAAAAGAGAAGTACCCAGAACTATTTGGTTTACAGATAACTCTTGCAAATTTCGAGGATGAAATTTTTTGTAAGGAGGGGGGAAATTGTAACACCCCAAATTTGAACTCTTTACATTGATTGTGAACAGGCAAGAGTAATAGGCTGGAGAGGCCAACACTAGCTTGGCTAGTAGTAGTGGAGTGCCAGGAAGGAAAGAATGACCCAACTTGTACCTATGCCTTCTACCAACAGTGTTGGAAGAAATAGCGAGAAAAGTGGACCAAAAGGTATTTATTAACCTTTCATAAAGGTTAGTAATAAAAAGGGACAAAATAGACTCTAAAAAGAGCAAATTTGGCTTAATAGGCTAGAGAGTTCTGGAAATGACTGGCCAACATGTTGACTAGACAGAATGGTCAGGTTTGACCGAATGGGCCCCATTCTTGGACCTATTTCTATGGGTCTGATGTGACTAAGAAGGATGAATAAAAAAATAGTGGAATTAAAAATTTTAAAGTAAAGATGGGTACCTATAAGTATTATGGTACCATATACATATATATATATATATCTGAATATATAATATTATATATCATAAGGTGATGGATATATTAAAATAAGTTAAACAAGAAAATTATGAAATTAGAAGTTGTAATTTAATATGGGAGTATAATGTATAAATCTGAAATTAGAAATCATATTGTATAAGTATTAAGGGTTTACTTATACATATGTTATAATTTATATTATATAATATATTAGTTAGTGGGTCACTAAGGGGTTATGTTAGTGGGCCACTAAGGGGTGTTACTGGGGCTATAAATTGCCTCCACCGACCATAGTAAGCCCATTTCTCACCTTCACAAATTCTGGACAGCAAGAAGAAGAAAGAAGAGAGAAGAAGAAGAAGAAGAAGAGAAGAGAAGAAGAGAATGGAAGAGAATGAGGTTAGGCTGGAGATTTCACTCCTTAAGCCTTTGATAGAGGGGTCAGTTGCAAGGTAAGTTCATCTCTTACTCATATTAATCTGTAATAGTAAGTAATTTCAAAAAATGAAAAGGGTATAAACCGATTCTATACATGGGAAGAGAGTTTTAAAATTGCAGCAAGATCTTTGCTATTTGGAGTCTAATTTCTTGGATTCTTTAGGGATTGATGAAATGCGTGAAGAGTGTATGAAAGAATTTCATTATTGGAGCCAAGACCATGGCCAATTGGAGACTATGATATGAGAATTCTTACTAAGTTCTTAAAACAGTAAAATTCCATGAGAAAGAAATGAAATTTCAATTTCATTTTACTGTTCTAACGACTAAGAACACATGCAAGGAGAAATTGATGGAAGATTTATGCATCCATTCTCTAATTGAGGTGTGATCATCAAATTTAAGGACTTGGGTACTGAAATCCCATTTTAATTTTACTGTTTAAAGGTTTTAAGACATAGAGTTTATTGTTAATGATTCTAATGGTGCATGCAAGTGATTTAGGTTTGATCATTCACATGCAAAGCAAGATTTATGATGAAATCTAAGCATGCAACCAAATTTTGATTTTATGTCACCTATATGCATGTAATCATTGGGAATTTAATATCATGTATCACTTAGATGCACTGGGTGAATATTAGCTTTATTTGATTTTAATTATCTACTGCGAAATTATTTTGATTCTGATTATGTGTAACATGAGAGATGTGGTGTTGTGGACTCTCCTAGAGTAGAATCCTGGGATAAGCAGGTTGACTAGGTACGATAAGGTATCCAGATCCAGCATGCCTTTGTCATATCAAGGTGGCAACTGGGTGTGTGATTGAGGAGGTATGACATGGTTGGTGGTAACAGAGCAAACTCCAGAACTGAGGTTCGACAACACACAAGGCCTTGGCACCATCTAGTGCAATAGGGAGTAAGAAACAAAAACGTCAAGATAAAAGCTTAATTGTTGTGAATTGATGTGTGTGATAGAAACATGATTGGGATATGATCAAATCTTTTTTTTTTTTTTTATTAGGAAATGTATATATATGATCAGTTGCTATATTACTCATCCTTGTTGAAACTATATAGGTTGAGCATTAGGATTTAATACGCTATGATTTTCAGAAGATTCCCAATATGCCACCTAAATGACCTCAACCTCAGCAAGGAACACGACACGAGAAAAGGGGTCGGCCAACTACTAGAGCTCAACCTGGGGTGTCTATGAGTGATGAGAGGGAATGTGAGTCGGTATCTGGAGCACAAGAATCGGTTCCTGCACCTGCCACTGCTGCAACAGCAGCATTTGTGTCACCTCCTGTACCTCCAGTGCTTACAACATAGGATGTGGCCACTCTGATGACCAATATGGTCCAGGGTATACAGCAAGGGCTATAAGAAACAATACAACAGAGTATCCAATAGCAGCAACGACAACAAAATAGGGTTGTTGAGGAGTTGGTCATAGTAGTGAGAGCTAGGGGAACATAAGTTCCACCAGCATAAGTGGCACCACTGAATACTGTTGGGCAAGTAACCCAGGATGTACCAAATCGTGGTACACAGGCAGGACAACAGGGATTAGAGAACCCACCAATAGTACCAGGGTGGACTGATATGAGTAGATTGATGGAGAAATTCTAGAAGCATAGGCTTTTATACTTCAGTGGTGTGAGTTCTGACCCATTAGCACCATCAAAATGGGTGGAAGGAATTGAGACGGCATTGGCAATGTTAGGTTGTAATGATGAACAAACAATTATGTGTGCTACCTATCAACTGCAGAATGAAGCATATGCCTGGAAGGCTACTAGACCCATATTGCTAGCCACACATCCACATCCCACCTCGGATAACTTTGTAGAGATGTTTTATGGGAACTATTTCTGTATCAGTGTGAGAGACAAGAAGGATTCAGAATTCATGGCTTTCAATCAGGGACCAAAGTCAGTGTTGAAATACCAACATCAGTTTGAGGACTTGTACTATTTTACCTTGGCACATATAAAGAATGATAGTACAAAAGCAAAGAAATTTGAGAAGGGCTTGAGGTCTGGTATTGGAGCTATGTTAGTTGTGATACCCTACTTTGTAAACCCGGTCTAATTACACGGTTGACCCAGTTTAACCATGCAGGACTTGAACCGCAGAGGGTTAAGGCGGGCTCCTTATGGACCATAATGGCAAGGGTAACTTTGAACACCAGTTGGCCAGACAAGTCCGAGTCAGTGCCAGAGGAGACGGGTGTACCCAAGCCGTGTACATGCACATATCATAAGGCCATGTATGGATAAATCAGGTATGTAGCCATATCCTAAAGCGTATACGTATAATATACCTTATCCCGAGAGTGAGATTCGTGCCGAGAGTCGAATTCCATCAAAATCCCACTTATTGGCCAATTTTTGGCCCTCAGGTGGGCGGTCACAGGTGGGCGCATTCGCCCACCTGAGTGACCCACCCATATGTTACTAATGGTTTTCAAGAAGTATAAATAGCTATTATTATGTTTTTCATATCTCATTTATTACACTGAATAGTTGGTGAGAAAAGTTAAGAGGAGAGAGAAAAGAAGGGAGAAAAGAAAATGAAGAAGAAGAAAGGGGAAGGAAGAGGAAGAAGAAATGGATTTAAGCGGCACCAATGTTTGATCTTCCCATTCCGACGTCGGGAGAGTGATCTCCAACACGAGATCTACGTTTAGAGGTGAGCAAAGGCTATGTTCTTAAACTTTCACCAAACCCAAGTAAAACCCTTGATTTGGGTAGAGTTTCTTGGGGTCTCGTAAATCCCCCTTGAGATGATGAATCTAAGGTTTAATAGATGGTTTATGTGTTGATTTTGAAGGATTTGAAGAAGTGTTTCCAAGGTTGGAAGAGCATTAGTGATTTGAGGTGATTTTGGGGTTTTTGAAAGAGTTCTTGAGCAAAGAAGGTAAGATGGCTTCCATTCCTTAAATCTAACCTAGATTTAGGTTAGAATCATCTTATGAGACCTTGAATGTGTGGAGAATGGATTTGGAAAAGCCCCATTTGATTCCCCAAAGGTTGGGAAAGGTTTCGGGGAAAATAGTATTTTTCCGCCAAGACCGGTGGGCCAAGACCGGTGGGCCAAATGGCCCGCCTGAGGGCACCCACCTGAGAGGACAGGGCCTCGGGGCCAATCGATGGGCCCTACCAATGGGCCGACCGGCTGGCCAACCTACCCGCCGATCCTAGCAGACCTTAGGAGTCCACCGGTGGGCCCCTACCAGCGGGCCGACCTACCCGCCGGTCATGACCGGTGGGTCAAGACAGGTGGGCTGTCTGACCCACCCAAGAGGCTCCCATCGTGTTTTTAAAGTCCGAATGGACCCAAAATAGACGTGTGACCTTCTTTTAGGATTCTAAACATGATTTTATCATCAAATCTTATTAGTTTTGACCCCAAAGTGGTGAAATGCTAACCCCATTCACTTATGATAGGTTCACCAAAACTTACGCTTCTCGCACCGGATCTCACCTGTATCGGGCGTGAGTCTTTATACACTACAGGTAAGTGGGGAGAGGACATTTGGACTTATTTTAAGGCTTGTTTGGCATTCATTAAATTGTGTCTAGACTAGCCATGTCATCATGCAAATTATATGTAGCTTAGCCATCCTCTTATTTTTATGCCATGCGTGTTGTGTTTATTTTCTCAATGTCAAATGGTGATGTGCTTATGTGATGAATGTTGACATCATTGTGCATAATGTATTAATAGACTAGATGTCGTAGTCTGCTTGGAAATGAGTGCATTGGTGGCCCGTGGAATGGGACGCGGAGGCACTATGTAATCGTACTATGTCATATAGGAGCATACGGTGTAGGATTATCATCTTCCCATGCTACGACCCTTCCCAACAGGGGTTGAGGTGTTGGGTTACCATTTGGGGGGAAGTAGTGGTCGCGGTTATCGGGTCACTGTGGCGGTTAGACATACACCCGGCTGGTCATTAGGACAGTCGGTAACCCCGGTGGTATATTCAAGAGGGCCAATCGTACTGCTTTTAAATTACGGGAGTCAACACCTTTATTTTCTGTCATTTACTTTTATGTTGAGAGCCGGTGGTCAGCATGCTTTACTTTTTCGAGTATTCATGGTGGGCCTTCTCCGACAGCCCTATGGGCGTATCGTGGGATGGAGTTCGTGGCTCGTACCCGGAGTATACGCGCACTGTGGTTGTAGTAGCACTAAACCCAAGACTTAGTAATGTTGTTTAGGTGGATGTGATTAAAAATGAATCGCATAGCATATAGTGCATATGGTTGTGATTGTTGTGTGGACTGTTGTCTGGTCCTCCTTTTCACTTACTGAGCTAGTGAGCTCATCCCACGTGTGCACCTCTTTTAGGCGATTTTACAGGTCACCAGCCTGAGGATCAAGGGTCGGGCCCCATAGTGGAATTCCCCGAGGAGGATTGATGGGTCCCCGAGGACTATGAGCACGGCACGGATTGCACGTGCGAGGGTT
Organism: Macadamia integrifolia; assembly: GCF_013358625.1. NCBI lineage: Eukaryota > Viridiplantae > Streptophyta > Magnoliopsida > Proteales > Proteaceae > Macadamia > Macadamia integrifolia. Next base: position 15,566,685 of record NC_056566.1, read on the forward strand.
GTGCTGTGGGACCACAGTAGTGACTCCATACAGGGTTACTTTTTGATTCTTTTGATGATCCCTTTTGTGTACTTGATATGTAATTTGTATTCTTTTTGTGTAAATATCATGCCTACGGGCCCACATGTACTTAACTATGTACTACAATTTGGGTATCAAGTATAATGGGGATATTTATAGGTAATTTAAGTCTTCCGTTGAACTGTTGAATATTTTCTTAGTTATGTGTATGCTGTGGTTGGATACTGTATCAGATGATCCTAGTAGGTTTGGGTTAACCGGAGTTAACCCTGTCACCTGTCCGATTTTGTGTGAACAGGGTGTGACAACGGTGGTATCAGAGCGTGATGCTCTATTCACTCACAGCATACCGTTTAGACCCCAATGAATCTATAATAGGAAATGGGATTGAGTAAATGTAAAAACTTTAAAGAGTTAAAAGCCAAAGGAAGGAAGTAATAATAATGGTTGCATTTTGTTAACGCATTTCATGGCATGCATGAGAGAAAGTTACTTGGAAAAAAAAATAAAAAAATAAAAGATTAGTTAATTGATGTCATAACCCATTGAGTACAAATTTAACGAAATTTCAGCAGCATAACGGCGCAAAATGAAATTTCCAAAAATTTTTCACACAAACACCTGATAAACAACATATATATAGATCAATGATCATAATTAACAAATGACGCCACAATTAAACTACACAAGTTATCAAACATACAAAAAAAAAAAAAAACTAGCACAAGCCACCAACAAAACATAACGCCCCACAAGTAAGTCCAATGACAGATAAAGTACAAAGAATGAGAAAAGAAAGAAATATATAATAAGATCAACAACACGGAAACAGGTGAGAAGCTGGTGTAGACGGACGAGCTAAGCCCTCAAAGATCATCGTCATCGTCCAATACTATTACTCCATTCCTCCGAGGTCTCGAGTTAACGTTGAGTCGACGGTCGTAGTAGTCAAACCTCGAGTTCATCAGCTGTACATCCCTTCGAAGTCGGGAAAAATCTACTGAAATGGCATTGGCCGTTGTATCCAAGTCCTGGCGCAATCTGAGGAAGGAACTCTCTAAGGTAGCCTGCCTCTCTAGGATGTTTTCCTCCCTAGAAGCACTCTCACCCAGTCTTCTTAGCAGCTGATCTTGCCCGTCTTTCAAGGCCCTCATAGCAGACATCATGCCCTCAAAATCATAGGCACCACTCTCAGGAGGTGGGGCTCTATGCTGTGGGCCTGCAGCTTTTGTGAAGCCTGGATCAGCACCTCTCGAGTCAAAAGGCTCCTCCTCGAGGATATCCTCATCCATAAAATCCTCCTCCTCACTAGACTCCTCCTCTATGGGAACATCCTCCCTATGGGCAGTCCTCCTATCCCTGCCTCTCTGAGCCCCTACTCTCTGAGGTACATCCATGAGAGTGTGGAGACCCATCCTTAATAGATTCCCTCTATCAAACCTATCTGCTGGAGTCTTCCCCTCCTCACCACTCAGATCCACCCCAAAGAACTCAAAGATCCTAGTGAGGATCCTACCATATGGAAACCCTCCGTCCTCGGGGTGTGAGGTATGGTGCTCCATCGTCTTGAGGATGACGTAAGGCAAGCACAAGTGCTCGGCACCTCCCTCTATGGCCATATAAATGTAGAAGGCTAAGAAGGCTGCCATGAAGCCCACCTGGTTCCGGTGACCTCCTCTGGGTAGCAAGTTGAACTGGACCAAATGGGCAAACACACGAACCTCTGGGTAAAATGACATCTCGGAATCCGAACACTCCCTGCTGCCAGAGATGGTCTCATAGATGTGGTCCTGCGTCTCCAAACTCAATAATGGGCCCACGGGCTTACTCCTTGGAGGACTGTAGAAATGCTGCCCAACTGAAGAGATGTTTAAGATGCTAGCCAGGGTATCCACAGTCAATTGAATGTCCACCCCATTCACCATGTTGGTTATCGCATACTCTCCATACTGGTAAGAGACCTCTAAGTTGCAATAGAATCTACGAACCAGTTGCTCATAGCACGAAGGTCTATGTGGAGGATAGACTGCCAACCCAGAGCGGTGAACCTCTCCTGAAGCTAAACCTTGTGGAAGTCACTAACTACCACAGTCTTCTCCATCATAACAGACCTCTTCAGGAAGGTCTGCCAGTTGGTTGATGCCTCTGAACAGTGGAAGAGTTCCTCATCATAGTCGAAAGGATCAATAGGGGCAGGTCCGGGTCACCTTGTGTGAGGGGATGGGGAACTAGTCCCAGCACTTTTCCTTTTGGAAGCGGTGGTCTTACGCCGAGCGGAAGAGGATGCAAGTTCCTTGCCTTTGCGAGAAGACATCCTGGCAAGAAAAGAGGAGAAAGAATGGTGAGTAAGGAAGAGGAATAACAAAGGGAATAAATAGAATGGGTGAGCAATAAGAGGAAGCCCCAAAACCCAAGTCTCGCAAATCAAAAATGTGACAAGCGAGGAATGATAGAAAGTCTATGGATGGAATGCATGGTAAGTGACAAAAGGCATATAAATCATGGCAAGTAAGGAATGAAAAAAAAAAAAAAAAAAGGGTGAGGGTGTTATTATATTATTATTGATATAATAATATAACCTATTATGTTATTATTATTATTATAATAATAATATATAGTTGAAAAAAAAAAAGGGGTGTGTGGCTAGCACCATATTGTCGAGTGGGACCATCGTCCGACTTGTTGAAACACTAGCACCGTATTTTCGGGATTAATCTATGGCTAGTTGCAAAACCTTCATACACTATAATACCCTGTGCGTTGGCATATGATTATGTGTCGATATAAATTCTAAGGTGCTTAACCAATGTTGTGTATGGTATGTTCCAGCTGCAAGGATACGATGGTACATACTAGATCCGGTAGCAATGCATGAGGTACCTCGCGTGGTCCTCATCCGGTCGGTCGACCACCGAATCCCAAGGGGTCCCGCTCTGTGGGGCAAACCCCACTTCCACAACCTCCAGAGACCTTTGGTCAGGGTGTGGCACAAGGGGACCCACCTGTGACTACAGTTTTGGACCCTCCACCGATCATTACTCCGGGGGATGTTACTACCATAATTCAGCAGTCACAACAGGCCTTCCAGCAACAAATGCTTCACCAGCAGCAAGCATTTATGGCTACTATACAGCAACAGTTAGACCTTTCTCAAACAGGTCAACCTCCCTGGATACTTACTCCACAGGACCCGCCTGTAGGGTCTGGTACGGGACCACAAGTGGGAGGTACAACTCCAATTCCACCTTTCAGCGTTCCTCCATATGTGGTGCCCCCTCCATACCCTTACTATCCGACGTATGCACCCAATTACCCACCGATAAATAATATGTCAAAGGTAGTGGAGTCATTCAAGAGGTACTTGCCACCTGTATTCTCTAAGGTGGGAAGTGATCCTCTGGAGCCGGAACAGTGGATCCAAGAGCTGGAGAAGATATTTGAGGTGATTGAGTGCACTGAAGCACATAAACTTACTTGTGCGGGGTTGCAACTCAAGAAGGAGGCCAACTCTTGGTGGCAAGCCTCCAAGCCCATATTATTGGCCCCTCATCCGGAACCTACCTGGGAATAGTTCAAGGAGTTGTTCTTGGCCAATCATTACCCACGTAGCTTCAGAGACCATAAAGAGATGGAATTTATGGCCTTAACTCAAGGGAGTAAGACTATCCTTGAGTATCAGCAGCAGTTTAAGAGCTTGTTCCATTTTGCCCCTAGGCATATGAGGACAGCTGAAGAAAAGGCTGCAAGATTTTTGAATGGCTTAAAGGCATCCATTGGGTCTATACTTGAGGTATTAGATTTGACAGACTATGGCCAGATTATGCAGAAGGCTAAGACCATAGAAGATAAGCAGAAGGGAGAACAGTCCCTCACACCAGGATTGTGGAAGAGGTCAAATCCATTTCCGGACATGGGTAACTCCTCCAAGGTGTATCATGGGTCGTATAGTTATGGGCCTACATATAGACAGCCCTATAGGCCATCTAGCTACCCTCCTCGACCAGCTGGTGGTTCGGGCTCTACATCTTTTCGCCCGAACACTAGTACGGTGCCTACAAGCCCAAGGTTGCCTCGACCTCCATCTATAGCGGGTCAAGTGCAGAGGGGCCCCACCCTAGTTTTGGCATCACAGATCCGTTGCTTTAACTGCCATTCCTATGGGCACTATGCTAAAGACTATCGGGTCAGACTAGCCTTGCCCTCCAGTCAGCCCTCTGCATACCGACCTCCCTTAACTCGGGGGAATCAACCGCAGGGAAGGATGTATGCCCTATCAGCTGAGGAAGCTGAGGCCAGCATAGAGGTGGTAGCAGGTACATTTTAAATTTAAGAAATTCCTTATGTTAAATATTGATGACCTGCTGTACTTATATGCATTATTACACTAGGTGTCCTATCTATATCAGGCATATCAGCCTATGTCTTATTCGATTCAGGAGCTACACATTCATTCGTATCTAAGAGATTTGCTGAGAAACTTGGTATGCCACCCAGGACCCTAGATCATGGGATGATTGTTAGTATGCCTACTGGTAAAGTTACACAGTTGAAGGAGGTGTATGGACCGTGCCCAGTGGAAATCAATGGGAAGAAATTGGATGCACAACTCATTAAATTCAATATGTAGAATTTTAACGTTATACTGGGCATGGATTGGTTATCGGCCCATCGGGCTAATGTGATGTGTGCTAAAAAATTAATCAGGGTGACAGATGAGGAAGGAAAAGAATTGGTATATCGAGCAGATAAAATGAAACGGGCAAGAAAGGTCCTCGTCTCCGCCCTTCAAGTGGTAAATTTGTTGGAGAGTGGATGTCAAGGCTACTTAGCATCGATACTTGATGTTGATGCAAGAGTTACACCTCTAGAAGAGGTAAAGGTGGTTAAAGAGTTTCCCGACGTCTTTCCAGATGATCTGATGCATTTACCACCTGATAGAGAGTTGGAGTTTGCCATAGACTTGATTCCTGGAGCAGCTTCAGTGTCTAAAGCTCTATACAGGATGGCACCAGCCGAATTGAAGGAGTTGCAGATGCAGTAGCAAGAATTGTTGGAGAAGGGGTTTATTCGCCCAAGTGTTTCACCTTTGGGTGCCCCAGTATTGTTTGTCAAGAAGAATGATGACAACTTACGTATATGCATTGATTACCGGGAATTGAATAAGCTAACCATTAAGAACTGGTACCCATTGCCACGCATTGATGATTTGTTTGACCAACTCCAGGGTGCAAGGGTATTTTCAAAGATAGACCTTAGATCAGGCTATTATCAGCTCAAGATAAAGAGCAGCGACATACCCAAGACAGCATTCAAGACTCGGTATGGTCACTATGAGTTCCTAGTGTTATCTTTTGGGTTAACCAATGCACCGACAGCATTCATGGATTTAATGAATCGAGTATTTCACAATGTCCTCGACAAATGGGTAATTATTTTTATTGATGACATCTTGATCTACTCTAAGACAGAAGAGGAGCACACTCAACACTTGAGAATGGTGTTACAAAGGTTGAGAGAACAACAATTGTTTGCCAAATACAGTAAATGTGAATTTTGGCTTGAACAAGTTGGATTCCTGAGATATGTAGTGTCTAAGGCTGGAATCGAGGTGGATCCTGACAAGGTGAAAGCAGTAGTAGAGTGGGAAAGCCCTAAGAACGTCACTGAAATTAGAAGCTTCTTGGGTTTGGCTGGGTACTACCTACGCTTCATTGAGAATTTTGCTCGAATCTCAGCACCAATGACTAAATTAACCAAAAAGGGTGTGAAATTTGATTGGGTAGAGGAATGTGAGATGAGTTTTTAGGAGTTGAAGAAGAGGTTGGTGTCAGCCCCTGTGTTGAGCATCCCTGAAGGCACAAGTGGAATGACAGTCTACACTGACGCTTCCAAGGTTGGTTTGGGTTGTGTTCTCATGCAACGCCGTAAGGTGATAGCGTATGCTTCCTGACAACTAAAGGAATATGAGAAGAACTACCCCACTCATGACTTGGAACTAGCCGCAGTCATTTTTGCCCTAAAGATTTGGCGACATTATTTGTATGGGGAGAAGTGCGAGATATACAGTGACCACCAGAGCCTATTTTTTCACCCAAAGAGATTTGAACATGAGGCAGAGGAGATGGCTCAAACTCATGAAGGACTATGACTGTGACATTCAGTATCATCCTGGCAAGGCTAATGTAGTGGTAGATGTGTTGAGTCGAAAGGCACAGACTGTGTCACTCTCATACTTAGCAGTCAGCCCACCACTTGTGCAGGAGGCGACGCTAATGGATGAAACCCTCTTATATGAAGGAGCAACCTTAGAGCTTGAACATCAACTAGAAAACCTTAAATGGTTGACTGTATCACTGATGGATCTACAGGTGCATCCAACTATTAGGCAAGAGGTGATAACGAAACAACCTTTGGATCCCGAATTGTAGCAGATCAGAGTTAAGGTTCAAGATCAAACAATGAACGACCCTGATTTTGTTTTAGCCAGTGATGGGGCATTGTTGTTTCGAGGCAGATTGTGTGTACCCGATGATTTGGATATACAAGACAAGATAGTGTGGGAAGCACATAGCTTTGAGTACTCACTCCACCCAGGAAGTACAAAGATGTATAAAGACCTCAAACAAAATTACTGGTGGCCAAGCATGAAAATCACAATAGCCCTATATGTGGCGACTTGTCTTACATGCCAAAAAGTAAAAGCTGAGAGGCATCGACCTTATGGTACTCTTCAACCACTCCCAGTACCAGACTGGAAATGGGATAGGATTACAATGGACTTTGTCACCGGACTACCATATACACCTAAGGGGATGGGGGCGATATGGGTGATCGTTGATCGGTTTACTAAGACTGCTCATTTCATTCCCATCAAGACCAAGTTCTCTATGGCCAAATTAGCAAGACTTTATATGGATAACATAGTGTACTTGCATGGAGTGCCAGTGAGCATTGTATCAGATAGGGACCCAAGGTTCACTTCTAGATTTTGGAAAAGCTTTCAGCATGCCTTGGGATCACAATTGAATTTGAGTACTACTTTCCACCCACAGACTGATGGTTAGTCGGAGCGAACCATACAGATATTAGAAGACATGGTCAAGGCATGTGCAATGGAAATGTGTGGTAGTTGGGAAGAATATATACCCCTTATGGAGTTTACCTATAACAACAGTTACCAAGCTACAATTGGGATGGCTCCGTATGAGGCATTATATGGTAGGAAGTGCAGAACTCCTCTGTATTAGAATGAGGTAGGCAAACGTCGAATGTTAGGACTTGAAATGGTACAGATGACTTGTGACAAGGTCGATGTTATTCGAGAATGGATTAAAGCAGCTCAGTCTCGTCAAAAGAGCTATGCAGACAACCGCAGGAAAGACATTGAATTTCAGCCAGGAGAAAAGGTGTTTCTCAAGATCTCTCCTACTAAAGGGTTGCAAAGATTTCATAGAAAGGGGAAGTTGAGCCCGAGATACATTATCCCATTTGAGATCTTAGCTCGGGTTGGCTCAGTAGCCTACATGCTTGCTCTGCCACCTTCACTCGGGAATGTTCATAACGTATTTCATGTATCCATGCTGAAGCGATACGTTCATGATCCATCTCATGTATTACCCATGGAACCAGAATATCTAGAAGCTAATATGATCTATACAGAGCAGCCAGCTGAAATCTTGGACCGAAAGGTGAAAACCCTTTGCAACCGCTCCATTTCCTTTGTAAAGGTGCAATGGGCTAATCACTCACTTGAAGAAGCATCTTGGGAGAAAGAGGATGAAATCCAAGCCAAGTACCCTCATCTTTTCGAACAACCAGGTACGCCAATTTTGGGGATGAAAATTTCATAAAAGGGGGGGGGTAAATGTGATACCCTACTTTTTAAACCCGGTCTAATTACACGGTTGACCTGGTTTAACCATGTAGGACCTGAACCGGAGAGGGTTAAGGCGGGTTCCTTATGGACCATGATGGCAAGGGTGACCTTGAACACCGGTTGGCCAGACAAGTCCGAGTCAGTGCCAGAGGAGACGGGTGTACCCAAGCCGTGTACATGCACATTCATAAGGCCATTTACGGATAAAGCTGGTATGTAACTGTATCCTAAAGCGCATATGTATAATATACCTTATGCCGAGAGTGAGATTCATGCCGAGAGTCAAATTCCACCAAAATCCCATTTGTTGGCCAATTTTCGGCCCTCAGGTGGGCGCATCCGCCCACCTGAGTGACCCATCCATGTGCTACTAATGATTTTAAGAAAGTATAAATAGCATTATTTGTGTTTTTAATATCTCATTTATTACACGAAAAGTTGGTGAGAAGATTTAGAGGAGAGAGAAGAGAAGGGAGAAAAAGAGAACAAAGAAGAAAAGGCGAAGGAAGAGGAAGAAGAAATGGATTTAAGCGGCGCCAAGGTTTGATCTTCCCATTCCGACGTCAGAAGAGTGATCTCCAACACGAGATCTACGTTTAGAGGTGAGCGAAGGCTATGTTCCTTAAACTTTCACCATACCCAAGTAAAACCCTTGATTTGGGTAGAGTTCCTTGAGGTCTTGTAAATACCCTTTGAGATGATGAATCTAAGGTTTAATAGATGGTCTATGTGTTGAATTTGAAGGATTTGAAGAAGTGTTTATAAGGTTGGAGAAGCATTGGTGGTTTGAAGTGATTTTGGGGTTTTGAATGAGTTCTTGAGCAAAGAAGCTAAGATGGCTTTCCATTCCTTAAATCTAACCTAGATCTAGGTTAGAATCATTTTATGAGACCTTGAATGTGTGAAAAATGGGATTGGAAAAGCCCCATTTGATTCCCCAAAGGTTGGGGAAAATTTTGGGGAAAATGGCAGTTTTTTACCCTCTCAGGTGGGCTGAGACCGGTGGGCCAAATGGCCCGCCTGAGGGCACCCGCCTGAGAGGGCAGGCCCTCGGGGCCAACCAATGGGCCCCTACCTGTGGGCCGATCGATGACCCGACCTACCCGTCGGTCAAGATCGATGGGCCCAGACCGATGGGTGGATCGGTGGGCCAACCTACCCGTCGGTCCTAGATGACCCTCTGCCTCCATCGGTGGCCCCTATCGATGGACCGACCGATGGGCCGACCTCCCCTCCGGTTAGGACTGGTGGGTCAAGACTGGTGGGCCGACCCTCCCACCTGTCAGGACCGGTGGGTGTTCGACCCACCCGAGAGGCTCCCAACGTGATTTTTTCATCCGAATGGACGTGCGACCTTATTTTAGGATTATAAATATGATTTTGTCATCAAATCTTGTTATTTTTGACCCCAAAGTGGTGAAATGCTAACCCCATTCACTTGTGATAGGTTCACCAAAATTTACATTTCTCGCGCTGGATCTCATCCGTACCGGGCGTGAGTCTTTGTACACTACAAGTAAGTGGGGAGAGGACGTTTGGCCTCATTTTAAGGCTTGTTTGGCATTCATTAAATTGTATCTAGACTAGCCATGTCATCATGCAAATTATATGTAGCTTAGCCATCCTTATATTTTTATGCCATGCGTGTTGTGTTTATTTTCTCAATGTCAAATGATGATGTGATTATATGATGAATGATGACATCATTGTGCATAATGCATTAATAGACTAGATGCTGTAGTCGGCTTGGAAACGAGTGCATTGGTGGCCCGTGGAATGGGACGCGATGGCACTATGCAATCGTACTATGTCATATAGGAGCACATGGTTTAGGATTATCATCTTCCCGTGCTATGACCCTTCTCAACAGGGGTTGAGGTGTTGGGTTACCATTTGGGGGGAAGTAGTGGTCGCGGTTGTCGGGTCACTGTGGTGGTTAGACATACGCCTGGCTGGTCATTAGGACAATCGGCAACCTCGGTGGTATATTCAAGAGGGCCAATCGTACTGCTTTTAAATTTCTGGAGTCAGCACCTTTATTTTCTGTCATTTACTTTTTTGTTGAGAGCCGGTGGTCGGCATGCTTTAGTTTTCTGAGCACTCATGGTGGGCCTTCTCCGACAGCCCTATGGGCGTATCCCGGGATGGAGTTCACGGCTCGTACCCAAAGTATACATGCACTGTGGTTGTAGTAGCACTAAACCAAAGACTTAGTAATGTTGTTTATGTGGATGTGATGAAAAATGAATTGCATAGCATATAGTGCATATGGTTGTGATTGTTGTGTGGACTGTTGTGTGGTCCTCCTTTTCACTTACTGAGCTAGTGAGCTCATCCCACGTGTACACCTCTTTTAGATGATTTTGTAGGTCACCAGCCTGGGGATCAAGGGTCGGGCCCCACAGTTGAATTCCCCGAAGAGGATTGGTGGGTCCCCAAGGACTATGAGCACGACACGGATTTCACATGCGAGAGTTGTGCTATGGGATCACAGCAGTGACTCCATACAGGGTTACTTTTTGATTCTTTTGATGATCCCTTTTGTGTACTTGATACGTGAATTGTTATTCTTTTTGTGTAAATATCATGCCTGCGGGCCCACATGTATTTATCTATGTACTACAATTTGGGTATCAAGTATATTGGGGATATTTACAGGTAAATTAAGTCTTCTGCTGAACTGTTGAACATTATCTTAGTTGTGTGTATGCTGTGGTTGGATACTGTATCATATGATCCTGGCAGGTTTGGGTTAACCGGAGTTAACCCTGTCACCGGTCCGGTTCTGTGTGAACGGGGTGTGACACCTCATTATAGTGTCCATAAGTGGGAAGAATATTCAACTGAACCGCACGATAGACGACCTTTAGAGTAGTAAAATAGTTGATTGAATGGTTCCATCCCTTGGCCTCCTTAGTCAGCATGTCATTTATCTCCTGAAAGGTATCAGGACTCTGGAATTCATATGCTGGAGTCTGAGGTGGACAGTACACTAGGTCACCAGCATTGCTGACCATCAGAATATTAGCCAACTGCCTCATGTCAAAGGAGTTCTCCACCTCCTTCACATAGGAGGTGGTCCACATCTCTTCAGTACCCCGGTTCACATAATTCAGGTTGGAGTAGAACAACCTGACCAATGCAGGGTAGTAGTACTTATTGGGCTTCAAGATGCAGTACCACCCAACATCGTTAAACCATTGATAGAGATGGTATGTATGGAAGTTATTGGTCCTCACATAGACTCCCAGGTTCATGTTGTGACGCTCAAAGAGTTCCCAATGGTCTCGCTCAGCCATAGAGTAGAATAGGATTGGGTTGAACTGAGCAGTGGAGTCTTGTTCTTCTTGTTCAACGGCACATCGGGTATGTACATTGCATTCAAACATCGTTGTAATATGATTCCTAAGGGTTTAAGAATGAAAACCTAGTTCAATGGCTGAATGTAAAGCTCACAGAGAGGAGAGACGTACCTTTGATGAGAATGCGACACCGATCGATCACAAAATAGCGAGAGGAAGGTAGGGAATGGGTTGAAAAACTCTCCTTGGCCATTTTCACACCTTTTCCATGAGTTATAATAGAGTTTTTTACGATGAAACTCTAACCCGAGTCTATTTATAGCCATTTTGGAACCATAAAAAACACTAGACTTGCTTCTGGTGCCTATTTTCGGTGAAATAAAAAGTCCCAGTTTGCTCTCTATTTTCCCCACTAGAAATAACACTGATATTTCCAGTGGATTAAGCCATATTTTTGGTGAAAAGCCCCTTGTTTCCGGTGGTCTATTTTGGAAATAAAATATATTTTTTTTTATTTTTCAAATCTGATTTTATCTTTTGTTACTTTAATGGTGTGTCCTTTTTGGGATACACGTGTGATTAGATCCTCATATATGTGGACCCCACTTATGCTTGCCCTAACCCTAATTTTGCCTATCGTATACGTGTGGGACCCACTATGTATGCATGTGTTCCAAATTACATGAAACTTTGTATATGCATGTGAGCTAATTAGATTCCTCCACAGGAGTCATATCATGTTGGAACACTCAATCCTGATCCCAATCACTCCCGTCACCTCCCGCTTCCACTACACAGAACCGGGGGAGACCCAGTAATGCACCCCCAGCTCCGCCGGTACTTACAGCCCAGAATGTAGCATCCATCATGGATAACATGATGCGGGGAGTTGAGGAAAGGAAAAACCAGTTTATGGTCAGGATCAATAATAGGATCCAAGCGGTAATGGAAGCCCGTAATGCACCGCCCACACCTCCTACTCCACCGGCACCCGTTTAAATACCCACTAGATCGGCTACCCTTCAAACATCAGGTGGGGCAGAAGTGCATGGGCAAGGGAATCAAAATGTGCATGGGCATGTGCAAGACCCGATGCCGGATCAAGCCCAAGCCTATGTAGAGGGCTGGACAGACTTGACAAAAAAGATAGAGAAGTTTCAACGGCTTAGGCCCTCATACTTCTCAAAGGTGGGCTAAGACCCATTGTATCCATCAAGATGGATTGGTGGAATGGAGAAAGTTTTTAGACTGAAGGGCTACACTGATGAACAGAAAATTTTTTGTGCGAGCTATTAGTTGCAAAAAGAGGCAGATGATTGGTGCAGTGCCACCGAGCCTATTCTAAGGGCTAATAACCTAAACCCTACTTAGGCAGACTTCAAAGGGGCCTTCTTTGAGAACTACTTTCTGGAAAGCTTTCGAGATAGGAGAGAGAGTGAGTTCTCTCAATTGGCTCAAGGTTCCTGGTCTGTGCTCAAGTATCAGCAATGTTTTGAGGAGCTATTCCATTTTTCTCCTGAGCATCTCCGAGGTCATAGAGCCAAAGCAAAGAAGTTTGAGAAAGGGTTGAGGCCAGATATTGGGTCAACCATTGTTGGGTTGAAACTACAGACTTATGTTGAGGTGGTCCAAGTGGCCAAGTCTATTAAAGACCGGTATAGAGATAATTTCACGGCCCAGTAAGGAATGGGAAAGAGGCCAGTGGGATCTACTGATTCCAGGGGAGGTAGCAAGCCTTTCCAAGTGCTTTATATCAACCCCACTTCAGTGCAATTCAGGAAGCCTGAAGCTAGTCAGACTTCCCAGTCCTCCAAACCTAGTGTTGTATCTTAGTCTATAGGATTGAGCCCAAGGTGCTTTCATTGTGATCGGCCAGGTCATATGGCGAGGACATGCCCCCACCGGAGGCTAGGTGATGCACCATACACTATACCACCTAGGCCCCAGCAGACATATGCAACCCCTAGACTAACATAGCCCCCATAGGGCCAGAGACCACACGGTAGAGTGTTTTCTATGACTGTAGAGGATGCCAAGGCTGCACCTGGTGTACTGACAGGTACATTATTGATATCATTATTTCCTGCACATGTGTTATTTGACTCAGGAGCCTCACATTCGTTCGTGTCATCAGAATTTGCGAAGAAGATGAGAATTCCACCCAAGGGACTAGCTCAATGTTTGGCCATGAGCACCCCTACAGGAAGTGTAGTAGGTCTGAATTATTTGTATGAGCCTTGTTCTGTGACCATAGGTGAACATGAGTTGAATGCTCACTTGATTGGGTTGGATATGATTGACTTCAACGTAATTTTAGGAATGGACTGTTTGTCTGCATATAGAGCCAGTGTGCTATGTGCAGAGAAGACTATCATTTTCAGACCTCATGATGATGATGAGTTTGTGTTCTAAGGGGATAAGTCCAAGAAACCCAAGAAGGTTATCATATCCGCGCTCCAGATGAAGAAGCTACTGGATAAGGGATGTCAAAGCTACTTAGCATTTGTGATGGATACTGAGATAGAGATTAGGCCATTGATTGAGCTTGATGTGGTGAGGGAATTTCCCAATGTATTCCCAGATGACTTGACAGGTTTGCCCCCATATCGAGAGACAGAGTTTGCTATAGACCCACTCTCCGGCTTGGCACTAGTGTCAAAAGCCCCTTACCGCATGGCCCCCATAGAGTTGAAGAATTGCAGGTGCAACTTCAGGATCTTTTGATGAAGTGATTCATTAGACCTAGTGTGTCTCCATGGGAAGCACTGGTATTGTTCGTCAAGAAGAAAGACGGGAGTATGAGGTTGTGTATTGATTACCGGGAGCTAAATAAGCTAACCATGAAGAACTGGTATCCTTTGCCAAGGATAGATGATCTATTTGATCAGTTACAAGGTGCCAAGGTATTCTCCAAGACTGATCTTAGATCAGGCTACCACCAGCTCAGCATCAAGGATAGTGATGTCAGTAAGACAGCCTTCAGATCAAGGTATGGACATTATAAGTTCTTGGTGATGTCATTTGGGTTAACCAATACACCAGCTGTATTTATGGATTTGATGAACCGAGTAATCTAGAATGTCTTAGACAAGTTTGTGATTGTGTTCATTGATGACATTTTGGTCTACTCCAAGAGTGCAAAGGAACATGTGGTTCACTTTAGGTTAGCATTGCAATGCCTGAGAGAGAAACAACTCTACACCAAATTCAGGAAGTGCGAGTTTTGGTTATCGTAGGTGGCATTCCTAGGCCACATTGTTTCAGACAAGGGTATAGAGGTTGACCCAGGCAAGGTAAAGGCAATTCTAGAATGGGAGACTCCCAAGACTATAGCAAACATAGTTAGTTTTCTGGGATTGGCCAGATACTATAGGAGGTTTATTGAGAACTTCTCCCGCATTGCTACCCGATGACCCGACTCACATGAAAGGGTGTGAAATTTGAGTGGTTAGATGCTTGTGATAGAGCTTCATGGAGCTAAGGCAAAGGTTAGTATCAGCTCCAGTTTTGACTATTCTGACCGATACAGGTGGTATGGTTATTTATAGTGATGCCTCCAAGCTAGGATTGAGTTGTGTATTGATGCAGCACGGGAAAGTCATTGCTTATGCATCCTATCAATTGAAGGATTATGAGAAGATCTACCCCACCAATGATTTGGAGTTGGCACCTGTGATTTTTACACTAAAAATTTGGAGACACTACCTGTATGGTGAGAAGAGTGAGATCTTCAGTGACCATAAGAGCCTCAAGTACTTCTTCACCCAAAAGGAGCTTAACATGAGACATAGGCATTGGTTAGAATTGATGAAGGACTATGATTGTACTATCCACTATCATCCAGGAAAGGCCAATGTGGTAGCTGACACACTTAGCCAGAAATCTCAGTCACTGACTCTTGCATCACTAACCACCAATGAGCATCTCATAGAGGAGGCTAGGAAACTAGACATGGAGCTATTAGTAGAAGGTAACACTTTGTCACTATCAGCATTGGTGGTACAACCTAGTCTAGTGGATAGGATCACTGCAGCTCAAGTTACTGATACAGAGTTGTAGAAGCTGATAAAAGAATGCCAGGAAGGAACCTAAAGGACCTAGATTTCTCTGTAACTAAAAGTAGGATTCTCAAGTTCAAAGGGAGGTTGTGTGTGCCTAGTGATGGTGATTTGAGAGACACAGGTTTGAGAGAGGCACATAGCTCTCCATACTCTATTCACCCCAGCAGCACTAAAATTTATAAGAATCTCAAAGGCTCCTACTGGTGGAAAGGAATGAAGAATGATGTGGCCGTGCATGTGTCTAGTTGCCTCATATGCCAGCAGGTCAAGGCTAAAAGAAAAAGGCCTCATTGTTTATTACAGTCCCTCCCTATTCCAGAGTGGAAATGGGAGAATATCACCATGGACTTCATCACAAGCCTACCCCACACTCAAAAGGGCATGGATGCTATTTGGGTAGTTGTGGACCGCTTGACCAAGGCAACTCACTTTATCCCAATCAAGGTCACATTTTCTATAGACAAGTTGGCCAAGTTGTATATTGACAACATCATCAGGCTACATGGTGTACCTATTAGCATTATCTCTGATCGAGATCCCAGGTTGACTTCTAAGTTCTGGACTTGTGTATAGAAGGCTATGGGCACACAGTTGAATTTCAGTACAGCTTTTCACCCTCAGACAGATGGTTAGTAAAAAAGGACCATCCAAACATTGGAAGACCTACTTCGAGCATGTGCCTTAGATATGAGTTACAGTTGGGAGGAGCACATTTCCCTTATTGAGTTCTCCTGCAACAACAGTTATCAGGCCAGCATTAGAATGTCCCCATTTGAGGAACAGTATAGCAAGAAGTGTCGGACTCCACTCTATTGGGATTAGGTTGGTGAATGACATATTTTGGGGTCTAGACTTGATACAGGCTACTAGTGAGAATGTGAATGTGATCAGAGAAAGGATCAAGGTAGCTCAGTCCATGCAGAAAAGCTATGTATATGTCAAAAAGAAACATCTGGAGTTTGGTGTTGGAGATAAGGTGTTCTTGCAGATCTCCCCAGTTAAAGGAGTAATGTGGTTCGACAAGAAGGGAAAGCTGGTCCAGGGGTCTGGGCCGTTCGACCACCCTTGATAGGGGCAGTTTTGGCAGACTGAACAATTGTCAGTAAGTCGACCATAACTTAACGGTCCGACCTCGGACTGACCTAAAACCAGTTACGTTGCAATCGTGACTCGATTTCTACAACTTTTGTGAAGGATCTAACTCCTGATACCAACATTTTGAATACCCAAAATGCCTAGATTCAAGTTCAATTGTTTTTCATAGAAAACACAAGTCTTGGTATTCTATCATGTTCACCTCCACCTATGGTCAATCTAACATGATGAAATGCAATGTATGAGTGCGTGCACAATATAAATCAAGATGGTACAAGTTACATGATACGGACAACTCTATCCTAGAGGTCTTCATCTTGTCTTGATACTTGAATCTTCATCTTGGTGCTCCCACTCTTAATACTTCATCTTCATGTCTTGTTATTGGAGTTCTTGACTTGACATCTCCAAGTAGCTTTGAGTCTACCAAAACACAAATAGGAGTGTGGGCATTTCCCCAACAATCTCCCCCTTTTTGGTGATGACAAACATAGAAATGATATTAATAATATTAAAAAATCTAAAATACAGAATAGTCACATGTCATTTTAGTACATAAAAGGAAATAAACAGCAGTAGCATTTCTCCCCCTTTTGTCAACAACAAAAAGGTAAGTGCAAGTCACATGCAACTGATAAAAATAGAATAAGCTCCCCTTGAATATGTGCCACAGATATAAAAGAAAAAATAATTAAAGTAGCACATATCAGAGCATATAAAATAAACATCTAAACCGTAAAGTCATTATGCCACATAGCATTTCCACACATAAGTTCCAGCATGACAAATAATTTAAAAACAGAGTTTGAAACATATAACAGTAACAAAAAGTGTCAATAAAAGATAGAGAGGTCATCTAGTCTTCTTCATCCTCTGAGTTCTCCTCATCCTCATCTTCTTCTTCATCTTCAACATCCACCACATCTTCAGCTTCAGTTCCCTTCGTAAGAAGCTTTGGGATAGCATTTTGCTTCTTTTCTATCTTATCTAGTTTAGCCATGAGCTGGGTTCCAAGTTCTTCAAGATCAGCAATAGTTGCAAAAGTAGAGGAGGTTCCACTTTCCTGTCCAGCTGTGGGCTGAAATGGTGCAGTAGTGTTGTTTGAAGCAGTTGTCTTTAAAGGAAGGAGTTTCATCTTCCAAATAGTAGAAAGATTGATTTCTGGAGAGATGGGTTCAGTTGTCTCCCCAGAGAAGTCTACACAGAAGTAGTCCAAGATTTGACAAACAAGGCGACCATATGGAAGATTTCCTTGCTGAAGGTTATCCTCATATGTCACTATGTACATCAATATAATGTATGGAAGATTGACATGCTCAGATTTACAAACATAGTAAGTGAGGTAAGCATGGAATGGGGGAACTGCATCACGATGACCTTCTTTGGGTAGGATATTGTAAGAAATTATCAAATTGACAATCCTTCCCAAATCGGTGAGGTCCTTAGCCTTGATTCTGTTGGTGTTAGCATAATTTTTCACTATGCTAGAGTATGCAGTGTCTACATTCGTGAACTATTCAATGTAGGTCTTTTGGGTGTAGAATATCAAAGGTTCATCAGAAGAGATGTTGAGAATCTCACCTAAGGTAGGGATATCTAACTCTATGGGAGTTCCTTTGACATAGGAACAAAGAAGGAGGGATTCCTCTTCACCATGCATAGAGAGATTGCAGTAGAACATTCTCACCAAGTGGGGATAGCAAGAAATCTCTAGTGTGAGAATATTTCACCAATCTAAGACATCAAAATGGTCTTTGATGGCATACCTGGTAAGAGATTCAGTGTTGATGCTCCTTCCTTATTCAACTTGGCGAGGAGCAAACATCTCCCAACATTCTTTAGTATCCAGAGAGAAAAACCATTTGTCTCCAATAGAAGAGGCTGATCTCTTCCTTTTCCCTTTATTTTCCATGGACTTTGTTGCTTTGGTAGGGCATTGAGAGGCCATGGAGAAAGGGTTGAGAAAATGGAAGAAAAACTAGAGATTCTTGGAGAAGAAAGGTAAGATCATGTGGATCTAGGGTTTTGGATGGAGTTTTAGAGATGGTTTCTCAAGAGGAAATATCGCAATAGGGTCTTAGAGGTTTTGGGTTTAAAACAAATAGAAAGAAACCTCAAAAAATGAGTTTTAAAAGACCCAGAACATGGTTTTCGACGAAGCCGGCCAACCGATGGTCAGGGCCGGTTGATTGGGTTCCGATTCTGGAAGGGGCGGTCGACCAAAAATTAGGGGAGGTCGACTGGTGAAGGCTGATGTGAAGGTCGATCGATTAGAAACCAGGGGTGGTCGACTGGTTATGCCCAAAAATGCCAGAGACACAAAAAAAAAAATGAGATTTTTTAAGGGGATTTTTGGCAGAATGGTCTAAAAAATGGATATGGGATTTGGACATAAATTAAATGGTCTTTTTAGCTATCCAAAAGGGTTACAAATCCGAGCTCTTTTCTTAGAGAGAAAAACCTTTCTTCACCCAAAGGTTTGGTGAAGATATCTGCAAGTTGCTTTTTAGTCTCGATGTATTCAAGGGAGACATCGCACATTCTGAATAGTCTCACAGGAAGTGATGTCGGATTTCAATGTGCTTTGCCCTTGAGTGTAAAATGGGGTTTTTACTCGAGTTAATGGCACTGGTATTATCGCATATGATTGGACATGAGTCGAACTTCACTCCAAGGTCAAAAAGGGTTTGCTTCATCCAAAGGATTTGGGCACAACATCAGCCAGCCGCGACATATTCAACTTCTGTGGTGGATAAAGCAATGGAGTTTTGTTTCTTGCTGAACCAAGAAGTGAGGCATAAGCCAAGAAAATGACAAGTACCACTAGAACTTTTTCTATCAATATGGCAGCCTATAAAGTCAGGATCTGAGAAACTGACTAAGTCAAAAGGTTGGTTTTTTGGGTACCACAACCCAACATCACAAGTGCTTTTCAAATATTTAAAAATTGTTTTCACAGTAGGGAGGTGTGATTTCTTAAGATCGCCTTGAAACCGAGCACATACACATACACTGTACATGATGTCAGGTCTACTTGCCATTAGATATAGAAGGCTCCCAATCATACCTCTATATCTGGTTACATCCTTAGAAATGCCATCTTCATCCTTGGTTAGTTTCAAGGATGAGCTCATCAGAGTGTCTGAAGACTTTTGACTGTTAATGTCAAATTTCTTTAGCAGCTCCCTGGTGTACTTACTTTGGTTTATAAAAATCCCATTATCAGTCTATTTTATTTGAAGACCAAGGAAGAAATTTAATTCTCCCATTATACTCATTTCAAATTCGTTGCTCATCTTGCCATTGAAATCAGTACACATTCCCTCATTGGTTGAGCCAAAGATGATATCATCTACATAAATTTGAACAATGAGTATGTCATTCTTCAAGTTTTTCACGAATAGGGTAGTGTTAATCCTCCCCCTTGAGAAGCCACTTTTTATCAAGAAAGTACTCAATCTCTCATACCAAGCTCTAAGAGCTTGTTTGAGGCCATACAAGGCTTTCTCAAGTCTATAGATGTGGTTTGGAAACTTAGGGTCTTCAAAACCAGGGGGTTGAGCTACATAGGCCTCTTCTTGAATGTATCCATTCAAGAAAGCACTTTTGACATCCATTTGATACAGTTTAAAGTTCTTATGGCATGCAAAAGCTAGAAGCATCCTTATGGATTCTAGTCTTGCAATAGGGGCATAGGTTTCATCATAGTCAATACCTTCTTATTGGTTATACCCTTTGGCAACATCTGGCCTTGTTCCTTACAATGTTACCATCTTCATCCAATTTGTTCTGAAAGATCCACTTGGCACCAATGATGGTTTGGTGGTCAAGTTTTGGGACAAGTTCCCAAACCTTGCTTCTTTCGAATTGGTGAAACTCTTCTTGCATGGCAACAATCCAGCCATTATCTCTCAATGCTTCTATGTTCTTAGCTTCAATCTTGGAGATAAATGCAGTGTGATTGCATATCTCATGAGATTTAGATCTGGTCTGAATTCCTTCATCCAGATCACCTATTGTAGCATCTAAGGGATGGTCCCTATGAGGAATGATGTCCCTAGGTAAGGTTTCTACTTTTTCAACAGTAGTTTCTTTTTCCTTAGGTTCATCAAGAGAAACATTATCTACTTTATTCATTAACTCATCAGGAACAACATCATCATCATCATTAGTAGAATCATGCAAAATAGTAGGTAAAGACTTCAAATCTAACATTCATGGATTCCTCAACCATTAGAGATCTTTTGTTAAAGACTCTACATGCTCTGCTGTTGAGAGAATATCCCAAGAATATTCCTTCATCAGATTTAGCATCAAACTTTTCATGTCGGTCTTTAGTGTTTGGGATGAAACACTTACAACCAAACACCCTAAAGTAGTCTACCTTAGGTAGCTTGCCAAAGTAAAGCTCATAGGCCGTTTTGGAAAGTAAAGGTCTTAAAATCACTCTATTAAGCACATAGTAAGTTGTATTAACAGCTTCGGCCCACAATGATTTAGGCAAGAAGTACTCATTGAGCATGGTCCTAGCCATTTCTTGTAGTGATCTGTTTTTCCTTTCAACAACCCCATTATATTGAGGCGTCCTAGGAGTGGAGAAGTTATGGTCAATGCCATACTTATTGTAATATGCATCAAATTGATGAATATTTTCAAATTCTCCTCCATGATCACTTCTAATAGAGATTACTGAATAGCCCTTTTGGTTTTGTAATCTTTTACACATAGTTACAAACTCCTTAAAGGCATCATTTTTTTTTTTAGAAATATAGCCCAAGAAAATCTAGAGTATTCATCTACTATAACAAATGTGTAAGACTTACCACTTAAACTAGAAATGTTTATGGTTTCAAACAAATCCAAGTGGAGGAGTTTCAAAGGCCTAGAAGAAGAGACAATATTTTTGGCCTTATAGGAAACCTTGGTTTGTTTGCCCTTCTGACATGCATCACATAAATGACCTTTACTGTATTTGATCTTAGGAAGATTTCGATGGATGCAATGGTTTGGATTAACTTGACATTTACAAGTCCAAGCCTTCTATGCCATAATGAGGATTCACTATGGTTCGAAACCAAACATGCATTCAAGGTACTTGTTTCCTCTAGCACACAAACATAAATGTTATTCTTCCTAGATCCTTTTAGTATGAGATCATTGTTAGCATCTTTAATGTAGCAGTGGGAAACATCAAAATCTAACTTAAAACCTATGCCACACAGTTGGCTTATACTAAGTAGGTTATAATTTAGATTTTTCACATAATAGACATTAGATATAGAGGTACCTTCAAGCTTGATCTTCCCAATTCCAATGATCTTCCCTTTGCTGTCAACTCCAAATGAGACCCATTCTCCATCGTAGTCTCGTAGGTTTGAAAACAAGTTTTTGTTGGATGTCATGTGTTTGGAGCATCCGCTGTCGATTATCCATTTAGGTTTTATCTTGTTTTTCAAGTATACCTACAACAGAAGTTTAGTTGTACATTGGTCCCCATAATCTCATGGGTATGTCATTGTTAGTGTCAAATGTTCCTATTGGGACCCAAGTGGTCTTGTGCCTTTTAGGTCTTTGATTTTGAGATGTTCCAGGGTTCCTTTGAGTCCTTTGTGGTTCATATGAACCACATGACCTTTGAGCCTTATAGGGACCTTTGAGGTCTGTAGGATCTTTGAGGTGTATAGGTCCTTTGGGATTGGTAGTTCCCATGAGGTCTATAAGACTCTTTAGAGTAGGTTCTACAGGCTTGGGTTTGCCTATGATTCCTTTCAATAGAATACTCCCTTTCAGGGTGAGATCTTCTATATCTAGGCATCGGTCTCGACTCCTCTTGAGGCTAAAATTGCCTTCTTTGAGGTGTGTAGTAGTTGGTGTGATTGACCTTGGTTCTTGGTTTCTCATTTTGAAAATTTTTGGTCTTTTTCTTCTTGGCTTTACATTCATTTGTTGAATGCCATGTTTTCTTGCAAAAGCTACACTTAACATAGGATGTGGATGCTTGATTTCTTTCACCCTTCCATAGATTCTCTTTTTGCTTTTCTTTTCTTTTTGATGGGTTTTATTCATAACCCAGTCCTTTTTCAGTAGGACCTTTCCTTTGAGATCCAAGTAAGATATCAAGGTTCTTTTGACCTTGAGTGAAATACAAAGGGTAGAGTTAAACTGTGAGTTTTCTTCTTCAAGTTCACTCACCTTTGTGGTTAAGGCATCCACTCTTTTATTAAGAGTGTCAGCTTCGTTTTCCAGGTTTTGTTTATCCTTTTCTAATTTGAGACTTTCTTCATACAATGCCTTGAAGGCTTCTTGAAGTTCTTCTCTTGTATAGCTTTCTAGAGGTTCATTTTCAGTTGGCTGATTTACCTCTTGTTCTTCGTCTCCAAGAGCCATCAAGCAAGGTTGGTTACTTCTTCCTCGGAGTTGCTCTTTTCTTCTTCATCACTTGAATCCCAAGTAGATGCATAGGCCTTCTTCTTTGATTTGTGAGGGCATTTAGTTTTGAAGTGTCCATGTTTTCTACAATCAAAGCAAACGACATCTTTAGTTGAAGTTTCCTTAGATTTGTATTTGGACTTACCTTTTTCTCTGTAGGACTTGTCACCATGGGACTTGTTCTTATAAGGAAATTTTCCCTTTTTCTTGAGGAATTTGTTGAACTTTCTTGTAATGAGGGAGATTTCCTTCTCTAAATCGAAGTCCTCATCGTCGTCATCATCGCTTACTTCTTCAGTGTTTTGAGATGACTTCAGTGCGATGCTCTTTCTTTTGATTTTAGGAGTTTGTTTGTAGACTTGCAGCTCCACTTCATGAGTTCCGTTGAAGGTTTGGACCCCTCAATAAGGTGAATATGATGTTGAACAATAAAAGGGCTAATTCCTTTAATGTCAGCAATGGTCCATCTTATGGCTTCCTTATTTTCCTTTAGAAGCTCGATCAACTACTCCACCTAACTTGAAGTCAAATCAGAAGCAATGATGACTGGAAGAGTGTGATCCTTACCTAAGAAAGCATACTTAATATTAGAGGGCAACTCCTTCAACTCAAGCTTAAGGGGTTCAACAATGGAAGGCTTAGGTATTAAGGTAGATAAGGGTCCAATGGGCTCTACAGGTGGTTGGAGACTCCAAACCCCAGACATAATTCCCTCATCAAATTCACCCAATTGTTCCACACACTCTTAAAATTTAGAATCAAAATCAATATCAAAATAAG
This sequence comes from Macadamia integrifolia, assembly GCF_013358625.1. Classification (NCBI taxonomy): domain Eukaryota; kingdom Viridiplantae; phylum Streptophyta; class Magnoliopsida; order Proteales; family Proteaceae; genus Macadamia; species Macadamia integrifolia. The sequence continues at coordinate 15,590,249 of NC_056566.1, forward strand.
TCTTAATGGAATCTAGAATTTCTATGAACTTCCTTATCATGGGGATTTGGTTGCTTACCCAACCTAAAGACATTAAAATCCACAGAAGTGTTTTATTGGTGGCAAGGAACGGTCTACCAAGAATGATTGGGATCTGGCCTGAATGTTGGCAACTGGTTGGGTGTCTAAAACAATGAAATCAGTAGGGAATAAAAATTCTCCCACCTTAAGTAAGACGTCCTCAACCATCCCTTTAGGAATCTTAACAGACCTATTAGCCAACTAAAGAGTAGTTCCAGTGGCTTTCAATTCTTCCAATCCTAGTTGCTTGTCCATGGAAGCAGTCTTCTTTTTGTTTACCAAGTGATTAGGAAAGGGGACAGGGGGGACATGAAGAATGTTAGAGATTTTCTCTTTTTCAGAAGAATCATTTTTGTCTTCCCCAACCAAATCATTTTTAGTTTCTTTAGGTTCATCAGACGAACCTGGAATAAGAGTACACTTGTGTCCTCAACAGAAGGAGAGTTCACAGGAGTAAAAGGTGGGAAAGATTTAGGAACACTCTTTTGGTACTTTCTACCACTCCTAAGGGCATAAACACCATGACATTAGTTGGAGGGCCCTTGTTGGGTCTGACCTTATACTACATTTAATGATGCATTAGGTGGTGCTTGTGAGCTAACAGGTTGATGCCTAAGGTTAGTCTCTGGTTGACTAGGCAACGTGCCGTTCTCCCTCTCATATAAAATTGAGACAACTTAGGTTTGTTATGTAGTAAGATTTTGATGGCTTGACATGATGTTAGACCTGTGCCCTGACTTAGTCTAATTTGAACTATTGTGATAGGTCTCAGACCAGAGATCAGGAGCATATCTGGGTTTTGGCTTGTAGCCGCCCATTACAGAAGGGGAAGACATGACCCCAAGTGTTCATGCATAATGTGCCAGTCTAACTGGAGGGGGTTCGTACCTTCCGACCCCAGATGGTAAGTAACCCGACTCCTCACATATGAATCCCTACCAGTACCGAAGTTACCGAAAGACCCTTAGCATGGCTGAGGGCAACTACCAGTGCAAGACCAGTTGGTGGATAGCAAACTATTTTGACCACTGGAAACAAAGCCACCGAAAGCATTAGACCTCAATCCGGTGGGCTGTTTCTTGTGAGCCAAATAGGTTGCTGTCAAGGTTTTGATGCCAGTGGGTCCTACCACTCGCATCGTAGACAGTCTTGGATGATCCCATATCATCCTCCACATCTTCCTCATGACGTGAGCACACTGCAGACCTAAGTGGTCAGGTTCTTGGGGCTCTGAAAGCCATATTAACCCGATCGGTCCTAATAGGGTACAACCAAATGGTAAGATTTAACTTAACACATGAGTTGGAAATGAGGATTTCATTTCCTCATTTCCTTTGTGCTCAACATAGGAGAGGAGAGAAAGAGGAGAGGATGGAAGAGGAAGAAGAGGGTGGAAGTCTTACCTTGGTGCCGGCTACTGCCTAGTTACTGGAATCGCTGCCGGAGGTAAGTGCAATCATTCCTACTACCCTCACTCTTCATTTTGACCTAGGTTGGGCTAGGATGGTGTAATCTTAGTGTACAAACCCTATTGTGGTCAAGGAATGTGTGTTCTACCTCCCCGGTGCCGTTGCCAAGCTCAAACCAAGCCCGGTGAGCTTTGACAACAAGAATGACCAAATGATAACCTAGGATTTCGATCGTTCGATCGATGTATCTGCCTAGGGTTTTGATCGTTCGATTGATGTATCTCCCAAATGGCCTAGTGGAATTGCGATTTTATTGGCTTAGAATGATGCTAGGAACATTCCCTACAAACTCCATAGAACAAATCCCGACGATCGGGCCCGGCCAAAAAACCCCAGTTCGACTTGGACAGTTCTGTACTGTCACATGAAACAAGCCATAGGAAACACTGGGTCTGCTTCTGGTGGGCTATTTCCAATGGGTGTTTTCGGGGGAAAGATCCTATTTACGATGGGTGTTTTCGGTGACATTACTGTCACTGGGAAACTTTATCTGTATCCTTTGGGGGTGACCCAAGTGGGCCCCTTCTAGTGTTTCCAACATGTACTGATGTACGAATTCCTATGTGTCTAGGACAGTGTGCGCATGTGCCCTGAGTTTGAAGTTGAGTTGATTGATCGGTGGCTGTACTTAAACCCTAACACACAAGAGCATAAACCAGGTGAGGGATGAATTGCTTTATTTTTTTATTTTTGGGAATGTTTATTATTTTAGAATTTGCTCACATGTGTAGATTTAATATGTTTAATTATATTTCTCACATGATGATGATGATGATGATTATCGTATGTTACATTCTTATGGAATTGATATGAAATATTTATTGATATGTATGACGGGGATCCAGTGTGGCCGAGGTGGTACTGGTACTATAATCGCCATGTGTTTGTTGCATGTATGAGACGAAATTCAGTGTGACCGAGGTGGTACCATTGTCGTGATTGCCGTATGCGTGTTGCATTCATGCATTGATTATGTGCATTAGAGTTAGTTATAGTCACAAATTACACCTTGTGGCCATGTGTTACCAGTATCATGTGCTCCGAGACTACATTTGGAAATGGATACGCTTCGTGGCCAACGATTGGTACCAGTGTTGCATAGTCTATACTCAGCTGTTATATGCATGTTAGATTAGGTAATGGTCTTGGGTTTCACTTTATGGCCGATGTGTTACAAGTATCGTGTACCCAAGACTGTATTTGGAGATGGATTACACTTTGTGGCCGATGTGTTACCGGTATTGTGTAATTCATACTAACTGTATCATTATGAAGGCATGTAGCATATATGTGGTTAGGTATCACTCCCTATGCTATAAACCCTTGCCAACAGGGGTTAAGGTGTTGGATAAGCCCATTGTGGTATGTTTGATGTGCCTTTTCAGAATGCCACACCTGTGGTACGATGTGATTTTTGACAGAGGCAAGAACTTATTAGGCGTGGCTGATGATTACTACCGGTGCCGTGACATCCAGGAGGGGGTTATCAAGGGTTTTCTAGGTGACCCATGGATGGATACAGGGATTGACAGGCCTCTAGTCACAGCTAGGGTTTGTATCCTTACGTAGTCGATGGCGGTTTTTAGATGAGGTATATAGCCTAATGTGTTGTAGTAGCATTTACCGGACTTAGTTGTATTGTTAAGTGGATAATAAAATAAATGAAGTGCATCACGAGTATCATGGACAATGTGTTTAATTTCTGTTATCATGCATCATAAATTATTACTGCGATTGTTTTGCTTGGATGTGCTTGACACCCCACCCCTCACTGAACGAGTTAGAAAGCTCACTACACGTATACACACTTCTTAGATGATAATGTAGGTACAATCATGCCTATGGCTAGTAATTCTCTTTCCTCTGGACCCAAGTATGGAGTGAGCGACTGGTGGATGCCGGATGCGATGGAGCATGGCCAAGACTGTGCTTATGACTTTTGTGCATACGTAGCACCATTAGGTGTTTGGCGTATTTTTGATTATTTTCATACAGGTTTGTGGATATTATGTTTTTAAATTTGATATGTGTAGGTTGTGAGGGTAGTGGCCGGAGATGATGAGATGTCTCTCTTCCCTTGGGGGGAAAAGGACTTGCATCCCGTCCTCTCTCCTCTCTCTTTCTCTTTCATGTGAGGGGAGGGGTTTATGTCATGTGTGTTTTTCTTATGAGCCCCACATCGTCATATCGCCGCTCGGAGATACATTGAGGCCTATTTTACAAGAGTGTGAATTTCATCATTCGAGACAGGGCTTTGATGATGGTCGAATACGGGGATTAAGATCATACAAATGGGGGGTTTGGAGTCGCCACCTAGGATTATGGGCCTAGGACCTAGGGGTGGGCCCAATTCCTAAGAAAAGGGATCAAAATTTGGTCTGGTCCAGAGATTTAGGGTAAGTATTAGGTTACAGAATTGGGAAGGTGTTAGGCACCTAATCTGCCCGGTTCTACTGGTCTTCTATTAGATGCTTGAGAATGAACATTTTCTACAATTATTACTATTCCACATGCATGGCTAACTTATCACACATATATACATTAATTGAATTCAAACTACTATATACACTAAAACAAGGTCTATATAAAGTCTACATTATGACAGGTTGGTAGAGAAATTATACCTGAACTTAACCCCTGTTTCGGGTCAAGAAGGGTGGGCCCCTGATTATTATTGGCTCAGAATATCTTTTGGATTCTCCTGGCTCAGGGGAAGATGATCTTGACCCCCAACTTCCTTTCTTGAGAGATGTTGATTGTGATGGTATTCAGACAGGGTTATGACTAGGAACGGTTACTTTCGAATTTGGATTCGGATAGAGCTTCGGCTAGGGAAGGCTATTTTCGGATTTGGATTTGGATAGAGCTTCGACTAGGGAAGGCTATTTCTAGGCTTAGGTTGAGGTGGCACTTTGGCAGAGCTTTTATTGGGGTTAGGCTAGGGGAGGGCTAGGCTGAGGTGGCTCTCCAGCAGAGGTTCCACTGGGGATAGGCTACGGGAGGGCTAGACTGAGGTGGCATTTTGGCAGAGCTTCCACTGGGGATAGGCTAGGGGAGGGCTAGGCTGAAGTGGCACTTCGACAGAGCTTTCGCTGGGAATGGCTATTTCTGGAATGATTCTAAGGGCACTTGGACAGGGCTTCCACTAAGAACTGCTATTTTTGGAAAGAAATAGATTTACCTAAAAATGGACTGAAGATATCCAAAGCCCCAAAGAGCGCTTTGAAGATCTGAATAGAGTTTTGGATCTTGACAAAGATCTCTCCATAGACCCGAAGAACCTCAAAGGGGGGTTTCTGCTTTAGATAAAACTCAAGATCATTCAAAAGAGGGGGTTGAAGAACGTACTACTTTTGGAAAATCTGGATTAAACTAAGAATTTGGATTTAAGATCTTCAATGTACCAAAGAACACTTCGAAGATCCGAACAAGATTTTGGATCTTGATGAAGATCTCTCAGAAGACCCAAAGAAAATCAAGAGGGTGAGGGGAGGAGAGTTTTACTACAAGGGAGTGAGGTGGGGTTTTGGTGTCTAAAATCCAAAGGAGGGGGTATTTATAGGTTTTTTGGGCCAATGGGAAAGAGGGAACATCTTTATCCAACAGACGAAAGAAGGGTTTTTGCCTAAAGTGGGGGGATAGGGCTTTTATACACTAGATAAAAGAGGTCCAATTGGGTAGGGGAAGGTTTTTGTCTAAGGGGTAAAAAGTGGGTTTTTGGAGAGAAAATCCTTAGTAAAAAGAAGGGTTTTTTGGTCTTAAGTGGGTGAAGAGGGAATTTCTTCCCCTGACTTCTTCACCCATCGGGTCAGGGGAACACCAATCCCGCCCATTGACAGCGAAACACAAGGTTGGGTTGAAATGCATGTGGCATGCGGGTAATATACATAGTGTGTGCAGGTAATGGTGTGTAGCTGGGCACATGCTAGGCATAAGAGTGTGCAGGGATGTTGGCATGGGTGTGTGGGTAATGTGTATAGTGTGTGCGGGTAATGGTGTATAGCTGGGCACAGGCTAGGCATAAGGGTGTGCGGGGAAGTTGGCACGGGTGTGCCGGCAATGTGCACAGTGTGTGTGGGTAAAGGTGTGTAGTTGGGCACAAGCTAGGCATAAAGGTGTGCAGGGAGGTTGGCATGGGTGTGTGGGCAATGTGCACAGTGTGTGTGGGTAATGATGTGTAACTAGGCACTGGCTAGGCATAAGGGAGTGCGAGGAGGTTGGCATGGGTGTGCAGGCAATTGCATAGGGTAGGCTGAACTGTGCGGGGTAGCATGCGCATGGGGCAGGCAAGGTGCATGGCAGCATGAGCATGGGGCAGGCAAGGTGCTTGGCAACATACACATGGTGCAGGCAAGGTGTGCACGACCATGTAGTAAGGGCACGCACAGCATGCAGTGGGGGCACGCAAGCCATGCGACTGGGGCACGTAGGCAGGCAGCGGGGGTGTGCAGGCCATGCGACGGGGGTGCGTAGGCTATGCAGTGGGGGCACATAGGCAGGCAGCTGGGGCACGTAGCCCATACAAAAGGGGCACATGTAGCTTATGCCGGGGACACTTAGGCCATGCAGCAGGGGTGCGTAGGTCATAAAGGCTGGGTCTGGCTGGCTGGCTCATTGGTCGGCTGGTCGGTGTGCACAAATGTGTGTAGAAAAGATATGATTTTCTAGGGGAGATTACGAGCAATCCGACGGTCTAATTTTGACCTACCATAAATCGTCAAAATCGTATTTTCGAGTACTATCCATTTGTACGGTCATCCTGACAAGATTTCTTTGTATTTGAAAAGTCAAAACTGGACCCTCCTCCTTCCCACGTGGGGTTTCCATGGTTTTCTCAGTCAATCATCATCTCTGTTGATCAGAAGCCAAAAGTCACGTCCAAGATCCATATTTCATCATAGATAGAGGAGGGTGACAAAGTTAGGTGTCTACAGAATGCCCCTCTTTGGCCGAAGCCTGTGCCAACAGCCGAAGGGTAAAGAAAAGATCGACCACATTTTGTCACCCGAAGCATGTACTGCCGTCATCTTGCTCATTAATGACGGAGTTGAAAAATGCAACAGATAATATCTCTCAACTACTTTAGAGTTTTAGGACTTACTTGGGCTTCCGATTGTAATAAAGGAATTCACTACTCTTCCAATCCTGTAAAAGATGTTAGTATTTTGATCCTTCACTTTTCCTTAGCTGGGCTTCACATGTGCCAGTTCAGGGAATTTGGTCTCCAGGTTGGGTTTTTCGAACCAATCTAGACTATCTGGGACTGAAGGTTACAAGGGAGGAATTTTCTGCTCTTCCAATCTTGTAATAGGTAAAAACCTTTGATTCTTGGATTTTCCTTAACTGGGCTTCACATGTGCCAGTTCAGGAAACTTGGTCTATGAGATCGGGTCACTCAGAGTCGATACAAAGGGATTGGGCCACCTGGGGCCAGGTAAATGCTATTGGGCCACCTGGGGCCAAGTCAATAAAATTGGGCCACTTGGGGCCGAGACAATGTAATTGGGCCACCTGGGGCCAAGTTAACGAGGTTAGGCCACCTGGGGCTGGGTAAATGCAATTTGGCCACTTGGGGCTAGGTCAATGAAATTGGACCACCCGGGGCTGGGTCAGTGCAATTGGGCCACCTAAGGTTGAGTCAATGAAATTGGGCCACTTGGGGCCGGGTTAATGAAATTGGGCCACCAAGGGCCGGGTCAATAAAATTGGGCCACTTGGGGCCGGGTCAATGAGATTGTTTCTTTTTTTGATTTTTCCTTGATTCTTGATCTTTGGTTCTTTGATTTAGAATTTTGGTTTTTTCCTTTGATTTAAAATTTGACTCTGATGCTTGATTTGGAATCTTTTAAAATTATTATTATTATTATTATTATTAATTTTATTTTTGGAAAAGTAAATCTTTTATATAAATTGGTCCCCTCCCCTGTTCATTCTTCATTCTAACTATTCTGAGTGAGTTTTGAGTTCTTGGAACTCTCTGGTTTTTCTTGAAGTTTTCTTTCTTGTTCTTGGAGTTTTTCACTTTGTTTTTGAAATTCTTGAAGATCTTCATCTTGTTCTTGAAGTGCTTGAAGATCTTCATCTTGTTCTTGAGGGAGGAGTTATTTAGAGAATTTGATACTCTTGTGGGATTTTATGCAATTTGGGAAACTTTCTGAGGCCTCTTGCAATTTTGGAAACTTTTTGGGGTTTCTCACAATTTCAGAAAGTTTCTAGGGCTTCTCATAATTTTTAAAAAATATGGCTGAAAGGAGAAAGAGAAAGACTTTAGGAGAAGTTCAGCTTGAGAGTTGTAGCATTCCTTCTCGCAGGGATGAGGGCCTAGCCGACTAGTACTCAAAGCAGACCCTTCACAACAGTTGGAATCACATCTACAACTCCATATGGGGTTCTGTTTGAGATTTTAAAATGTAACCGCAAGCGTACGGATCAGTGTAGCCATGAGTCGAACATAGGGTGAGTAGCCACTTTATTTTTTTGCTTCTTTTAATAATGCGAAAGTGAACCGATTAATGGTTGTGATCTAATTCTAATTATCATCCTAAATATATGTATCTAAAATAACGTCCTAACCATTCGCCATCTAAGAATTTAAACACGCAAGCCATGCAATTAAAATTAAATAAATAAATAGCTGAAAATAAACACCCCACGTAATTAAAAAGCAATGAAGAAAAAAAATGTTGAAATAAAAATAAAATAAAAGAAAGGGGATAAAGCTAGAGAGAGTCTCACAAGTAGGTTTCTCTACTTAGCCTGAGGGATGCTTCAGAATATGAGCTTCCCTACTTGACTAGAGAGTCACTCTTACAAGGGTTACTCTACTTGGCTTTAGGGAAAGGGAGACAATTAAAATAAAAAAAATAAAATGATGGTTCTATGGTTAGGAGGGGCAAAGCCAACACATACACTATCCATGAACCTTGGGGGAAAGGGATAGCAATAATGTAACGATTGAAATTAAAATCCTAAATTAAGAAAGAAAGGGTAGTCAGAAGAGGGAATGAGAGGGGGGTGAGAAGACTACTGAAGGAGCCTACTTAGTTGAACTTCAACCCTTGAACTGAAAACTTGATTGATTTGAGATACTACCAGTACTAAAAACTAGATCTAGAATAACCAAATCTGAAATTTTTAGTACTAGAGAAAACAAATCTGAAGAAAAAAATTGAACTTGAAAGACATGCTTCATAGCTTGTTCTTGTCAACTAGAACTAGAACTTGAAAAATTACAACTTCAATTGCTTAAAAAATAAAAATAAAAGACTGAATCAAAAACAAAAGTGCTTGCATTAATTGAATAAAAGGAACTTACAAAAGTCTTTAAAGCATAAACCTAGAACTAGAGCTAGAGAAAGAGATAGAGCAACTAAGAAAAAACCCTAGAAGAAGAATGAAGTGCCTCCTCCCCTTGTGTTAATTCTATTATATAGAGAATGGGGGAGGGAAGCTAAAGATTTTAGCTTCTAAAAAAAAATATATTTTTTTTTATCTCGTTGATGAGGTGGATGAGAGAGAAGATAGAGAATTGTAGGAAGTAGGGAATCTCCAATGATTTTTCTTCCTTTTTTTTATTTTTTTCTCTCTCTTCTTCAAACGTGGACAGCATCTTGGACGATTTTTTTTAATTATTTTTTTCCTTTCCTATTTTTCTCCCCTTTTTTATATTTTTCACTTTATTTCTTTATTTCTCTCTCCTCTTGCATAAGAAACACTTTGGCCGACCTCTTTGAGTGATGAGTAGGAAAGAGAAAATCTTTAAAAATAAAAACCTCAACAAAATGGCAACTATGAGGTTCGAACTTGAGACCTCCTAATAAGCAAGGGATTTTACACATCACAACTCACCAACTATGCTAGGTAGTTCTTGTTACCAAAAACGAATCTTCAATCACTTGAGGATGTGGTCCATCAATCCTTGTTGGCATTTAGAATAGTCCTTACACCCTTGGGGCAACTGCAGATAGGCTGGTTCTACATCATGATTCAGTTCTGATCCATTATTCTTTTCATGGTTCAATTCTGATCCATTATTCTTTCTCTGACCTAAAAATAATAATCAGTTGTACGGTTGACCAAATGAATGTGTACTTGCAATTGAACATTTCCATCTTGCTCAGAATTTCATCCTCTTCACAACCATGAAAAGGAATAGGACCTCTTTATGTGTAAAATTAGAGATATAGCACCCGATAGTCCTTAAGGCCTTGAAAATATAAAATCTACAAAAAGAGAGTAAAACCCAAGGTAGCTCTATTCTAAATATGTAAAATGCATGTTTTACTACACTAGATTTCACACATAAATGTTCTCATCAGAATTGCCCCACACTTAGACTTTGCTAGTCCTCAAGAAAAACAAAAAGAAAAAGAATAAAAATAAAAAACCTAACTCACTTTTGTAGGAATTACGGTTGCACTTAGCATATGCAACAAGCCTTTAAACCCCTAGTGGACAAGTTGTGTCTCGTGGGTATTTGCAGTGAATATAAACCTAAAATTTAGAATAAACAAATCTCAACCTTCCCTAAAGGTAAGACCCATACCGATCCGGAGCAAAGATAATTCCTCTTAAAAGGGACCCCCACACTTGAACTTTTATTACCCTTTATCAATTCCAGGCACTAGCATATTTCTTAATTTGGTACTCACTTCGTCTCTTCCAAAACATCCTTATCTTAAGGCAAAACCACTTGTGAAGAAATAGGGAACCAATGACTAAGGGATTGGAGTGTTTTTGACTAAAACATATTACCTAGCATTAAGGACATTTTCACATTTTTCTCTCCTTTTTTTCGCTTAATAAACTCTATTCTACTCCACTACTTTTGGCTTGAATGACATGGTGGAGTAAACACCAGACACCCAAGTTACTATGTAGCTTCGCTTTTTGCATATGCGTACAAAAACAATGATGCTAGAGTTCTTTCAGAAGTTTCCTCCTAAGGAATTTCGATCAAGACACCACGCTTCCTGAGACGCAATGACCTATCTAGTTCCAAGGGAATCAACTTTTATTCTTCTTTATACCTTATTTCACATTTCATTTAAAACTGTGCATATGCCAACTCATGCTAAATTAAAAAGAATGTCTCAACTCTAAATCAAAAGTACAAGGAACCCACAGACTTACATATGGTCCAACACCATAAAACAAGAGTCTCTTATTTTTCAAAAGAAAGTCACATCTCAAGACACAGGCTTGTTTCTTTCTTCTTAACAGGGTTTTTATACGTTTAAAATGGGTACCTTAATCAAAAATTTTATTTTCATACATCAAGCAACCAAATGGTATGATCATTAGCCAAAAGCCAAAGTAGGACTTCATCCTTAAGCAAGCTCAAAAAATAAAAAGAAAAACAAATAAAACAAAGTGGAAAAAGTAAAAACTGGTTTCCCTCCCCCACACTTAAGTCATGCAATATCCTCAATGCATGGAAAGAATTATAAGCGAAGACAATGCAAGGGGGTCATACCTGATTAAATGTTAGTCATCAATATAAAGAGGTTCATGGAGATCCATGACCTCTTCACTACCAGTAGTAGGAAACTCGAGGAACGGTTTCAAACGCTGACTATTAACCTTTGAAATTGCCCATGTTCCTGGATTCAGAATCTCCATAGCCCCATGGGGATATACATTATGGACAATAAACGGGCCATCCCATCGGGACCTAAGCTTTCCAGGTAAAAGATGCATTCGAGAGTCGTATAATAAGACCTTATCACCAATTGCAAAAAATTTGCGTAAAATACGCTTATCATGGAAAGCTTTGGTCTTTTCCTTGTAAATCCTAGAACTTTCATAGGCATCATTCCTAAGTTCCTCCAACTCAGATAGTTGGAGCCTACGATGAATTTCCACATCAGATAAATCAAAGTCGAGCTTCTTGATGGCCCAATAGACCTTATGCTCCAACTCAACTGGTAAGGACAAGCTTTCCCATGCACCAAACGGTAGGGAGATTGACCAAGGTCAGTCTTGAATGTAGTTCGATGGGCCCACAGGGCATCAATGAGCCTAAGGGACTAATCCTTACGGTTGGGATTAACAGTTTTCTCCAAGATTTGTTTGATCTGTCTATTAGACACCTCCACTTGGCAACTAGTTTGGGGGTGATAAGGGGTAGATAACTTATGGGCATACTTTTTCATTAAGGCCTCAAAAGGCCGATTACAAAAATGAGTACCCTTATCACTAATTATTGCACGTGGTGCACCAAAGCAGGAAAAAATGTTCTCTTTGAGAAACTGGACCACCACTTTATGATTATTAGATTTACAAGGTATGGTCTCTATCCATTTAGAAACGTAATCAACAGCCAGAAATATGTACAAATTCTCAAAGGAATTAGGGAATGGTCCCATAAAATCGATGCCCCATATATCAAAGATCTCAACTACTAAATTAGGGTTGAGGGGAATTATGTTTCTCTTATTGATACGGCCAAAAGACTGGCAGGTGGGACAAGCCTTGCAAAAATCAAAAGCATCTCTAAAAAGAATGGGCCAATAAAATTTGCATTGGATAACCTTTGCGGTAGTCTTCTTAGGTCCAAAGTGTCCACCACATGCATAATCATGGTAAAAAGAGAGAATAGAATGTTGCTCATGATCAGGAACACATCGTTGGATAATCTGATCCGAACATATCTTAAACAAATAAGGATCATCCCAAAAAAAGTGTTTAACTTGGGAATGAAACCTATACTTATCTTGGGTGGACCAGTGATCCGGAGTCACACCTGGAACTAAGAAGTTAACAATGTCAGCAAACTATGGTTCACTGGACACTGCAAATAACTATTCATCTAAAAAGTTCTCGTTGACTAGAGAATCAACAGTCAAGGAATTGGGAAGCCAGGATAAATGGTCTGCAACTAGGTTTTCAACTCTTTTTTTATCCCTAATTTCTAAATCAAACTCTTGCAAAAGTAAAACCCACCTAATGAGACGGGATTTGGCATCCTTCTTCTGAACTAGGTATCTGAGAGCAGAATGATTAGTATACACCACCACATATGAACCAAGTAAGTAAGAGTGAAACTTTTCTAATGCATACACAATAGCTAAAAATTCTTTTTCAGTGGTTGTATAATTGAGTTGTGCATCATTTAAAGTCCTACTAGCATAGTAAATGACAGTGGGCAACTTATTAATCATTTGACTCAAAACTGCTCCTATGGAAAAATCTGAAGCATCACACATCAGTTCAAAAGGTTCAGTCCAAACAGGTGGTTGAACAATGGGTGCATTGGTCAACTCCTTCTTAAGTTGTTTGAAGGATTCTAGGAACTCTTTAGAAAACTCAAAAGTTTGATCTTTGGTAAGTAATGAAGTGAGAGGTCGGGCTAACTGACTAAAGTTCTTAATAAACCTTTTGTAGAAGCCTGCATGCCCTAGAAAAGACCCGACATCCTTAACAGATTGAGGAGGTGGTAAATTATCAATTAAATCCACTTTGGTTCTATCTACTTTAATTCCCTCCTTGGATATTACATGGCCTAAAATAATACCAGATTTAACCATGAAATGGCATTTCTTCCAATTCAAAATCAAATTCTTAGATATGCTCCTTTTCAAAACTAGAGAAAGATGATGAAGACATAAAGAATAGGAATTCCCATGAATTGAAAAGTCATTCATAAATACTTCTAAGAATTTTTCGACCATGTCAGAAAAGATGCTCATTATGCATCGTTGGAACGTAGCAGGGGTATTGCAAAGTCCAAAGGGCATACGCCTATAAGCAAATGTTTCATATAGGCATGTAAAAGTGGTCTTATGTTGGTCCTCTAAAGCAATTGGGATTTGGTTATAACCGGAATATCCATCAAAAAAATAATATTATTCATGTCCTATAGTCTATGCACACTCTCCACCCTGATTGGACACGGGTTGGAATTAGTTCATTATTAGCATTAGAAACTACAGTCACCTCAGACTTCTTAGGCACTACGTGAACTGGGCTTACCCATTGGTTGTCAGAAATAGGATAAATTATTCCATGATCCAAGTACTTTAGGATCTCCTTCTTAATGGCTTCCATCATCACTGAGTTAGCTCTTTTTTGGGGTTCCGTGGATGGTTTGGAATCTTCCATAAGATGTATATGATGTTGCACAATAGAAGGCTTATACCCTTGATATCAGCCATGGTCCAACCTAGGGCTTCCTTATTATCTTTTAACACTTTAAGTAACTCCTCCTCCTCGCTATAAGTCAAATTTGAAGAAATTATTACAGGAAGATTCTGGTCAGGCCCTAGGAAAGCATACCTCAAATTAGATGGCAACTCCTTAAGATCTAGCTTAGGGGGCTCAACTATGGAAGGTTTGAGAATGGAATTGGAAAGGGGTCCTAAGGGCTCCACAGGTGTGTGAAGACTCAAGACTTCAGAAAATAAATTTATACTATCATCATCCAACTCATCCATACATTTTTGGAATTTTGAATCAAAATCAATATCAAAGTTGGTAATTAAATCATCAGAAAAATCTAGAAAATCCTCAAGAATATTGATCTCTTCTTCATATGTCGTTGCTTGCCTATCTTAAACATGTTAAACTCAACAGTTTGGCTGTCAAAAGATAACCTTAGGAAACCATTCTGACAGTTGATTAATGCATTACTGGTAACCAAGATTGGTCTTCCTTGAATTATCGGGATCTCATCCTTGGTTGAGAAGGGCTTGGTATCTAACACAATGAAATCAACAGGGAAAATAAATTTCCCCACCTTTAGTAAGACATCCTCAACCATCCCTTTAGGAATTTTAACAGACCTATCGGCCAACTGAAGAGTAGTTCCAGTGGCTTTCAATTCTCCTAATCCTAGTTGCCTATACACATGGTAAGGTAAAATATTCACAGTTGCGCCAAGGTCAAGTAAGGCATGCTCAATGTAGGTGTTGCCTATGACATAAGATATGGTAGGGCTCCCTGGATCCTTATACTTGGCTACTATAGGCTGTGTAATTATGGAACTAATGTTACCTACCAAGAACGCTTTTTTGGGCATACTAGTGATACGTTTGTGAGCACACAAATCTTTCAGTACCTTTACATAGGCGGGGATCTGGGATATGGCATCTAAAAGAGAGATGTTCACTTCTACCTTTTTTAAGACTTCTAAAATTTTATCCATGGAAGCAATCTTCTTTTTGTTTGTGAAGCGATCAAGAAATGGGACAGGAGGAACATAAGGACTGTTAGGGATTTGGCATTTTTCAGAAGAATCATTTTTGGTTTCCTCAACCAAATCATCTTTAATTTCAAAAGAATCTTTAGGTTCATCAGACGAACCTGGAAAAAGAGGCACACTTGTGTCCTCAACTGAAGAAGAGTTAGCAAAAGTAATAGATGGGAAAGATTTAGGAATGCTCTGTTGGTACTCTCTACCACTCCTAAGGGCATAAACAACATTACATTGGTTAGAAGGCCCTTATTGGGTCTGACCTTATACTATATTCAGTGTGCATTAGTTGGTGCTTATGAACATACAGGCTGATGATGCCTAGGGTTAGGCTCTGATTGACTGGGTAAAGTTCCTTTCTCCCTCTCACGCATAATTGAGATAACTTGGGTGAGTTTTCTCGTAAGATTTTGATGGCTTGTTATGAGGAGGGCTACATTTGACCTAGAAAAAGTATTTTGGGAAAAATATTATTGTGCAAAGGGAGGCCTTTGGGGTCCAGGTTGACCTTGATTATGAAAATTGGAAGGCCTTGCTTGGTTTCCTTGATTCCAAGAGAAATTTGGGTGATTTCTCCATCCTGGATTGTAAGTATTACTATATGGATTATTCTGGTATAAGGCATTAACACTATCATTCAAAGTGCCCCTAGAGGTGTTGGGGCATTCTTCTATGACATGTCCAGGGGACTGGCACCAAGGACAAATCTTAACCAAATTGACTGATGATGGCTCTCTAGGAACAATAGCCTCAATCCTTTTGATTAGGCTATCCAAATGGGCTTCCTTGGCAACTATCCCATCCACAAAATATCCTTTTCCTCCTATGGTTCTTTCACTCTCTTGGGTTGATTTCCACTCTTGGGTTTTGTCAGTTATGTCAAGTAAGAATTCCCATGCCTTTCCTTCATCTGTAAAGGATGTGAATCCCTCAGGGCACATAGACTCTATCATTTGTTTAGTTGGGTAATCAATACCCTCATAAATTATTTGACATAAATGCCATATGTCTAGGCCATGGTAAGGGCATTCTTGGAGTAGATCCTTAAATCTCTCCATAAGTTTGGAAAAGGACTCACTATGGTTTTGCCTAAATTGAAGGATATCACTTCTAAGCTTATTGGTCTTGTGAGTTGGGAAAAACTTCTTAAGGAATACAACTATGAACTGTTCCCATGAGGTTATGGAATTTGTGGCTAACCCATACAACCACTTCTTAGCTTGGTCTTTTATTGCAAAAGTGATAAACCAAAGCTTAACAACATCATCAGAAAGCTGTTGGATCTTAATTAGAACACATACCTCCTTAAATTCCCATAGAAATAGGTATGCATCCTCAAAGGTCAACCCATGAAAGTGAGGCAACATAGTGATGTATTGAGATTTGAGTTCAAAATTATTGCCCTGGGCTTGTGGTAGAATTATGCAGGATGGTTGGGCTGTTCTAGCAGGGTAGAACCTATCTTTCAGAGATTTAGGTGAAGGGTTTTGATGTTAGTCACCCATATTGAAAGGTTTTAAAGAGAGCAAATGTATAGGGTTACTACTTGTTGGATCTCTTATTTCTATCCGATTCTTAGTATTACGTACTCACCTAACACCTATGCAATAGAAAACTACCCATAACTAGAGTAAGACAAGCACAAAAGAATGGATATCAAAACATATTTTTAATGATTTTTTTTATTTTTGGCTTTTTGGGAGCTTACCGGCAGGGATTCGGGGTTGCTCAGGTCAATTCCTGAGGTACTACTACAGGGCGAAACCTGTCTTTATCATATTGTGAGGCATGGTGACCTCCATTAATACAACTATTATTGCAAGTTGTTCTTCTCAGGAATTCAATAAAATAAATGGAAAAACAAAAGATGTAACCAAAATTGTCTCCCCAGCAACGGCGTAAAAAACTTGTTTGAGATTTTAAAATGTAACCGCAAGCGTACGGATCAGTGTAGTTATGGGTCGAACACAGGGAGAGTAGCCACTTTATTTTTTTTGCTTCTTTTAATAATGCAAAAGTGAACCAATTAATGGTTGTGATCTAATTCTAATTATCGTCCTAAACTTATGTATCTAAAATAACGTCCTAACCATTCGTCATCTAATAATTTAAACACGCAAGCCACGCAATTAAATAAAATAAAGAAATAGCTAAAAATAAACACCCCATGCAATTAAAAAGCAATAAAGAAAAAAATAATGCTGAAATAAAAATAAAGTAAAAGAAAGGGGATAAAGCTAGAGAGAGACTTACAAGTAGGTGAGTCTCCATACTTAGCCCGAGGGTTGCATAATAATATGAGCTTCCCTACTTGACCAGAGAGTCACTCTTTCAAGGGTTACTCTACTTGGCTTTAGGAAAAGGGAGACAATTAAAATAAAAACAATAAAATGATTTTTTAAAAAAAAAATTTCTCTCTCTTCTTCAAACGTGGGCAGGATCTTGGACGATTTTTTTAATTATTTTTTTCATTTTTTTTTCCTTTCATATTTTTCCTCCATTTTTTTCTATTTTTCTCTTTATTTATTTCTCTCTCCTCTTGCTTAAGAAACCCTTTGGCCGACCTCTTTGAGTGATGAGTAGAAAAGAGAAAATCTTCTAAAATAAAAACCTCAACAAAATGGCAGCTAAGAGGTTTGAACTTGAGACCTCATAATAAGTAAGGGATTTTTCCCACCACAACTCACCAACTAGGCTAGGTAGTTGTTGTTACCAAAAATGAATCTTCAATCACTTAAGGATGTGGTCCATCGATCCTTGTTGGCATTTGAAATATTCCTTATACCCTTGGGACAACTGCAGATGGGCTGGTTCTGCAACACGGCTCAGTTCTGATCCATTATTCTTTTTCTAACCCGAAAAGAATAATCACTTGTATGGTTGACCAAATGATTGTGTACCTGCAATTGAACAAGTCCATCTTGCTCAGAATTTTGTCCTCTTCGCAACCATGAAAAGAAAAAGGATATCTTTATGTGTAAAATTGGAGATATAGCACCCGATAGTCTTTAAGGCCTTGATAATATAAAACCTGCAAAAAGAGAGTAAAACCCAAGGTAGCTCCATTCTAAATATGTAAAATGCATATTTTACTACACTAAATTTCACACATAAATGTGCTCATCAGGTTCCTGGGTAAGTCTTTATATTTTATTCATTATTTTGATTACCTTTATTTTTGGTTTGCCTTTCTTTTTATACTATTTTGCTTTCTGTTATTTGTTTTTTTTTTTTTTTGCATTCTTTTATTTCCATTAGCATGAGGGGAAGGACCCACCAACCTTGGCCTCGTATGGCCATCCAAACATGGTTTAGTCATGGCATAAGATGCTTCCTCATAGAGTAAAGCAGACAGTTGATGTGTCATACCTGGGCCGGTTAGTTTTGGTAGAGACCCAAAAGTTTAACCCGGCACTGATGGGAGCCCTGATGGAGCGGTGGTGGCTGAGTACTCATTCTTTCCATCGTCTTACTGGCGAGATCACCATCATGCCCTTATGCTTCTATGCTTTGACAGGCATTACATTTGGGGGTATATCCATGACCCTACCCAGGACTTCGAATGTCCATGAGTTCGCAAACTTAACCGGAAATACCATTGCAGCTGGCCAGACACACATTCTCCTAGGGGAGAACAGTGCCCGATGGTGGAAAGTTGGCTGGAGGAAGAACCTAGGTAACATATCTCAGGTGGCCCGTTCCTTCTTGCCGTGTGCTGTGGGTTAGTTCCTCTTCAGCAGCCTTCGAGGGGGAGTGGATATCTGTCTGGTATACTTCCTTCAAGATCTTCGTACAGTAGATTCTTAGGACTAGGGCAAGGCTACCTGTGCATATTTCCTGCGGTCCCTAGACTTTTTATCCTATAGGGATAGGGCCCTCAAGGGGCAGGCTTCATTATTTAGGTAATTTCCCTTCTTGTACCCATTTCCTTTATTTCACCTAGATTGCACTTTCTTACTTTAATTTCTTGAAACAACCTTGGTGCTTTGAGAATTTGGGGACGATAGCAACCAAACTGAGAGACCCTGAGGCATTCTTCTTTCCTGTAGCCACAAAGTGGGGAGATAATCAAGTGCTCAGGGCTCGACGCCATCCTCCGGGGACCACCGCTTGTTCTCTTTTCAATGATCTTACTAAGGTATGCCGTGTTTGACACTGAAATTCCTTTCATCTTCTGTTGTACTTACTTCTTCTTAGTTTCGTAGGTTACTTGGAGATCATTCCATGACCTTGTATTCTAGATCTTGAAAGATTATCCTTGATTAGGCACTTATCTGAGCACTGAGTCCTTTTTCGGGGAATATGGGGTCATGCCTGGTATTTGAAAGAGAGAGTAGTACCCCAGTGGTCGGATATCGAGTCATGCCCTTCTCCCAGTCTTCCTCCACCCATGATACATTGCCCAGAGATCATCCCAGCAGATGAGATGGAGTGCTTGTCCACCGGAGTATGGGAGGACTCTTTTCTGGACCAGGATAGGGACTATGGAACCTTCTTGGAGGAGGAGATAGTGTGCACCCCTCTCGGTCCCGATGGTCCAGTGGTATGTTGCCCTTTCTTGAGTATTTCCTTCAAATTTCTTTCTGTTTTGGTCTTGATTAATGTTCTTTCAGGGGAGAGTGACATGTGTAGATCCTTCTACTGTTCGGTCACATGCCAGTGCTACCGATCCTTCACAATCAGGACTCTCTACTAGTACTGGTGGGCCTCTCAGGGTTACTAATGTCCCCTTTTGTGGCTTCCCTGCCTGGACATATCCCAACACAGCCAACCCCAGTCTCCCTCATCTTTTGGAGCCGAAAACAGATGTAAATGCTTCCCTTGGGCTACCTATTCCTTATGATTATGTAAGTATTTGATCATCCTCCAATTAACTCTTGATTTTCTCTAGTTGATATGCTCTTTCTCAGGTGTACCCAAAGGTCTATGCTGAGATTAGAAGGATGCACTATGGCCTATGTGAGGTGATAGTTGCCAAGGATCGAGAGATCGCATGGCAGGAGGCACTGATTTAGGACCTGACCCAGAGGCTAGAGCAGGCTGGACTAGAATCTACGGATTCCCCAGTGCTCCATGAGGATGGTTTAGAAAATGGCTCAGATGATGGCTTTTAACTTATAGGGATTTGTTCTTGCATTTACTGAAAGCACAAATACATGGATATATTTTTTCTTTTTTCTTTTTCCCTCCCCTTATTTGTTCATCATTTTATTTCAGCATCTTATGAATGAAAACTTATCTTTGGTACAAAGATTTTTTTTTTTGTTTTTTGTTTGCTTGCAATGCTTAGGCATAATCAATTCCATAACTCAAGTCATAATTAGAATAATCAGGATAATACAAAAATCCAAATACTTCCTCATTCTATTACCAAGTGAATTACATGAAAAGGGGAACAATGTTCCTACCACAGGTGGGATAGGTGAGTAATAAGGTGGGGAGACAATTCTTGAGGAGGGTGAAAGTTCACTAACTCTTTTGGGTCTGTCTCCTTGAGTCCATATTGTTGGCTGATATACATAGGCAAATAAAAGGATGTCTGAGTCAATCCCATCAACCTAGCATAATTATAACTAGGAATGTTTATCAAAAAATCTTCTTGTGGCCTCCCTTGGTCCCTCCATGCGTTATCTTGCATAGTTCTTTCTGGCAGGTAGTTCTCCCAATCACTGATGAGGTCGAATTCCAAAACTTCCCTCTTGTCCTGGTAGCAAAGGGCTCCAAGTGGGCCTCCTTTTGATGGCTTGGTTAACTTCAGTTTTTTGAGGAGCCAAATCTGAAAAATAGCAGGACTCCCCTGATAATGATCTAGTCTGAATTTGTGGCCACAGCTCATATCATCAAATCCCTTGAGTGTTTCTACAATAACCGTAGGGATGATATCACCTCCTTTCTTTAACTATTTTACTACCTCAATCAGAATGGATGGCGCACCTTGTCTGGGTGTGCGGAGAACATAGCAAGCTATCATGTAAAGTAAATATGCATCATGTGATCTTTGTTGATGGATTCCTCTCATTGGTAGATATTGGATGAAGATCTTCCTATACCTGACAAATTACTTCACTTCCTCTTCTTTCCATCCGAAGAAGTCCTGAATTTCCTCTGAGTAATTTTTCTTCAAAGATGGTTCGAGCAAAGTGCCTTTGGGTGGAGATAACATACAAACTCGGAATTCTTTGAGAGTTAGGCAAATCTCTACTAATCCAAACTGAAATACATGCAGGTTGGCATCCCAGTGTTGAGGCACCTGTCGGAGTAATTCGTGATGTAGCTTCACACATCCAATTCGGACAAGAAATGACACATTCATGGATTCCAGTAATCCTAGTGCCCACATATTTATGTCTAAAGTCCATTTCATCAACGTCTCATCCAACGATCCCATGAGTTTTTCTTAAACCAACACAAACAAAGAGATACGATGATTTATCAAAGCATCAATCATTAGCTATTGACCCAAACCAGCCTTTATCACTGTTGCATCAAGCTCTTTTTTTTACTGATCAAGGGTAGAGAATAAACTGCCTTGATAAAATGGTGTCGGGTGGCAATTTTCTTTTTAGGGGATAGAATCCTGGATAAGAAGTGATGGACCAATGGGTGGATGATAGATACCTAATGGCCTTTCATGCCAAATGGAAATTCTTAGGGGACACAAAATATGATGATCTTTTAAGATACTTTGATTATTAATCAAGGAACCAATTTATTGCCTTTAGATGGTTGAGACAGCACTGGCACATGTCAAGTTGCCTATGTATCCCTCGAAAGGAATCAGGTGTAATGTAGTTCAAGCTATTCACCCTTTCAGACATAATATTTCTTGAGTTGATCCATGTTGACCAGTCCAGGTATTTCTTCGCCGTTGTGGTCTATGAGTTTCATAGCTTTTCTTGGTAGGATTTCTTTGATCGTGAATGGGCCACTCCAATTGGGCCTGAATTTTCCTCTTGGGTCATGAATCGGGGCTCTTTGTTCTCGAGGAACAAGTTCATCCACCTCTATGTGGCAGGGCTTCACATTCTTATTAAAGGCCCTGACCATTCTTAGTTGATATTTCTTTAGGTTATCCACGGCTTTCATACGCCTTTCATCGAGAAAATTAAGCTTGTCATGTCTGACCTTCACCCACTTTATTTTAGGTAGCTACCTATCAAGGAGCACCCTTAAGGGTGGTACCAGGATTTCCACTGGTAGAACTACCTCAACCCTATATGCCAAAGAGAAAGGGGTTGGCCCCATCGAGGATTGTATAGAAGTCCGGTATGCCTATAAGGCAAGGGGTAACTTATCAGCCCAATCCTTGTGTGTTTCTGCCATTTTCTATAGGATGACTTTGATGTTCTTGTTGGATCCTTCTACTGCCCAATTGGTCTACGGCCTATGAGTGGTAGATACATGTCTTCTGATATCGAACTTTGTGCAGATTTTGTCGGTCTCGCCCCAGATATGGTATCATTGATCCGATATCAATTCTTGAGGCACTCTATACTGAGAGATGATATTTTCTTGGATGAATTTGGCTACCTTAGCAGACGTGAGGACCACAGAGGATTGAGCTTCTACCCACTTGGTGAAATAATCAATGGCTACCAAGATGAACTAGTGACCATTGAACGCGTTGGGGTTGATCTTCCCAATGATATCGATGCCCCAAGTGGAGAATGGCCAAGGTGAACTGAGCGAATGCAGCTCGGTTGGCAGGATATGTATGATGTTAGCAAATATCTGACACTTGTGGCATTTTTTAACAAAGTCCACGTAATCTGCTTCCATTGTGTTCCAGTAGTATCCCAGCCTGAGAATCTTCTTGGACAGCATGTTGGCATTCATGTGGGGTCCGTAAGACCTTGATGAATTTCCTCCATGATGTTGTAGCTTGCTCCTTGTCCACACACAACAACTGTATTCCATCATAGGACCTCTTGTATAACAGATCCTCTTAAAGAATAAACTGGGTGGCATATCTTCTCTGAAACTTCTTTTCTCTGTCAGTTACTTCAACTGGATACTTCCTTTCTCTGATGAAATCCACTATGTAAGCGAACCAAGATTGACCATCCATAGCGAGAGAATTCACTGCATGCTGTTAAATGGGCATGCTTCTTTGTTCTACCAAGAATGGTCGGACCCTAGCCATAGGGTTGCATTCTACCATAGAAGCCAAAGTTGCAAGGGCATCAACAAACCTGTTGTTATCTCTCTGGAAGTATTCGAACGAGATCTTCTCAAAGTGTTCAATTACCTATTCCAGATGTTCTTTATATGGCTTCAGCTTTTCATCTCTAGTTTTCCACTTTCCCTACGTCTGAAAAATGACAATGGATGAATCTCCATACACCTTGATCCTTTTAACCCCAATGGTCTGGGCCGTTTCTAGTCCCAAAGCACAAGCTTCATACTCAACAATATTGTCGGTATAGGGGAAATCGAGGCGAAATGATGAAAGTAAATAAAGGCCGTCAGGAGTGACAAGCAATATTCCTGCACCACATCCCTTCTGATAAGCTGCTCCATCAAAGAAAAACTTCCATTCATTAACTGTATCTTCTTCTTCCATCGCTGCAATTCCTTCATCGGGAAAGGTATCATCCAAGGATCTTCCATCTTCTGTGGGATGGGCAGCCAAATAATCGGCTATGGCCTACCCCTTGATAGATTTCTGAGTAACATAGGTGATGTTAAACTCTGATAGCAAAAGCAACCAATGGACTATTCTTCCAGTTAAGGCTGGTTTCCCTTGAGATCAAGTGCACTGGATAAGAAACCATGCAGTGTTGCAACCTTTTCGTTGCCCAAATTAGTGCAGCATAAGTTCTTTCTAAATATGTGTACTGCATCTCATACTCCAGGAACCTTTTGCTGAGATAATATACGGCATGCTCTACCCCTTCTTTTGTCTCCTTCTATGCTAGCAAAGAACCCATGGAGTATTCTCCTACAGACAGATACATCAGAAGTGGCTCTCCTTCCACTGGCAGTGTCAATACTAGTGGGTTTATGAGATATCCCTTGATTTTGTCAAAAGCTTGTTAGCATTGGTCATTCCATTTTATGGGCTGATCCTTATTTAGCAACTTGAAAATTGGTTCACAGATTGTAGTCAACTAAGCTATAAACCTGCTAATATAATGGATGTGACCCAAAAATCCTTGTATTTGCTTCTCCGTCCGAGGTGGGGGCATTTCCTGAATTGCCTTGATTTTGATAGGGTCGACTTCAATGTCTCTTTTACTTACCAAGAAACCTAACAACTTTCCTACTGTTGCCCCAAATACACACTTCTGAGGGTTCAACTCCAGTTGATACTTCTTGATTCTTTCAAAGAAACGCCTTAGCATGGGAATATGCCTTTGTCGATCTTTTGACTTTACTATCATGTTGACCAAATAGATTTCCACATCTTTGTTCATCATGTCATGCAATATGGCCATAGCTACTCTCTAATAAGTTGCCCCAACGTTCTTTAGCCCAAAAGGCATCACCTTGTAACAATAGGTTCCCCATGGAGTGGTGAAGGCTGTCTTCTCATGATCTTCTGGGTGCATGCTTATTTGGTTGTATCTCGAGAATCCAACCATGAATGATAACGAAGCATGCCCTATCATGTTGTCCACCAATACATCAATGTGAGGTAATGGAAAATCATCTTTAGAGCTTACTTTGTTAAGATCTCAAAAGTCCACGCACATTCGTACCTTGCCATCTTTCTTCGGTACTGGTACAATGTTGGCCAACCTTTGGGGGTACTTCACCACTTGTAAAAGCCCTACATTCCATTGCTTCCCAACTTCTTCTCTGATCTTCTCACTCCATTTTGGCCACATTCTTCAGAGCTTCTACTTTACTGGCTTTGCCCCGAGTAAGTCAGCAATCGATGCTGCACAATGTTGGGGTCGATACCAGGCATATCCTCATAAGACCAAGCAAAGACCTCAAAAAATTCTTTCAAAAAACTAATCATTTGTTCTGCTTCTTCATCATCAAGGGTAGTGAATTTTTACCTCTTGAAGGCATTGGTCGGTTCCTAGTTTAATAACCCGAGTATCATCAAGGATGGGTTGGGCTTTCTCTGGTTTACATTGTTTTATTGATTCTTGATATTTATTAAGATCATCATCAGAAAATGGAGGCAAGTCGTACTCGAAATAAAAAATTTCATTCATGAGAGAAGGAGTAACAGACTCGACATATAAGGACTCTAGACTCTCCTCAAGAGGGGAGGTTGACACAGAATTATAAATAACAAACTCGACTACAGACTTGATAACTGGCTTGATGTTTTTTCCAGGGGTATTCAGGCTGGTTGACTCAATAGCATGAGCAAACTTGAAGTTTTCTCTAATGCTTGTCTAGTTCAAGAGCAGTTCAGTGGCCTGATGGATGAGGAGGTGTGGCAAAGGACCTTATTCTCCTTCTGAGAAAGTTGCTGTTATTTCTTTCATGGAGCAATGGTTCCTCTGGACATGTGCCTGCTTCTTCATGAATACCAACTGATCAATCTCGTGCTCTCGGAAGCCAAACTTTCTGAGGGGTTAAGATTGGTGGAGTCTGCTCAATCCCTTTTCTATAAAGTCTATCTTTTTACTTGTTGAGGGATGCCATCCCTGTGCCTTGGTCACATCTTTGACCACCTTCACGAGACTTCCCATTGCAATTGGTTTGGGCACAGTACATACAGACCATCATTCTCTATGCTCTTCTTTGCTTTGCATTCACACTTCTTCCTCTGAAAGGATGAGGCTTAAGCTTATGTAGCTCTTTGGTTCTTAGCTCTCGTAGGAGGGAGAAAATGAAGCCTTTTAAATCAATGGGAAGCAGCAGACTCCAGGTGAGCCTTATGTTCTTCTCCCATTCTCTCTTTAGGAGAACTCAAGGACTTGGTGCCTCCTTTGATTGGATTAATGTTGTAGGATTACCAAAAGAAGACCCAGTCTCAATCAGTGTAATTTTTGCTATCCTAGTGATGCAACTATCTTGGTCACTTTCAGTGACTAACATCTTTTGTTGTTCCACTTCATGAGTCACCCAATTGAACTTGTCTTGGAAAAGTACTTCAAATCCTAGTTGCATTTTTGTGGTGATTTCATCAAACCATGGCTCCACATTTCCGAAAAAGGAGAAATCCTCTCATTCTTTTACAAAATACCCATTGAGAGTAGGGTAGTAAGAGACTGAGATCTTTCTAGTCATCCTCAGAACTTTCTGCCCCTTGGTGGTCAGAGGAGTGTACCCAAGACCATTCTTTCCTTTGTTCACCACCAAACTAGGCTGCTTTGGAACTCCTTGATGATATTTCCCCAGTCCCATGCCAGGAAAATATTACATATTCTTCATCATCTGATTTACTGGCGGACTCCAGATAGCTTCATAGTTAGCTAGGACTTCCTCCTTTGGCCCTTCTTTGGCAATGGCTGCACAAGTTGTATCTAATTCAAAACCACTTAGTTGGACCTCTTGGTCTTGTTCTTCCCAATTTTCAATGTTGGCTAAATTGTTAACCACTTTGGGATCTCCGGCTACTATGACCATCTTTCCCTTATGAATGAACTTCATTTTTTATGGAGACTAGAGGACACCACCTTCGCAGGATGCAACCAAGGCCTTCCCAAGAGCATGTTAAAGGTTGCTAGTATATCCATGACTTGGAAATCAATATCAAACTTCACCGAGTCAATCTTTACGGCAAGGGTAATGATGCCAAGGATCTTCCTCTTAGTATTGTCATATGCCTGTATGGTTTGGGTGGTTGGCCTCATTTCTTCTAAGTTGATGCCAATACTCTTTGCTGATTTCAAGGGTAGCACATTCAAAGCATACCTGTTGTCAACAAAAATCTAGGGAACTACTTTGTCAAGGCATTCTACTGTGATGTGGAGAGCTCAATTATGCTGGGCTCCTTTAGGGAGCTCTAAATCTGAGAACATCAGGGATTGTACCGCATATGTTGCGCCTACTATATGTGCCAGATGTGTATGATTTATCTCAATCGACACTTACACATTAGTGAGAGATTTCAAGACTTCTTCACAGTGTGTGGGGGTTTCCATCAACAATCCCCAAATCGAGATGTTCACTTGGGACTTCTTAAGTTGAGCTAAGATTGGGTTCTCCAGTTCTTTCTTCAAGCTGCTAGTTTCAGCCTCATTAGCCCTTGGCTGTTCTATTGCCAGAGCCTTGCTCTTGTAGTCTTTCCCACTGCTAATTTCCATCACGTTGACAAGTTTCTTTACAATAATTTCTATGGGATAGCAGTCTTCATCATCACTGTTTATTAGGGTGATTATCCCTACCATAGAATCATCTTCTTCTTCTGATTCTCCTTCCCTACTTGGGGTGGGAAGTCGAGGTCCTCCATAAATATCCACAGCCCTGGCTCGTAGCTTCTTGACTACAGTGGAAAGTTGTTGGAATGCAATGTCTACAACCTCTGCAAAAGTGTCATCTAGTCCTATTTCTTCCAGATCATCCAACTGCTCACGGTAGTAACAATCACTGACAGTTACTTCACCTAGCATGTTATCAATTTCTTCCACCCTCTCCTGCATTCTCAATGTATTGGAGTATACTTCACATAGCTTTTCCTCCATCTTTAATGCGGATTCAGGTTCATCCAGATAAACTTGCATTGGCTCTTTAGATCCTTCATCGCTTTATGAATCTGACATAGAATCGTCTCCTCCCATATAGAGGGAAGGGTAAATGCCACCTATCGGATCAGCTATTAAATCATCACCACCAATAGTATAGACTGAGAATCATGTCAAATGTTCTGGTGAGTAGTATCCTGACTCATAATCATAATCACCATACCCAGGCCCTAGATAGTCATCCTAGTCTGGATGCTCATCATCTTCCTAAGATTTAGAGTCATCTCCATCCTTCTCATCTTCATGCCCATCCTCATCCTCATCGTCATCGTCATCATCTTTTTCTCCACTGATTCCCCCCTCACTTGGTTCTTCATTAGATTCTTCTGGACCATAAAATTCTTTGGCATCCAAATGCTCGTAGTATAGCCTTGACATCAATGGCTCGAAGTTGGACCAGTCTTGACTCATCATCTTCTATGTCACTCCCTATATGGATTAGGGAGATGTGTTCCTTAACCTGTTCCTCTATGGCCAATACGGTTAGTACTCTGAGAAGATCAATCGTAACCTCTTCAGTTACCTCTGGATCATCCTCTTAAGATATAATGGGCTGAATTAGAGAAGTGGGATCACCTTCTTGGTCTTCCCCTAATGCATTCACTGACCTTATTGATGAGTCCATTTTAAGGGAATCTGATAGTGCAAGCATATCCTTCCAATCGTACCTGTCTGTTGATCCTTCCTTTGGGTTATACACCGAACCTTAAGAATGGGATTGGTATAAGGGTGATGAGGGATATAAAGTGGGATGGTATGAAGACAAAGTGATATGAGAGGTAGGATGTGAAGATTGGGGGTGATAGGATGAAGAGGTTCCTCCACTTTCATGGTGGGGGAAAGGTTGATGATCTGAGGAGGCTGATAATATGGTGAAGGTGGAAGGTAGGGTGGGGGTTGGTAATGTGGTGTTGTGGACCCTTCTGTTGATGAGGAAGGATAAATAGTGGGTGTCTAATTTTTTGATTCTTCTTCTGATGATTCTCCTCTTCTGGGAGTCCTTATGATTCTAGCCCTTTGAATCATGATTTTCCTATAAGGTCGGGCATTCATATGATTCTTCTGAACTCTAGGTACAATAAGTTGAGTGGGATCGCTCTCTATAGTTTCTTCATCCAAATTTTCACATGATCAGGGAGTGGATTGTTGTTGACATTGGGAGGCTGCTTGACTTTGACCTCAATGAATCCATTGTCTACTAGGTCCTGAATTGCATGTTGTAGATCCAAACATCTTTCAGTGCTGTGCCCCTTTTGAGTATGGTAGGCACAATATTTATGATCTCTATACCAAGCAAGAGGAGGGTTGCTGATCACTCTAGGAGCCACTGTCCCTAGCAATCCCCGCTTCTTTAACTTCTCATATACGGACGTTACGGGTGTTCCCAAATCAGAAAACTGCATTCTTGGGCAAGGGGCCTTTTGGACGGGTGCATCTGCTTGTATTATGAAGGGACTATGAAGAAGTGGTCAGTGAGACTGATTGCTGAACTACACTCACCATATTACTTTTCAGACCCTTTCCCTGTCTGAATCGGGTGTTCTTGCTTATATCTTGGGAGGATCCTTGATACTGGTCCTCTCTCAAAATTCTATTCTCCACACGTGTTCCAGTGGCTATTATGGCATCAAAAGTTTACAAATGCTGATAGTAAAGAACATCATAATAGGGCATCGATAGGTTTTCTATCGACATCTCCACTTGCTCTGCTTCTGAAGGCCGATCTGCCATTTTGGAGGGCTTATCTCTAAACCTCATCAAGAAGGTGGTGAATCCTTCTCTAGGCTTCTACCTCAAAGTCTCAAGTCCTCGTTGCTTCATATCCACTTCGGTATTGTATGAGTACTGTTTGGTCAAGGCTTTCACCACTGTCGCCCAATTCTGAGTTTGGGATGACTCCAACTATGTGAGCCACCTTAGTGCTAGCCTTGATAGGGTTAGCATGAAGGCTTGCCCAATCTAGTTATCTGCCAGTTGCCACGACTTGGCGATGCTGAGGAAGACTTTGAGGTGAGCCTTGGGATCCCCTGACCCATCAAACCTGTCAGTCTACCATTTGAATTTTTCTAGAATTCTTACCCCAGAAAAGAAACTCATTTCCTCTGAATCAACTGCTTGGCCTTCTGAACTTTTTCCCGCTTGAATCATATTCTCTAACTTCTTTAACTGGTCTATGAGTTTCCTTTCTTTCTCCATCTCTGGAAGCTCAATGTGGACATGTGTTGTAAATTCCTCTTCATCTTTAATCACCACCCTAGGAGGAGGAACCCTGGAATAGGCCCCTCGCTGACCATTAGGATGGGTAGGTGAATATTCTCTCTGACTTGTTGGTCTGAAATGCTCGGGATTAGCTTTAGGAGGGTTCTGAAGTGTATGCAATATCTGAGCTATCCCTCTCTTAACTTTAGCCATTTCTATTTGCAAGGTCTCCACGGGATGGGCCCAGGCCTGTTCAGGTGATTCAGAGTCATGTGGATCCATTCTAACTATGTTGTAATCACTTCGTGGTAAACAGTCTCAAGGAGACAATGGGGGTGACACTAGACTTAGGCGAGTCAATCGATTACCCTGACGCACCCAAAGGGACCACGGAGAATACTTGAGGTGTGGAATTGTGCCTAAACTAAAAGTGGTTTATTTTAGGATTCTTGAATTCCCAACCCCTTGTTCACACATTCACTAGATTAACAACCAATGATCCATCCAAAGTTAGTCCGCATAATGATAGGGGTGGATAGGGTTTGATCCCCCTGGTCCACCCAATGTCTTAAGTGGGAGATTCATACAAATGGCTTATCGAGAATATTCCCATAAGACATTCCATGTAATAAAGTCATGCTTTCCTTATTCTTTTTCCCACTATGTATCCTTCCTCCTGATTTTTCTCAGGACTTCTCGGGACTTGACGTGACTGTGACGGGATTACCCCTGAGTCACGTGTCTGGACTTTTTCTTTAAGGAGGAGGGACACCTTTTATCTGAAACCCAATTAGGAAAGTAATTCTTTACAACAGGAATATAATGTAGGAACGTTCCTTTTCAAGACCATAAATAAACTCTACAATTATCTTATGGCACTCCTAGCTTCTTCATCTATTTCCCACATGATGCGAGTATGTGGTGGATGCAATAGGGCCGACAAGGCTTCCTTGACAGGATCTATATACACAAGGTACGTGATCCTTTTGATATAACCATAGGTACGAGATCAAGGGGGTGACTTCCTTGCCTATTACTCATGACTACACACGAGGTTAAGCAATTGGCCACAAGGTGGTGGAACCGTGAGTGATTGTGTGCAAAAGTGTAATGTAGGGTAACCATCATTCGATCTCAGAATGCCATAAAGTGCACAAACCTCCCCGAGGGTGTTGGCACAATTACAGACATCCTCACATTTTGATGATGCATTATATCTTAAAATGTCATAAAGTGCACGGACCTCTCCGAGTATGCTGGCGCAAATACAACATCCTTGCCGTTTGATGATGCCTTCCATTCTTGTATAGGAAGCGGGTATCATTTTCTCTCAGAGTACTCTCCATGACTTGTGCCGACCTCCCCAAGGGTGTGGGCATGACTGGGAGTCCCTCGCCAAATGATTTTACTTCGAGCACGATGCATGATGTGGTTAGCGAATACAATTACAAACATGGGGTTAGCCAAACATGTTTCTAAACAAATGTGGTGGAAAAATTTCTCGCATTTAATGGTAGCATCTTCTATCAGAAGCTTGACATTTGTCCCCAGGAGAGTTGCTACTGTGAGGGTAGTGGTCAGAGATGATAAGATATTTCTCGTCCCTTGGGAGGGAGAAAAGGACTTGCATCCTGTCTTCTCTCCTCTCTCTTTCTCTTTTATGTGAGGGGAGGGGTTCGTGTCATGTGTTTTTCTTGCAAGCCCCGCACTATCGTATCATCGATAGGAGATATGTGGAGGCCTATTTCGCAAGAATGTGAAATTCATCATTCGAGATGGGGGTTTGGTGATGGTCCAATACGGGGATCGAGATCATATAAATGGGGGGTTTGGAGTCACCACCTAGGATTATGGGCCTAGGATATAGGGTGGGCCCAATTCCTGAGAAAAGTGCCCAAAATTTGGTCTGGTCCAAAGATTTAAGGTAAGTGTCAGGTTACAGAATTGGGAAGGTGTTAGGCACCCAATCTGTTCGGTTCAACCGGTCTTCCTACTAGATGCTTGAGAACGAATATTTTCCACAATTATTACTATTCCATATGCATGGCTAAGTTATCACACATATATACATTAATTGAATTCAAACTACTGTATACACTAAAACAAGGTCTATATTAAGTCTACATTATGAAAAGTTGGTTGAGAAATTATACCTAAACTTAACCCCTGTTTCGGGTCAAGAGGGGTGGGCCCCTGATTAGTACTAGCTCAGACTATCTTTCAGATTCTCCTCGCTAAGGGGAAGATGGTCTTGACCTCTAACTTCCTTTCTTGAGAGATACTAATTGTGATGGTTTTCGAACAGGGTTCCAGCTAGGAACGGTTACTTTTAGATTTGGATTCGGATAGAGCTTCAGCTAGGGAAGGCTATTTCTGGATTTGGATTCAAACAAAGCTTTAGCTAGGGAAGGTTATTTCCAGGCTTAGGCTGAGGAGGCACTCTGGCAAAGCTTCCACAAGGGATAGGCTAAGGGAGGACTAGGTTGAGGTGGCACTTCGACAGAGCTTCCATTAGGGATAGGCTAGGGGAGGGCTAGGCTGAGGTGGGACTCCGGTAGAGCTTCCACTAGGGATAGGCTAGGGGAGGGCTAGGCTGAGGTGGCACTTCGGCAGAGCTTCCACTGGGAATGACTATTTCTAGAAAGATTCCAGGGGCACTCGAACAGGGCTTCCGCTAGAAACTACTACTTTTGGAAAGAAATGGATTGACCTAAAAATGGACTGAAGATCTCCAAAGCCCCGAAGAACACTTTGAAGATCCAAAGTGAGAAATATTTCTCCGTAGACCCGAAGAACCTCAAAGGGAGTGTTTCTACTTTGGGTAAAACTCAAGAACACTCAAAGGAGGGGGTTGAAGAACATAGCAAAAAACCGGATTGAACTAAGAATTTGGATTGAAGATCTTCAAAGTCTCGAATTTTGGATCTTAACGAAGATCACTCCGAACACCCGAAGAAAATCAAGAGGGTGAGGGGAGGAGAGTTTCACTACAACGGAGTGTGGTGGAGTTTTGGTGTCTGAAATCAAAAGAAGGGGGTATTTATAGGTTTTTCTGGCCAATGGGAAAGAGGGAACATCTTTATCCAACAGACGAAAGAAGGGTTTTTGCCTAAAATGGGGGGATAGGGCATTTATACACTGGCTAAAAGAGTTCCTCAAACCAAAATGGGTGGGGGAAGGTTTTTGTCCAATGGATGAAAAGTGGGTTCTTGGAGAGAACATCCAAGGGTTTTTTGGTCTTAAGTGGGTGAAAAGGGAATTTCTTTACCCAATGGGTCAGGGGAACACCAATCCTAGCCATTGATGGTGACACACAAGGTTGGGTTGAAATGCATGTGGTATGCGGGCAATGTGCACAGTGTGTGGGGGTAATGGTGTGTAGCTGGGCATAGGCTAGGCATAAGGGTGTGCGGGGAGGTTGGCATGGGTGTGCGGGCAATGTGCACAGTGTGTGCAGGTAATGGTGTGTAGCTGGGCATAGGCTAGTCATAAGGGTGTACGGGGAGGTTAGCATGGGTGTGTGGGCAATGTCCATAGGGTAGGCTAAGCCGTGCGGGGTAGCATATGTATGGGGTAGGCAAGGTGCGTGGTAACATGCCCATGGGGTAGGTAAGGTGCGTGGTAGCACTCGCATGGTGCAGACAAGGTGCATGCTGCCATGCAGCAAGGGCACATATAGCATGAGGTAGGGGTGCATAGGTAGGCAGGGGGTGCACAGGCAGGCAGTGGGGGTGCACAGGCAGTCAGTGGGGGCATACAGGCCATACAGGCTAGGTCTGGCTGGCTAGCTTGGTGGCTAGCTAGCTGACTTGCTGACTTGGCTAGCTTGGCTTGGCTGGCTGGCTGGCTGGTCAGTGTGTGCGACATGCGCACGAAAAAAATATGATTTTCCAAGGGAGATTATGGGCAATCCGACGGTCTGATTTTGATGTACCATATATTGTTGAAATGCTATTTTTTGAGTAGTATCCATCTGTACGGTCATCTTAACTGGATTCCTTTGTATATAAAAAGTCAAAATTGGACCCTCCTTCCCGTACGGGGTTTCCAGGGTTTTCTTAGTCAATCATCATCTCTATTGATTAGAAGTCAAAAGTTGCAACCAAGATTCGCATTTCATCATAGCCGAAGGAGGGTGACAAAATTGGGTGTCTACATTAGTCTTAAAGGATTGTAAAAAGAATAAATCAGTTATTGATATTATGTTATCATTAAATATTTTCCCATTTATTTTGGTGATTCCACTATTATACTCTAATTCCGCTACTTTTGGTTGGTTTGTGATGTGAGATTGTGAAATGTTAAGGTACTGCTATCAGAGATCCTGGTAGTTTTGTAAGATAGGTACGTGTCTTACTCACACCACCTGTAATCCTAAGGGTAAGTTGGGTTTACTGGAAGTGGGGTGTGACACATGAGGAGGGCCATATTCTTTTCCAAGTCACTTATTCTACTTGCCTCTCTAGTGTTGGTAAACCCAGGGGGTTGCTGATAAAATGATAATAGAGGGGACCTTAGAAAACTAGCATCAGGTCCTAATTTGGCCTAGGAAATGTATTTTGGGCAAAAGGTTATTGTGTAAAGGGAGGCCTTTGGGGTCCAAGTTGACTTTGATTATGGAAATTGGAAGGCCCTGCTTGGTTGCTTTAGTTCCAGGAGAAATTTGGGTGATTTCTCCACCCTGGATTATAAGTGTTGCTATATGGATTATTCTGATATAAAGCATTAACACTTTTATTGGAAGTGCCCCCAGAAGTGTTGGGGCATTCTTCTGTAACATGTCCAATGGACTGGCACCAATTGTACATCTTAACCCAATTGACTAATGATTGCTCTCTAGTGACAATAGCCTCAATCATTTTGATTAGGCTATCTAAGTGGGCTTCTTTGGCTACTAATCCATCCACAAAATATTCTTTTCCTCCGATGGTTCTTTCACTTTCTTGGGTTGACTCCCACTCACGGCTTTTGTCAACTAAGTTAAGAATTCTCATGCCTTTCCTTCATCTGTAAAGTATGTGAATCCCTCTGGGCACATAGGCTCTATCATTTGTTTAGTTGGGTAATCACTACCCTCATAAATTATTTGGTATAAATGCTATAAGTCTAGGCCATGGTGAGGGCATTCTTAGAGTAGATCCTTGAATTTCTCCATAAGTTGGGAAAATGACTCACTAGGCTTTTGCCTAAACTGAAGGATATTAGTTTTAAGCTTATTGGTCTTGTGAGTTGGGAAAAACTTCTTCAGGAAGGCAACTATGAACTGTTCCCCTTTGATTATGGAATTTGTGGGTACTACAACCACTTCTTAGGTTGGTCTTTCAATGCAAAAGTGATGAACCTAAGCTTAATAACATCATCAGAATGTATCCTCAGAGGTCAGCTCATGGAAGTGGGGCAACATAGTGATGTATTGAGATTTGAGTTCAAAATAATTGCCCTGGGCTTGTGGTAGAACTATGCAGGAAGGTTGGGCTGCTCTAGCAAGGTAGAACCTATCTTTCAGAGATTTAGGTGGAGGGTTTTACTTTTGGTCTAGATCTCCCACAATGAAAGATATTGATAAGTGTATATTTATAGGATTCCTACTTGTTGGATTTCTTCTTTCTAACTGAATCACAGTATTACATACCCACCCAACACTCATGCAACAGGACACTATCCACAACTAAAATAAGACTAGAACAAAAGAATGAAAAATAATTTTTTTATTTTTTTCGCTTTTTGCGAGCTTACCGACAGAGATCCAGGGTTGCTTGATTCCTAAGGGATAGCTACAGAGCAAAACCTGTCTTTACCATACTATGAGGCTTGGTGACCTCTACCGATACAAATATTATTGCAAGTTGTTCTTTTCAGGAATTCAATAAATGATCAAAGAAAAATAAAAATAAAGCAAGCGAAAAATAACATGGAATTGTCTCCCCATCAAAGGAGCCAAAAACTTATTTTTGTATTAAAAGTAACCGCAAGCGTACGGATCAGTGTAGCAAACGGGTCGAACATAAGGAGAGCAGCCACTTTGTTTTAGACTTCTTTTAGTAACGTGAAAGTGAATAGATTGATGATTGTGATCTAATTCTAACTACCGCCCTAAAACACATGCATCTAAAAACGTACTAACCAACACATCTAGGAAAGTTGGAATTGAAATAAAAATTGAACGACCTAACCATTCATCATTTAGGAATTTAGATACTCAAACCGCACAATTAAAAAGCAAATAATTGAAAGTAAAAGTGCTGAAATAAAAAGTACTGAGAAGTAAATAAAAGTGCAAATAAAGGAGACAAAACCAGAGAGAGGCACAAAAGTAGGTTTCTCTACTTAGCCTGAGGGATACACCATAAATAATATGAGCTTCCCTACTTGACAAGAAAGTTACTCTTATAAGGGTTGCTCTACTTAGCTTTAGAAGAAGGGATGCAATATAAATAACAAAAGTAAAAGGATGATTCCATAGCCAGAGAGGGGAAAAGCCAACACATGCATCTAGCCAAGGACCTTGGGGGTAAGGGAAAGCATCAAAGTAAAAGCTTAAATTTAAATCCTAAATTAAGAATGAATGGGTAGCAAGAAGAGGGAATGAGAGGGGAGTGAGAAGACTTATGAAGAAGCCTACTTACCTGAACTTTAATACTCAAACTTGAAAACTTGGTTGAGATTTGAAATACTACCAGCCTTAAAAACCAGATCTGGAATGAACAAAATCTGAAATTGCTAGGCTTGGAGAAAACAAATCTAGAAGAGAAAAGTTGAACTTGAAAGAGATGCTCCACAACTTGTTCTTGTCACCTAGAACTAAGCCTAGAACTAGAAATTAAAATTATTACACCTTTGAATAACTTGAATTGCATAAGCAAATAAACATAAACGACTTTGCATTAATTTAATGAAACTAAATTACAAAAGTGTTTAGATAAAAAATAAAGGACTAAAACTAGAACTAAAAGGAGAGCATAATGAAAACTAGGAGAAGAAGAGAGAACTAGAGGAGAGAAGCAGAAGAGAAGAATGTCCCCCTAGGGCTTGGTCGATTTACTTATATAGGGAATGGGGGAGGGAATGCAACGATTTTAGTTTCTAAAAAGTAAGAGATTTGGACAATTATGGTGATGAGGTGGAAATTAGAAGAGAAAAGAGAAAAAGAGAGAAAATAGGGGAGAAAAGAGGAGAATGCCCAAGGGTGGATCCCTTAGGCGATTTTGTGAGGTGGAGAGGAGAGAATGGAGAAAAAATAGGAGAGAGAGGGAATCCCATGATTTTTCTTCTTTTTCCTTTTTTTTCTTTTTTTTTTTTATTTCCTATATTTTCTCTCTTATTTCCTTCTTTTTCTCTCTCACTCTTCAAACTTGCACACAAATCGCTCCCTTTGGACAATTTTTCTTGCTTTACTTTGACCAATCTTCTAATTTAATGGGAAATCTCATCCATGCCCTTGGTGCTTTAAGTAGGTGGAAAATAGGAGAGAGAAAATCTTCATAAAATCTCCAAAAAGAGAGAATCACCAAAGTGGAGGAGAGAGAGTGTTCAACATCCCATGTGGGTCCCTCCATCTTGTTGGCGTCTAGATTATTCCCCTGGGACAACTGCAGAAGGGTTGGCCTACATCTCGGTTCAGTTCTGGTCTATTATTCTTTTTTGGCCTGAAAAGAATAATCGAGTGTACGATTATCCAAACGAATGTGTACTTTTAATGCAACACATCCATCTTGCTCATAATTTCATCCTCTTTGCAGCTATGAAAAGAAATAGGACCTCGTTACTGTGAAATTGGAGACACGACACCCGATAGTTCTTAAGGCCTTGAAAATATAAAATCTGCAAAAAGAGTGTAAAATCCAATGTAGATCCATTCTAAATATGTAAAAATGCATGCCTTACTACCTAAGATTTCACAAATAAATGTGCTCATCAATAAGAATAAACGTTCTAAAAAGAGGTAAAAGGAGGTAGAAGAAGAAGTCAAAGCAGTAGTCAAAGCAGCATCATTGGAACATCCCCTATAGGGGGTCGGCTACATGGGTCCTTGTCCTCCACTTACTTCATACGTGGTCATAGTAGAATCGATCCCTACTAGCTGCATATCTTTTCATATCATTCGTTAATAGTTAATTTAGGTTTGCCTCTCTTTCTAGCTCTATTTAATTGAAACTGGTCACTCTTTCTTACTGGGGCATCCAAGGGTCTTTGTTGAACATGGCCATACCACCTCAATCGGCCCTCATGGAGCTTGTCTTGGATTGGTGCAACCCCTAACTCTTTTCTATTACAATCATTCCTTACTCTGTCTCTTCTAGTCTTTCTGCACATCCCTCTCAACATCCTCATCTCTACTACACCCAATTTATTCAAATTACTCTTCTTAACTACCCAACACTCCACCCCATACATCATAGCTAGTCGTATTACTGTCCTCTCGAATTTTTCCTTGAGTTTAACATGCATGTGTTTATCACATAGCACACCCGAGGCATTTCTCCACTTCATCCATCCCACTTTAAATATGTAGGAGACATCATTCTCTATATCACCCTCTTTGCTAATGATTGACTCAGATATTTAAAACAGTCACTTTATTGTAGTTCTCACTTGTCAAGTTTCGCTATTTCATAACCTCCTATAGTCTAGCTAAATGGACACATCGTATACTTTATCTTTGTTCTGCTTATCTTAAAACTTCTTGATTCCAAACTTAATCTCTATAGCTCCAGTTTAGTATTAATCCCTTCTACTATCTCATCTATCAAAATAATATCATTAACGAATATCATACACCACGGGACCTAGTCTTGGATGTACCTGGTTAGATCATCCATGGTGAGAGCAAAAAGATAAGGGCTCAAAGCTGATCCTTGGTGTAACCCAATTGTAACTGGGAACTTGTTACTTTGATCTTCTGTTATTTTGACACTCGTCACCACTCCCTCATACATGTCCTTAATTACATCCAAATAATTTAATGAATCTCTCAACTTCCCTGAGACATGCCAAATGAGATCTCTAGGTACTCTGTCATACACTTTCTCTAAGTCAATAAAGACCATATAGAGGTCCTTTTTATGAGCTCTAAATACTTCCATAAGTCTTCTTAGCAGGTAAATAGATTATGTTGTGGATCTCCCTAGCATAAAACCAAATTGGTTCTCCATTATAGTAGTTTCTTCTCTGAGGTGGGCTTGAACAACCTTTCCCCATAGTTTTATGGTGTGACTCATTAGTTTTATGTCTCTATAGTTATTGCAGTTTTGGATATCACCTTTGTTTTTATAAATAGGAACTATAATGCTTCTCTTGCAATCATTTGGCATTTCTTAGTACTCAAAATGTTACACCTGTGCCCTGACTTGATCTAATTTGAACTGTTGTGATAGGTCTCGGACCAAAGATTGGAAGCACGACTGGGTTTTGGCTCATGGCTGCCCATTGCCGAAGGGGGAGAGGTGACCCCAAGTGTTTGTGCATCGCGTGCCAGTCTAATTGGAGGGGGTACTTACCTTCCAACCCTAGACGGTAAGTAACCTGAATCCTTACACATGAATCTTGATATGTACTGAAGTTGCCGAAAGACCCTGAGCACCGCCGAGGGCAACTACCCGCACAAGGCCAGTTGGTGGAAAGCAAGCAGTCAAGACAGACCACAGGAAACAAAGCCACTGGAAGCACTGGGCCTAAATTCTGTGGGCTATTTCTTGTCAGCCAAATAGGCTGGTATCAGGGTTTCGATGCTTGTGGGTTCCTTCACTCACATTGTAGACAGTCTCGGATGATCCCAAATCATCCTCCACATCTTCCTTGTGACGTAAGCACATTGCGGACTTAAGCTGTATTAACCCGATCGGTCTGAATAGAGTCCAACCAAATGGACCCTAAGGTCCAACTTAACACATAAGTAGGAAATGAGAAAATCATTTTCTCATTTTCTCATTTCCTTTGTGCTCAATATAGGAGAGGAGAGAAAGAGGGGAGGAAGGAAGAGGAAGAAGAGGGTGGAAGTCTTACCTTGGTGTTAGCTGCCGCCTAGATGTTGGAATCACTACCCTCTTAAGTGCAATCATTCCTACTACCCTTACTCTTCATTTTAACCTAGGTTAGGGTAGGTATGGGTGTAATCTTAGTGCACAAACCCTCTTGAGGTTGAGGAATGCATGTTCTACCTCCCGAGTGCCATTGCCAAGCTCAAACCAAGCCCGGTGGGCTCCGGTAACAAGAATTGCCAAATGACCAACTAGGGTTTTGGTCATTTGATCAACATATCTCCCAAATGGCTCAGTGGAATTGGAATTTTATTGGCTTAGAATGGTGCTAGGAACATTCTCTACAAATTCTATAGAATAAATCCAGGCGATCGGGCCCGAGCTGAAAAGCCCCAATTCGAGTTGGACAGTTCTGTACTGTCATAGGAAACAAAGCACAGGAAACACTGGGTCTACTTCTGGTGAACTACAGAGCCTTGTGAGCTCTCTACCTCCACCACTGAAAACAGGACTCATATTTCCAGTGGAAAGACCCTATTTCTGGTGGGTGTTTCCGGTGACATTACTGTCACTGGGAAACTTTGTTTGTATCCTTTGGTGGTGACCCAAGTGGACCTCTCCCAATGTTCTCGACACGTATTGATGTACGATTGCCCTTGTGTCTAGGACATTGATGCTCATAAGCCCCAAGACTGGAACTGAGTTCTTAGATTGTTGGCCTTACCTAAACCCTAACACACAGAGATAAACAAGGTGAGGGATGGATTACTTTATTTTTTTTTTGGGAACGTTTATTATTTTAGAATTTGCTCACATGTGTAGATTTAATATGTTTAATTATATTTCTCACATGATGATGATGATTATCATATGTTACATTCTTATGGAATTGATATGAAATGTTTATTGATATGTATGATGAGATCCGGTGTGGCCAAGGTGGTACCAGTACCGTGATGGCATGTGTTTGTTGTATGTATGAGACAGAATCCGGCATCGCCGAGGTGGTACCGGTGCTATGCTTGCCATATGCTTGTTGCATTCATGCATTGATTATGTACATTAGAGTTAGTTATAGTCATGGATTACACCTTGTGGCCGATGTGTTATCGGTATCTTGTGCTCCAGGACTACATTTGGAAATGGATATGCTTTGTGTTTCTGGAGGTGGCATCGGAATACCAAAATGGAAGACCATCGTGTGCATTTGTGCCTCAAGGGAGGCCACTCTATTGTCCATGAGACAATAGGTCCTATCCACATTCTCGAGGCGGCTGTCCATGCTCCTCAATAGTGATGTGGTAGTGTCCAAGCATGGCATAACATTGTTGAGACTATAAGTTCTCGCACCCCTTGTGCCCTGGGAAGTGGAGGCTACTCTGGAACCCATAGCCTGTGGGTTAAGTGGTGGAACACCACCAACCCCGACAGCTCCTCTCCATACTCCACCAGCACCCATTCCAGTACCCACTGGATCGGCTACCCTTCAAATATTAGGTGAGGCACAAGTGTATGGGCAAGGGCAGTAAAATGTACATGGGAATGTGCAAGACCGATGCCAAAACAAGCCTAGGCCTATATAGAGGGCTGGACAGACTTGAAAAAGATGATAGAGAAATTTCAATGGCTTAGGCCCCCATATTTCTCCAAGGTGGGCCAAGATTCATTGTATCCATGAAGATTAATTGGTGGCATGGAAAAGGTTTTAGGCTAATGGGCTGCACCGAAGAGCAGAAAATTTTGTGTGTGGGCTATTAGCTACAAAATAAGTCTAATAATTGGTGGAGTGCTACTGAGTCCATTTTGAGGGCGGGTAACTCAAACCCTACTTGGGCAGACTTCAAAGGGGCCTTCTTTGAGAACTATTTTTCGGAAAGCTTCGTGATAGGAGGGCGAGTGAATTCTCTCAATTGGTGCAAGGTTCCTAGTCTATGCTCGAGTTTCAGCATCGTTTTGAGGAGCTATTCCATTTTTCTCCTGAGCATCTCTGAGGTGATAGGGCCAAGGCAAAGAAGTTTGAGAAAGGGTTGAGGCCAAGTATTGGATCAACCATAGTTGGGTTGAAACTACAGACCTATGCTGGGGTGGTCCAAGTGGCCAAATCTATTGAGGACCGGCATAGAGATAATTTCATAGCACAACAAGGAATGGGAAAGAGGCCAATGGGGTCCACTAACTCCAGGAGAGGTAGCAAGCCCTTTCGAGTGCTTTATATCAACCTAAGTCCAGTACAGTTTAGAAAGCCTAAAGCTAGTCAGACTTCCCAGTCCTCCTGATCTAGTGCCATATATCAGTCTATGGGATCGAGCCCAAGGTGTTTTCACTGTGATCAGCTAGGCCACCAAGCGAGGACATGCCCCCACCAAAGGCCAGGTAATGCACCATACACTATGCCACCTAGGCCCCAGCAAACATATACAGCCCCTAGACCAGCACAGCCCCCACAGGGCCAGAAACCACAGGGCAGAGTATTTGCTATTACCGCAAAGGATGCCAAGGCTACACCCAGTGTAATGATAGGAACATTATTAATATCATTATTGCCTGCACATGTGTTAATTGACTCAGGAGCCTTGCATTCATTTGTGTCACCGACATTTACAAATAGATGGGAATTCCACCCAAGGGACTGACTCAATGTTTGATAGTGAGTACCCCTATATGGAGTGTAGTAGGTCTAAACTATGTATATGAGCCTTGTCCGATGACCTTCGGTGAACATGAGTTGAATGCCCACTTAATCGAGTTGGATATGACCGACTACGACGTGATTTTAGGAATGGACTGGTTGTCCACATACAAAGCCAAGTGTGCTATGTGCAGAAAAGACGATCATTTTTAGACCTCATGATGATGATGAGTTTGTCTTTCAAGGGGATAAGTCCCAGAAACCCAAGAAGTTGCTTGGCTCTAGATGAAGAAGTTGCTAGATAAAGGGTGTCAATGCTACTTAGCATCTGTGATGGATACAGAGATAGAGATTAGGCCATTGACCAAGCTTGATGTGGTGGGAGAATTTTTTGATGTATTTTCGGATGACTTGACAAGTTCGCCCCCAAACTAAGAGACAGAGTTTGTTATAGATCTACTCCCTGGCTCGGCACTAGTGTCAAAAGCCCCATATCGTATGGCCCCCACAGAGTTAAAGGAATTGCAGGTGTAACTTTAGGACCTTTGAAGAAGGGATTCATTAGACTTAGTATGTCTCCATGGGGAGCACCGGTATTATTTGTCAAGAAGGACGGAAGTATGAGGTTGTGCATTGATTATCGGGAGCTTAATAAGCTAACCATCAAGAACCGGTATCCTTTGCCAAGGATAGATGATTTATTTGATCAGTTGCAGGGTGCCAAGGTATTCTCCAAGATTGACCTTAGATCGGGCTTCCACCAGCTCAGGATCAAGGATAGTGATGTTAGCAAGACGGCTTTCAGATCAAGGTATGGACATTATGAGTTCTTGGTGATGTCATTCAGGTTGACCAATGCACTGGCTGTATTTATGGATTTAATGAATTGGGTATTCCAAGATGTCTTGGATATGTTTGTGATCATGTTTATTGATGACATCTTAGTCTACTCCAACAGTGCAGAGGAGTTGTTCACCCGAGGTTAATATTGTAATGCCTGAGAGAGAAATCAACTCTATTCCAAATTCAGAAAATGCGAGTTTTGGTTGTCATAGGTGGCATTTCTAGGCCACATTGTCTCAGACAAGGGTATAGAGGTTGACCCAGGCAAGGTGAAGGCAGCTTTAGAATGGGAGACTCCCAAGAGTGTAGCAGACATTCTTAGTTTTTTGGGATTGGCCAGATACTACAGGAAGTTTATTGAGAACTTCTCCCACATTGCCACCTTGATGACCCGACTCACATGAAAGGGTGTGAAATTTGAGTGGTCTGATGCTTACAAAAAGAGTTTCAAAGAGCTAAGGTAAAGGTTGGTATCAGCTCCAGTTATAACTATTCCGACCAGTACAGGTGATATGGTTGTGTATAGTGATGCCTCCAAGCTGGGATATGGTTATGTATTGATGCAGCACAGGAAAGTCATTACTTATGCATCCCTCCAGTTGAAGGATTATAAGAAGAACTACCCCACCCATTATTTGGAGTTGGCAGCAGTGATTTTTTACATTGAAAATCTGGAGACACTACTTGTATGGTGAGAAGAGTAAGATCTTCAGTGACCACAAAAGCCTCAAGTACTTCTTCACCCAAAAGGAGCTCAACATGAGACAGAGGCGTTGGTTGGAGTTGATGAAGGACTTCGACTGTACTATCCACTATCACCTAAGAAAGGCCAATGTGGTACTGATGCACTTAGTAGGAAATCCCAATCATTGACTCTTGCATCACTGACCACCAATGAGCATCTCATAGAGGAGGCAAGGAAGCTAGACTTGGAGCTATTAGTAGAAGGTGTCACCTTGTCACTATCGGCATTGGTGGTACAACCTAGTCTAGTGGATGGGATCACTCCAGCTCAGAAAGGATAAGAGAGTGCTAGGAAGGAAACCAAAAGGACCTAGATTTCTCTATAACTAAAAGAGGGATTCTCAAGTTCAAAGGGAGGTTATGTGTGCCTAGTGATGGTGATTTGAGAGATACAGTTTTGAGAGAGGCACATAGCTCTCCATACTATATTCACCTTGGCAGCACTCAAGGCTCCTACTAGTGGAAAGGAATGAAGAATGATGCGGCCACACATGTGTCTAGATGCCTCACATGCCAGCAAGTCAAGGCTGAAAGACAAAGGCCCCATGGTTTATTGCAGTCACTACCTATTTTGGAGTGGAAATGGGAGAATATGACCATGGACTTCATCTTAGGCTTACCTCGCACACAGAAAGGTATGGATGCCATTTGGATAATTAGGGACCGCTTGACCAAGGCAACTCACTTTATCCCAATCAAGGTTACATTTTCCATGGACAAGCTAGCCAAGTTGTATATTGACAACATCATCAGGTTGCATGGTGTACCAGTTTGCATTGTCTCTGATCAAGTTCCTAGATTCACTTCCAAGTTTTGGACATATGTACAGAAAGCTATGGGTACGTAGTTGAATTTCAGCATAGCTTTTCACCCCCAGACTGATGGTCGGTCAGAAAGAACTATCCAGACATTGGAGGACCTACTTCAAGCATGTGCCTTAGATATGAGTTATAGTTGGGATGAGCACATTTCCCTTATTGAGTTCTCCTACAACAATAGTTATCAGGCTACAATTGGAATGTCTCTATTCGAGGCACAGTATGGCAAGAAGTGTCAG
The DNA here is from genome assembly GCF_013358625.1 of Macadamia integrifolia. Lineage (NCBI taxonomy): Eukaryota > Viridiplantae > Streptophyta > Magnoliopsida > Proteales > Proteaceae > Macadamia > Macadamia integrifolia. The sequence continues at coordinate 15,635,072 of NC_056566.1, forward strand.
GCTCCACTCTATTGGGATGAGGTTGGTGAATGGCATATTTTGGGTCCGAACTTGATACAAGCTACTAGTGAGAAGGTGAATGAGATCAAAGAGAGGATCAAAGTGGCTCAGTCCAGATAGAAGAGCTATGCAAATGTCAGAAGGAAGTATCTAAAGTTTAGAGTCGGAGACAAGGTGTTCTTACGGATCTCCCTAGTTAAAGGGGTGATGCGGTTTGGAAAGAAGGGAAAGCTTAGTCTGAGGTTTATGGGAACATATGATATACTGGAAAGGATAGGACTGATAGCTTACGGGGTTGCTTTACCACCAGATTTGGAGGGTACACATGATGTCTTCCATATATCCATGTTGAGAAAGTACATCCCTGACCCCACTCACGTCTTGACTTACATACCCCGTGAGTTAGACAAGGATTTTGCTTACGTGGAGTATCCAGAGAAGATTGTTGATTGGAAAGAGCATGTTCTCCACAACCACACCATTTCCTTCGTCAAGGTGAAATGGATGAACCAGTGGGAAGATAAGATGATGAAGTAGTATCCTGGATTGTTTGATTTGCCAAGTCTATTCAATTTCAAGGATGAAAATCTTATAAGGTGGGGGGAATGTTACACCCGTGCCCTAACTTGGTCTAATTTGAACTATTGTGATAGGTCTCAGATCAGAGATCGAAAGCACGATCGGGTTTTGGCTCATGGCCACTCATTACCGAAGGGAGAGAGATGACCCCAAGGGTTAATGCATCGCATGCCAGTCTAACTAGATAGGGTTTGTACCTTCCAACCCCAGATGGTAAGTGACCCGACTCCGCACACATGAATCTCAGCATGTACCAAAGTTGTGGACAGCTTGCTGTCAAGCTGTCTTGACCATAGGAAACAAAGCCACCCGAAGCACTAGGCCTGAATCTGATGGGCTATTTCCTCTGAGCCAAACAGGCTGCTGTCAGGGTTCTGATAGCCATGGGTTTCACCACTTGCATCATAGACAGTCTCAGATGATCCCAAATCATCCTCCACATCTTCCTCGTGACGTGAGCACATTGCGGACCTAAGTGGTCAGGTTCTCGGGCTCCAAAAGCCATATTAACCTGATTGGTCTGAATAGGGTCCAACCAAACGGACCCTAAGGTCCAAATTAACACATAAATAGGAAATTGGGATTTCATTTCCTCATTTCCTTTGTGCTCAACATAGTATAGGAGAGAAAGAGGAGAGGAAGGAAGAGGAAGAAGAGGGTGGAAGTCTTACCTTGGTGCCGGTTGCCGCTTAGTTGCCAGAATGCTACCGGAGGTAAGTGCAATCATTCCTACTACCCTTACTCTTCATTTTGGCCTAAGTTAGCCTAGGTATGGGTGTAATCTTATTGCACAAACCCTTTTGAGATTGAGGAATGCATGTTCTACCTCCCCAGTGTCGTTGCCAAGCTCAAACCAAGCTTGGTGAGCTCCGGTAACAAGAATTGCCAATTGACCAACTAGGGTTTCGATTATTCGATCAACGTATCTCTGAAACGGCTCAGTGGAATTGGAATTTTATTGGTTTAGAATGGTGCTAGGAATATTCCCTACAAAGTCCATAAAACAAATCTTGACAATCAGGCCCAAGCTGGAAAGCCCCAATTTGAGTTGGATAGTTCTGTACTGTCACAGGAAACAAGCCATAAGAAATAGTGGGTCTACTTTTGGTGGGTTGTTTCCGATGAACCACAGAACCTTGTGATCTCTCAGCCACCGCCACCAAAAATAGGACTGATATTTCTAGGGGAAAGACCCTGTTTCCAGTGGGTGTTTATGGTGACAATACTATCACTGGGAAACTTTGTCTGTATCCTTTGGGGGTGACCCCAGTGGGCCTCTCCCGATGTTCCTGACACGTATTGATGTACGATTACCCTTGTGTCTAGGACAGTGATGCGTATGAGACCCGAGACTGGATTTGAGTTTATAGATCGGTGGCCTTATCTGAACCCTAACACACAGAGACAAACAAGGTGAGGGATGGATTGCTTTTTTTTTTTTTTTTTGGGAATGTTAATTATTTTAGAATTTTCTCACATGTGTAGATTTAATATGTTTAATTATATTGCTCACATGATGATGATGATTGTCATATGTTACATTCTTATGGAATTGATATGAAATGTTTATTGATATGTATGACGAGATCTGGTGTGGCCGAGGTGGTACCAGTACCGTGATCGCCTTGTGTTTGTTGTATGTATGAGATAGAATTTGGTATGGCCGAGGTGGTACCGGTGCCGTGATTGCCATATGCTAGTTGCATTCATGCATTAATTATATGCATTAGAGTTAGTTGTAGTCACGGATTATACCTTGTGGCCGACGTGCTATCGATATCGTGTGTTCCGGGACTACATTTGGAAATGGATACGCTTTATGACTGACGATTGGTACCGATGTTGCATAGTCCATTCACTATTGTTATATGCATATTAGATTAGGTAAAAATGGTCTCAGATTTCACTTTGTGGCCGATGTGTTACTGGTATTGTGTATCCGGGACTGTATTTGGAGATGGATTACACTTTGAGGCCTATGTATGTGTTAGCGATATCATGTAATTAATTCTAACTGTATCATTATAAAGGCAAGTAGCATATATGTGGTTAGGTATCAGTCCCTATGCTATGAACTCTTGCCAACAGGGGTTAAGGTGTTGGATAAACCATTATGGTATGTTCGATGTGCCTTTTTGGAATACCACACCCGCAGTACGATGTGATTGTTGCTGGAGGCGGGAACTTGTCAAGCGTGGCCGATGATTGGTACTGGTACAATGATAGCTAAGAGGGGGTCATCAAGGATTTATTGGGTGACCCATGGATGCATACGGGGACCAGTAGGCTTCTATTCATGGCTAGGGTTTGTATCCCTATGTAGTTGATGGCAATTCCAAGATGGGGGATATAGCCTAATGTGTCGTAGTAGCATTTACTAGACTTAGTTGTATTGTTAGGTGGATAATAAAATAAATGAAGTGCATCACGAGCATTATGGACTATGTGTTTAATTTCTGTTATCATGCATGATAAATTATTACTGGGATTATTTTTCTTGGATGTGCTTGAACCCCACCCCTCACTGAGCGAGTTGGAAAGCTCACTCTACATATACACTCTTTTTAGATGATGATGCAGGTACGGTCGTGCCTATGGCTAGTGACTTTTTTCCTTTGGGGTCGAGCACGGACTGAACGACTGGTGGATGCTGAATGCGGAGGAGCATGGCCATGATTGTGCTTGTGACTTTTGTGTGTATGAGGCACCATGAGGTGTTCGGCATATTTTTAATTATTTTGATACAGGTCTATGGATATTATGTTTTTAAATTTGATATGTGTAAGTCATGAAGGATTGTAAACAGAATAACTAAGTTATTGATATTATGTTGTCATTAGATAATTCCCTATTTATTTTGGTGATTTTGCTATTATACTTTGATTCCGCTATGTTTGGTTGGTTTGTGTTATGAGATTGTGAAATGTTAAGGTACTGCTATCAGAGATCCTGGTAGGTTTGTAAGACAGGTACGTGTCTTACTCACACCACCGGTATTCCTAAGGGTAAGTTGGGTTTATTGGAAGTGGGGTGTGACACAAAATCTTATTAAACAGCTTGGTTAGCCATGATACTCCTAGTACTCCTAGGCTCTTCCATACTTCAATTGGGATCTCATCTGGGCCTGGTATTTTACCTGTTTTCATCTTTCGTAGGGCCTCTTCAACTTCAGTCGCACCAACGTGTTGTAGTTGTCTATGAGCAGGGTTAGCTTGATGTCTATCCCATTCTACTTTCGGGTCCATCCTACCAGTCAAGGTCTCTTCATTTAGTAGGTTGCAAAAATAATCACCCCTTCTCTTTATAATGTTCTCATTCCATACATGTACTCTACCTTCATCACTTTTAATGTATCTAACATGGTCAATATCTTTACTCATCCTTTCCCTTATTTTGGCTATTCTATAAATCTCTTTTTATCCTTCTCTTGTATTAATGTTATCAAAGAGGTTATCATATTTTTTTGTCCTTGCTTTCCCCAGAGTCTTCTTAGCTTCATTCCTGGCTGAGTAATATCTTACTTTACCCTCTGCCTCATTGGTCCTTTGCCAAGTCTTAAAATAGTCTTTCTTAATTTAATGGCAGCCTGGACCTCCTCATCCTACCACCAAGTCTCTCTAAGATTTTGGCACCTACCCTTTGATACCCCTAGAACTTCTTTAGCTACATTACTAATATAGGTTGTCATCTTAGTCCACATCTCATTAACATTACCATCAAGATCCCACTTTCCCTGTGACACCACTTTATCGGTAAAAGATTTTAGGAGTGCTCCTTGTAATCGCCCCCATTTTATCTTAGGAAAGATTTGTTGTGTCTTCTTGCATTTTCTCTTACCTAGGTACATATCCAAGATCACTAGTCAATGTTGAGCAGTTAGGCTCTCTCTAGGTATAACCTTACAATCTTTGCATAACATTCTGTCAGATCTTCTCATGAGAAAGAAATCAATTTAACTTACGTGCTACTCACTTTTGTAGGTAATTAAATGTTCCTCCCTTTTCTCTAAATAGGTATTTGCAATGCAAAAGTAGTACAATGTCGCAAAGTCCAACACTAAGATCCCCTCTACATTCCTCTCCCTAACTCTGAATCCACTATGCACCTCTTCATGGCCTTTGCAATCCTTGCCCACATGTCCGTTAAGGTCTCCTCCAATAATAATTTTCTCTTCCTTGCCAAAACCTTGCACTAAGTCATCCATGTGTCCCCAAAACAGTAGTTTAATACTTTCATCTAGTCCTGCTTGGGGTGCATATGTGCTAACTATGTTGATGGTCTCATCGTCTAGCACTAGTTTAATAGAGATAATCCTGCTTCCAAATCTTTTAACATCCACCACTTCATTTTTAAGGTCTCTATCCACCACTATGCCCACTCCACCTCTTCCGCTTTCATCTCCCAGGTACTATAGTTTGAAGTCATCTAACTCCTTTGCTTTGTTACCTTTCCATTTTGTCTCTTGAATATATACGACGGTAATCCATCTTCTCCACATAACATCTATTAACTCCATGCTTTTTCCCGTTAATGAGCCAATGTTCCAGGATGCCAATCTAATTCAACGCTTACAAGCAATATTAGTACTAAAGGACATGATATAAGAAAGGGCAATATACAATAAATAAAATTATAAAGTCATAGAAAAGTAGGATCCATGCAAAAGAGATTGGCTGAATATAAGTAAGGTGCCGGCTGCCTACCTGACGCACCTATAGTATAGGTGTATATATAAAGGAAGGAGAAAGAGATAATAAAAACTAATCTAGAGAAGATATGTAGATGTAGATATAATTGAAGGTGCAAGTAAATGAGATTAAACAAGAGTGCTTATACTATATTAAGATTAATCCAAGAACTATAGATGTACAAGCAATGGAAAGCAATGAGATATCAATGGGATACTCGAGAGTGCCTTGACTACATGAGCTAGCCCATAACTATAAAAAAATATTGTGAAGAGATCAAGACAGCTATGACAACTGGAACATGCACCCAAGACTATAACAGCTCAACCAAAATAAGACGAGTTAAAGTTTTACCACATAGAGCGAGGTGTACTAACAAACATATAGAAAGAGGGCATGACATAATAAATTAAGGCATAGCATCTGCAGTGCACTAGCCGATAATAGAATAGTTGGTATACTATGATATGAAAGTGGGTACATGCAATGGTAACAGACTATGCTACTAGTTTTACTATTATTTTAATTTACTTTATTACTATTATTATTTTTGTTTTAAAGACTCCTAGTTTTACTTGGGTCACACTATATTAGAGACACTTGATACTAGATTTAATTAACTAAATACATATCAAAATAGCTAATAGCTAATAAGGGAATAAAAGAAGGCAATAGGGAAACTTCCCTTAGTGCCCACAACCGTAGATTGTTGTAGGCCCGCCCACCCTATCAGAAAGGTGTAGCCCAAAACTAGAGATGTGTGGTAACGGCGGTGAGTGATGTGGGTCAAGATTCAAGAGTCAGCTTTGGAGAGAAGTGCTAGAAGAGGGTCATGGTGTCTAAGATGAGGATATAGGTAAGGGTAAGGGTGAGGTATGGGGCACAATGCCAAGCCTTAGGATTCTTGAATAATAATCAAGGAGTGAGAGGATCAAGAGTATGGGGCAAAGGAGAACTCGTAGGGAGGTAGGAGAGAGAGAGGATCAAAGTAGAAGGATATTGAGAGAAACTCAGGTCAGAAAGGATCCAAGATAAGATCGTTGGTAGAGAGAGGGGTTAATCAAGGATCTAGGTTGCTGAAATCTTAGAGAAAAGGATAGTCAGGATGGGAGAGCCGTTGTGAGAGAAAATGAAGGGAGAGTGGTTTGGTTGAGTTAATCGGTGGTTGTTAGAACTCCCTATGGGTTTGAGATTGAAACCCTATGGAGGAAACCACACAGGAAAAACAAGAACACGAATCTAATAAAATTATGGAGGATCGATTTGTACCTTTCACCTAGTATGCTGAAGATGATTGATGTTGGTCACTCCCACTTTCGCTCTATTGGCTTGGCTATGGATCTTCTACAACCCCTTAAACCTCCTTGGTTCTCTCACTTTAGTGGTAAAGTGGGGAAGAATGAATAATAGTTGTAGGGACCCAAAACCTAGTATTTATAATACTGTCCTGCACTCAAAACCCTAAACCACAATGGGTTGAGCCAGCATATCCCTAAGCTTGAGAGTGGACCGAACCGGTTCATGCAATTTGACTCTCACCCATTTAATCAACCCGAATAATTAATTTAGCCCATAAATCCAACAATCTCCCACTTGGGCTACATTAATTATAAGGATGTCTTTTAAATTGGTGTGGCCATAGAATCTTATTACATTAACCGCTCTTACTGTGATTCAGTTGAAAAACCACTCACATCGAATAACAGCAGAAGATACACCTCAATATACGGCATACAACTTTCTGTTATTACAAACATAAGTAAGTTTCTTAACACGAATCTATGTGGGATACCATCATAGAAATATTGACATATCCTCAAATTACACTGTTGTCATTCTATGTAGGTCCTTAACTGAGATATTAACCTTCACTGTGGCAAATCGCCTTTGATCTGTGGTTAATATCTAACTGTGGCCTTCCGCCTATAAACTGTGGCAAATATTGCCTATGAACTGTGACAAATACTGTCTTAAAATGTGGCAAACATTACCTTTTGAACTGTGGCAAAATATTACCTATAACCAAGACAATTACTGCCTATAAAAACATTCTTAAATGAAATCATAAACCAACTATTTCAATAAATAACTGTGCATAATGTAAATGCTAAAACTTAACCATAATTCATCAAACTGTGCCCCAAAACATACGGGCTAAGGTTCAAAACATAAACAAATACTAAACAAAATCAAAGCTCCCACTAATCAAGCATTTCAAATAACTGTATGTAAAGAAATCCTAACTACTTGATGGGACCAAATTTTACTTGCTCTCAATTACTGGTGATCATTCTACCTCACCCTTTATTGGTCTCATCCTGCTTATCAGCCCCAGAATTCTTCCTCTTCTCTAACCATTTCTTGAAAATAAAACAGTCCTTTTTCACATGTCCTTTCTTATGGCACCAGAAACACTCTACGTTGTTGGTATTCTCTTCATCCTGAGCCTTTTGAGATGTGTCAAGTTCTTGAGAGCTATTAGTCCTGTCATATGGCTTGACGCTTCCTCTGTTGGAAAAATTTTTGTTCCTTCTGCTTGGTCCACCAGAAAATCCCTTGTGAAAAGTTGCATGTGCACTCTCAAACCTAGTTTGTTTCAATTTTTCTTCCTCTTGAGTGCAAATGGAAATTAGCTCATTTAGGCTCCAATCGTCCTTCAGTGCAATGTAGGTAGATTGGATAACCTTATACTGACTAGGGAGGGTATTCAGTGCAATGTGTACAATATATTCTTCATCGATCTGTATTCCAAGATCCTTAAGTTTACCAGCATCAGTAGCTACACCCAAAATGTATTCTCTAACACTCCCACATCCATCATACCTTGTATTCATTAGCCTGGTCATCAATGTGGTTTTCTCAGCTTTCTTGTTGTGTTGAAATCTACCTTTAATAGCATCCAGGAATTCTTTTGCAGTGTCTTTGATCTCTATGTTCCCACGTATAATTTCAGGAACTGCCTTTTTTAAAACCAGTATGCACTTTCTGTTTGCTTCAGTCCATTTCTTAAACTTGGTCCTTTCAGCACTTCTGCTCGAGTCTGTGAGAGGCTCAGGTTTAGGCTCCCTAAGTGCCAAGTCTAAGTCAAGAAGACCTAAATGCAATTCTAATTCCTCCACCCACTTTTGATAGTTGTTACCAGTGAGTATTGGGATGGAAGATACATAACTTGAGGGAACTGCCATCTTACTACAGCAGTAACAACAACACAATACATGCCAAATATCAAAATATAAACCATAATATAAAAGCATGTAATACCATCAATATATTTTAAATAAGAGTTACAACTAAAAATGTATCCCTATCCTTTGGGACAGGAATTAGCTGATGCTCTTATATTATTCTTTTAACTGTGAAAACAACACTAACTTTGGAATTCAATCACCTTTGGGCAAAAGAACTCCAAATTCAATGTCCCTTTCTGAAATGTGGATGATTATCCTCAAACCTTGATGACATAACCTTTGGGAAAGTATCACCTTTACTGTTGGAGAAGATACAATCGAACTGAATGTACCACTTTGGTGGGTTTCACTCAGTTCTATCATATCTTTCCCATTGGAGATGTATATCTTTATGTTCAAAACATACATATAAATGTCACTAGGACAACAATAACCATACAAGAGTCACAACCGCAACTACATTCCTATCCTTTGGGCTAAGAATGCACTGGTCCTCTTGTAAATTTATATTTACTGTGAAAAGAACAATAACTTTTGAAATCCCCTCACCTTTGGGCTTAGGAACCTCTAGGTTACTGTCATTTTCTTAACTTTGGTGACATCACCTTTGGGCAAATGTCACCTACATTGTTTCCCTGTGGAAAATCATGAAATAATAAGATGTACCACTTTGGTGGATTCCACCTCATCATTTCATGGTTTCCTAAAGCAAAATTACTTTGCAACTAAGAATGAGCGGAAGCTTACACCCTTTTCCATATTAACATATTTCAATTTTAAAAAAAAAAATTCTCAATTTCATGGTAACCAATAACATATATATTTTTCAAAGCATTGATTTATGCCATTTTGTTTCAATGATTGAAACTAAATACAACATAAAATTTCAAATAAACATGTCATATTAAAAATTAGATCATTAAATGTGGCCCGAAACAAGGAATCCAACGCAAAAAACAGATTTCAATTTGGCCTTAAAACGAATCTTTAAATGAAATTTAAAGTAGTTTAAATAAAAAAACCCAAAAGGAACAAATTGAAACCAAATACAACATAAAATTTCAAATAAATATGTCATATTAAAAAGTTGATCATTAAATGTGGCCCGAAACAAGGAATCCACCGCAAAAAACAGATTTCAATTTGGCCTTAAAACGAACCTTTAAATGAAATTTAAAGTAGTTTAAATAAAAACCCAAAATAAACAAAAACCAAACAAGCCTTTAAATTTTTTTTTTTAAATCAATCAAACCAACCGGTTCGGCCATATGAATTCCGGGTCAAATTCGGGTCAATTGGTCAACGACCCGGTCAACCTTTGACCGAGTCAAATAGTACATATGAGTTGACCCACTGTGTCACCGGTTCGAATCGGTAGGGTTTCCGAGTTGAACCGGCGATGACTCGCCGCCGTTTTTTTTTTTTGAATTTTTTTTCTCTCTCCTCCGGCAGCCGGTTTCCGGTGGCGCGTGCCGGCGCGTACGGATGTTTCCGGTGACTTGCGGCATACCGCCGCGACCGTATTCTCGTGATCTACAACTTTCGTGAAGAAAGTTTTTCCATACAGGATCTTTAAGTGATGGTAAAATTACGATTTTTATGATTTTCATGATTTTTAATCAAATCAGGTTTTAAGTAATAATCAAAATCCTCATGTACAAGAAAAATTCAATCGATTCTTGTCCCATGTGGTCTGCTCTGATACCACTTGTTAGAACTCCCTATGGGTTTGAGATTGAAACCCTATGGAGGAAACCACACAGGAAAAACAAGAACACGAATCTAATAAAATTATGGAGGATCGATTTGTACCTTTCACCTAGTATGCTGAAGATGATTGATGTTGGTCACTCCCACTTTCGCTCTATTGGCTTGGCTATGGATCTTCTACAACCCCTTAAACCTCCTTGGTTCTCTCACTTTAGTGGTAAAGTGGGGAAGAGTGAATAATGGTTGTAGGGACCCAAAACCTAGTATTTATAATACTGTCCTGCACTCAAAACCCTAAACCACAATGGGTTGAGCCAGCATATCCCTAAGCTTGAGAGTGGACCGAACCGGTTCATGCAATTTGACTCTCACCCATTTAATCAACCCGAATAATTAATTTAGCCCATAAATCCAACAGTGTGGCTGTCGGCAAAGTCAAAGTAATCTGGAGGAGTAATAAGGCGAGCAACTAGGGCAGGTAAAGAGTTGGGAAAGGAGAGATCGAGAGAAGAGGGGATGAATCAGGAGAGAGGGGTGTTGGGGGCAAGGGATATACTTTACCTGAACCCTAGCCGCTACCGCCGCTGAGATGGGGATGGGCAGTTGGTCACCGGTGAGCTTGCCGAAATGAGAATGCTAGAGAGCCGTTAGGAGAGCTTGTCGTGTTTCTGACGCTGCTAGAAATTTGAAACCAATGGAGAACTTACGTGGTATTTTAAGTTCCTAAATTAACAATTCATATTTCAAATTATTTTTATTTTATTAACCATTGTTAACTTTTACGTTTTTATGACCAAACTGAATTCCCTCATTGGAATCCATACCCAACTGATGAACAAGGTACTGATCTTAAGTCAGTATCTTTCTCAGCTAACCAGTTAGTATGCCAGCTTAGCTTCCAACTCCTATGCAGGTCTCTTACCCAACCTACATAGCCACCAATTCCATTTTTTACCGTTTGGAGCCAACCTTCAGCAATTAGGTCAACTGACACCTATTGAAATAGTTTGTAACCTCTATAGCCTTTAAATGTAATTGGGTGAGGTTTCTAACATAGCTAGGGCCCACACTAGTAATCTATATTTCACATTTCAAACCCAGGTATTTTCTTCCTTGTCTCGGGTCATTAACTTTACTTTTATAATACACACACATTTCCGGGATAGTCGGAGCCATATTCACACTGTCGGGCATTTCAATCCACATTATGGCCCAAGACAGCAGTACTGTCAGGGCCAAACCAGTTGATCGGTTGCCTGACAGAATTGGTTCTTTGACAGTAGAATTCAGCCTTCCCCTCGAGCAGAATTTTTCTGGACTACTTTCTCGAGTCTAGGGTTTCCAAATCTCTCCTATATTGTCTTCTGAATATGCCAAACAAGGGTAAAGGGTTAATTTGGCCAATTACCATTCATTCCACCTAAACCCTAATACAAGTGAATTGATACCAATGAGTTTTCTTAGGAGCCAGCTGGGACTCCAACTTAAATGAGTAGACCAAATCCTATCCCAATAAACTCTTCACCTCTACACATCCAATTGGGTAAAATATAATTTATGAGATCACTACCCAAGTCCAATTTGGGTTTCCAAGACAAATCACTGTGTTAGTTGGATTCCAACTTACCCAATTCTCACCCTAGGTATACCAACTATAATCTCTAACCCTTCCTGGGCAGAACTGGGGTTATGTAGAATTCAACCCCACTCAAATTTCGTTCCTTTTCACCCAACTGGCAGAAGCCCTATGACCTAGGTTTTCTAGGACAACGCTATAGTCACTTAGGTCCCAATTGAGGTCCAAAAACTGGGGCTTTTGCTATGGGAGACTGAATTGAGTTCTGATAGTCAATTTCCCACTGCCAATTTTAATTAATTACAAACCCTACCGCTGGCCAAATTCCACCCTGGCTAAATTCACTAGGGTAGGTTAGGGTAATTTGCCTCTTTTGATGTTTGTGACTTGCACGCATGATAGGGATGGTTTTGGGGTAGTTGTCTAGTTCTAGACCCCATCCCAAGTGTGGAAGAACTTCTGGTAGCCCTGGGGTATCCTTTGGCAGCATGTAAAGAGAAGCAGTAGTAGTAGCAGCAGCAGAGGCAGAGGAGCAGTAGCTACAGCAGAGGCAGCAACATCTCTCACCTCCTCTTCCTCTTCCTCTTCCTTCGGTCTTCTTCTTTTTCTTTCCTTCTTCTTCTTTCTCTTTCTTTCTCCCTTCTCTGTTTCATCCGAATATAGCAGTAAAGAGGAAGAAAAGTGGCAGGCCTTAGCCTATTTATCTATCCAAGATAGACCTTAGGGTCTATTTGGCAATACACTCTCAAATTAACCCATTAATTTAATAACTTTAGAATTTAATAATTAAATATAGGCTCCACTACCTTTTATGGCAATTAGTGCATTAGGAACCCCAAACATTCCTCTAACATGGTAAGAGTGGGTAGGGTCACACTGCAAAGGGGTGGGACCCATAGAAGAAAAACCTGATTTTTTGTATTCTGCCAATCAAACCAGTTGGCTAGTTTGCCATTGTATGACCTGTTGGATCTCTTTTCTATGATCCAATTGCTGTCCTACCTCTTGGTCTTACAGGTTTAGCCTATGTGGCATTGGTCCCACCTCTCTTCTAACTATTTGTACTCATTCCTTTTATCTATGGGTCAGCCCAGTTGTCTTTCTCATTTCTATATTTCATAGATCCAAAACAAGACAACCCACTTCCTACTGTAAGCTGGGCCATACTCTTGGGCTCAGTTGCTTCAAATTTTATGGTGTTACAACTCGGTCTAGATAGAAGAGTTATACAGATGTCAGAAGGAAGCATCTAGAGTTTAAAGTGGGAGATAAACTGTTCTTGCAAGTCTCCCCAATAAAAGGGGTGATACGGTTCGGCAAGAAAGGAAAGTTGAGTCCTAGGTTCATGGGACCATATGAAGTGTTGGCACGGATAGTATTGGTAGGCTATAGGATAGCTCTACCACCAAAGTTGGATGGTACACTTAATGTCTTCCATGTATCAATGTTGAGGAAGTGCATATCCAACCCAACTAATGTCTTGACTTACATACCATGTGAGTTGGATGAAGATTTTTCCCACATAGAGTATCTTGAGAAGGTCGTCGACTGAAAAAGTCACACCCTCCACAATTGTACTGTTTCTTTCATTAAGGTACAGTGGATGAATCACCTAGAATAGGAAGCATCCTGGGAACGAGAAGATAAGATGAAGAAGCAATACCCCAGATTATTTGATTTACCAGGTATGTTCAATTTCAAGGACGAAATTCTTATAAGGTGGGGGAAATGTTACACCCATGCCCTAACTCGGTAAAATTTGAACTTTTGTGATAGGTCTCGGGCCGGAGGTAGAAAGTATCAATGGGTTTAGATTGTGGCAACCCATTTCCACAGAGGGAAGAATGACCCTACTTACCCATGCATTTCATGCTTGTCATGTTGGTGGGGAATCAAACCTTCCGACCCTAAGCGATAAGTGAACCAACACCTCCCCACTTAAGTCCCAGGACGTAGTGGAAATTGCTGGGAAGACCATGTAAGCATCCTAGGGCAACCCCCTAGTGGATGGCCATAGGTGGACATAAGATTGTCAAAATACATCATTGAAATGGCCACTGGAAATAGGCCCCTGATTCCGGTGACCTCAATCCGGTGGCACTTGTTGAGCTAGAATGGCTTTGATGCCCGTGGGCCCCATTACACGCATCATGGCTAGCTTCATGTAACCTCCCATGCAACATTGCACCCTTCCTCATGACTTGTACACTATATGATTCTAAGGAGGTGGACTTGCATGTCTCGATCAATGACTTAAAGCACTTGAGTCCTAGATAGGTGCCCAGCCAAATAGGCCTTAAGGCCTTGCACTATAAAAGGAAACAAGTGAGTTCATTTCTCACTTCTCACATGAAAACAAAAGTGGAAGAGGGAGAGAAAAGAGGAAAAAGGAAGAAGGAGAAGGTGGGGGAGCTCCCGGCTATACGTGTACTTGTCGTTTGCCACCAAAGGTAGGTGCTACCTTCCCCAAACCCTCTTTCCCTTCATTTTTTGTTTGACCTTGAATAAACTAGGGAATCTCTGGGTTAGAGGGGTAAGCCTCAACCTTGGTTCTTTCCGAAGGTCGGGATAGTGCGCATTATACTCCCCCGTGTTTGCCGAGCTCAAACCAAGCCGATCGAGCTCCGGTAACATTTTTTACCAAATAGGGAGTTAGAGTGTCGACCGTTCCACCACTTTATCTCCTAAATAGATCGGTGGAAATGTGATTTCTTTGGCTTAAATGAGTCTTGGGAAGACCCCCTACAACCTCTACAAAACAAATCTCAGCGATCATGCCCGAGCCGGCACATCCCCAAAAATGTGGTACATTTCTTAGTTTAATGTAAGAAATAGCCACCAGAAAAACGTTGGGTGAATCTAGTGACTTGTTTTCAATGAACCAAGAGCCCTTAGGGAGCTTTTGTCTAGGCCACTAGAAACAACAGTATTGATTCCGAGGACTCAGACTTGTTTCCAGTGAACCCAAACCCTTTAATTGGCTATTGCCTAGGCCACCGAAAACAATAGGGTTGGATCGGGTGACTCAGTCCTCGAATCCAATGACTTTTCTCCAGTGACCTATTCTAAACTATCAAATTTGACTTTTCTTGTATCTTTTAGGGAAGGTGTTGTAGATCCCCCTTCGGTGATTCCAACACTCGCTGACCCATTTACCTATGTACCTAATATAGAGATAATCAAAGAACGATGAGGCCTAGCAAGGTTTGACATTGGGTTTACAACTTGGGATTTCACCTGTTCGGTCTACAAATGAGCTGAGTGGTGGTTTGACTTTATTTATTGGAGTGTTTTAATATTTTTGAGCTGCGTGCATGCCATAGCAATCATCTATTGATATCTTCAAGTTCTTATATGAATTATGTGAATAGTACAACAAGTTGAATTATAATTGAATTGTATAACATTTTAACTTATTTGAATTATATATATATTGTGAACTGTTTGACGCAATCCGGTGTGGCTAAGGTGGTTTCGGTACCATGATCATCATGTGGATGATTGCATTATGCATTGGGTGTGCATTAGAGTTAGCTATAATTGTGGATGCACTTTATGGCTAATGACAATTCTAGTATCGTGTACTCCACGGCTATACTTGGATATTGGTGCGCTTTGTGGCCGATGATAATTTTGGTATCATGTATCTCATACTTTACTGCTTGTATTCTAGATAGGCTTGGACATGGATGTGATGTGGCCGATGGTTGATTTCGGTATCATATTCTATACTACATGTATCATTATGCAAGGCATGTAGTATATTGTGGTTAGGTTACATTCCCTATGCTATGTCCTCTTGCCAACAGGGGTAAGGTGTTGGATAACCCAACTGTGGTTTGTTTGATGAACTCTTCCAGAATGCTACATCCACAGTATGATGTGATTATTGCCGGAGGAAAAAATTAGTCTGGTGTGGTCAATGGTAATTATGGTGTTATGATTACTAGGAGGGGGTTATCAGGGGTTTGTTGGGTGATCGATGGTCGTATTCTGGGAGCAGCAGGCTCCTAATCATGACTAGAGTTTGTGTCACAACCTGCCTCAAATTGGCCAAGGTATGTGGCACTGGACACCCACATCCAGTCAGCCTAACCCTCCTAGATCAAAGATACAGTACCTTAATTTCACAAATGCCACCAAGATCACAACTAAAATCAGAGTACGCTATTAAAATCATACAATTACAACTAGTGATGTACTAAGTGATAAATTATATTATACAAATTTCATGTCTGAAAACAACCACAGATTACAAATTTACTTACTATAATCTCATAAATATATACATCAAAGGAATATCTAAAATAGTAGAAGTGAAGTCCATCATCATCCTGATGTCATGCAGACACGACCTCACAACTGCCGCTCAAATCCAATCTTGCCTCAGCACCGGTTCCACCATCTAATAAAAGAGTAATCAATGAGGGGTGAGCTTCACAAGCTCAGTGAGGGGTATGTACATGCAAGCACGCATAAACAAATGATGCAATGCATGCTCAAACAAATTAGATGATGCTCATGATCCAGTTTTACCGCATATTATCTAGCAGACAATTATGAAATCCAAGATAAGGTCTCAGTGCTACTGCAACATAGGTGGTATCCCTAGTCCTAGAAAACCCATCGGTCACCCAGTAATACAAGCTAGTTGCGAGTCAGGAGTCTGCAGGTCCTAGAAAACCCATTAGTTACTGGAGCTGTAGGACAATCACGGTCCTGAAAAACCCATTAGTCACCTATGCAGTGGGACAACCATGTTCCCAGAAAACCCCTCGGTCACCCATGCTGCATTGCCTCTAAGTACAGTACATTGTAGTATAGATATGATACTCTTACGAATAAACCATCCCTTGAGATTAGCTAGTACTTAATCCCCTACTGGAAAGGGGTGTAGCACCGAGGTCTATGAATCCTAACGAGATGCAATCTATATGAATGTGTATGCCATCAACATACATCACACACCATACATACACACATCCTCTGACCTCTAGGCCCACTGTACTGGAACACACCTTAGCCACACCATGCCCTAGACCATCAGAGACCGTCAGAGCCACTGTCATAACTATACTACTGACCTCTGGGTGCATGGTACCAGATCCCCCCCAACCACACCATGCCCCAGACCATCAATACCAAAGTTACAACTATAGACCTCATCCGCAGAAGCACAATCCATTTTTATAGCTCACATCCACATAAACACAATAACTTACCTCACTTACCTCTGCAGTCCATAAACCATTCCATAGCCTCATCATTTTATATTCATAGGTTAGCAGATAATAATACCAAAAGATAAACCAAACCATCACATCAATCACATACACATGATTCATGCAAAAATAGAACATAATGCAAAAACACTCCATAAAATAAAGTCAAACACCCACTCACCTCAAAACCCAATCACAAAGTGCAATAGGATTCCCCGCAATCAACTTTGTATCCTTGCCTGATTGTTTAGGTTCCTAGCCAATGGTGTCTAATATTATTAAACATTCATAATACCTAATGTGACTAATTACAGGTTCACTGCTGAACGCAAAACAACTCATAACAGCCCATGACCCAACCTCATTTAAGCCTCGGAAATGCCCCCGAGCTACTCCTACCCATAGGGTTAATTTGGGTAATTAGGTAAGGGACATAACCCACAAGGGTCAGGGTATGCTTCGGCTAAAAACAGGGGCTGATTGGGCTTAAACCACCCCAACCGGCGGGTTGTTTCTGCAGAAAATTTCTGCAATTCCATAGCTGTTCTGCCAGTTTCCCTGGCTTGGGCTACTCATGGCTGTGGAAAATGTCCATGGCAGCATGGGGAAGGTCTTATATGATCTCTAATGTCATTTTATAGCCCCTAAAATCATCAATTACATTAATAAAATTCTGCCCTATTATATTCCCCAATCTTCTTCCCTAGGATGGCAAATTCATGTTTGGGAATCTGTTCCCTAACCTTCTGAGCTCAAACCCAATTTATGGGTCACTGTAGGGACATGCTACATGTCTGTACATTACTAAAAGTACATGTACAGAAAGCATATAAATTACTGAAAGTACATTTACAGCAAGCATACTTTATACATATGGGTGCTAAAGCTGGGTTTTCATCTCTGGGATGATGAATCCTATGCATGCAGCCCAAAACCCAGCTGTACATGACTTCAAAGACCACATACAACCTGTATATTACCTATTTTTGGAGGTACAGAACGCATTACTAAAGTTATTCAGTCTCTGTATCTGAATTTCACCCAAATCCCATGCATGCAGTCCAAAATTCCATTCTAGTTGGCTGCATGCTTGGGAATTTGAACACTAACAGCTTTCATCATGTAATAAAGCTATTTTACAGCCAATTCAAAGATGAATTCTCATCTTTACATTCAGGTACAGCATGCATGAATGTTTCATCTAGGTCTCTATGGCTGAATTGAGCCAAAGTCGGTGCATACAGTCCAACGCACCCAGTTTTGGGTGGCTGTATGCTTCGAACTTTGCTGAAAACACTTTTAATTTGAAATCTACCTATTGTTCAGCCATTCAAGAGTAATATCTTACATCTTCCTCCTCCTGTACTACCCACCGAAATTTTGCAGAAAATTATTAAGTAAAACAGCCACCCTAACCCTTATATTCACAGCCAAAACAGGCCTTAAGGTCTGTTTGGCTGAACCACCACATCTAAATTTGATCCCTAAAACTAATTTATAAAACATAAAACTATTTAAAATTTAATTATCATTAATGGACCCCACAAAATACTGACCTATTAGGTTGGATTTGGTCAGCATTAGGACCTCTACATAGTGGGTAAGTGTGAGGCTCAGGGGTGTAGGGATGTTGGCCGCTCAAAGAAAATCCAAATTTTCCTACATTCTGCCAGTCGGATCAGCAGGCTGGTTGGCAGCTGGGTAACCTGCTGGTTTGCTCATTTTTAGCTCATGTGCTGTCCTAACTCTTGGGTTCTTGAGTCCACCCAATGTAAGACTGGTTCCACTCCTTTTCTTAGCCATTTAATACCCTTAACTTGGCATTAGATCTATTAAATTCCCTCTCCTACTGCTGTACATATGGAACCATAGCAAGGCAGCCTACTTTCTTATGCCAACTAGGGCTATAACACTGGGCTCAGCTTCTTCCAGTTTAGGATGGTACAATTTCCCCCTTCCTTACAAAAATTCTGTCCTCGAAAATTTTGAGGTCGTTCATCATTGAGAATTAGTCCCGTTCACTTTAATACCACTCTTATACACTGAGTTGCAACATCGAACTTCCACTCAGTGTTGCTAACATGGCCATATGCTTTAGTAGTACTGGTTGATCTTAGAAACACACATTAAAATATCATTAGCCATAGGTCCCTTATCTATTCATGTCCTTAATTCATTGAGAACTGAGATATCAACATACCATTCTACTCCCTACTTTCCAATATCAATCTTCCCACATACAAATGTTATTTCTATCTCGCCCATGTTTCTCTACCAGGGTACTCAGATCTGATCACTGTAACGATTTACATAGTCCTAGAATTTCACAGTAATTTTGTATTACTTGATCTACAGTTTCACTCTCTTCACTCTATGAGAACCAAACTTGTGGATTCCATTTCCAAAGCATTTCTCTCAAGTCAAACTATTAATCATATTATAATATATTCCCTTTTTTTTTCGTTAAAGCTTCCACCAAATACCCAAGATAATATCTTATCATTGACCTGGATTCACAAGTTTAAGGCTTCCAACTTTATGAAATCAAAATTCCATACCTCCATTCACACTACTTGACCTCACACTACGTCCAAGCATGCTAAGTATTCACATTATTCCATCAATGTCCTATTATCCACAATTCATCCTAATTTCAAATTTAAATCCCTTACAATTCCAGATATCATGCTTTAATTATCATATATTTTCTTTACATACTCAAACTTATATTAATTGATCTAGTAATCCAGATCCTCAATGGTTCATAATGTTTCCTCACATTCTTACCTAATAAATTAATTTTCTATCCATAAATCACCCATACAACTTGATCATAGGTCTACCCACTTGAATCTGTTATCATTCTCACTATTCCACATTTCCAATACTGACCTTGTCATTCTGACCCTATAGAAATGTCAGATCTACTGGGTGGCACAATATTTTGGGTATCAACTTCCTGATGCCATTCTCGCTTCTTTAAAAGGAGAACATTCTTACTACTCCATCTGCCTTTTTGGTACTTACGACCAAGATTGTCATTGATTACCACTCTTGATCAACTGTAACAGCAGATGAACTCTTCCTTGCCCTTTTTCACTACACAAGGATGGTCAATGAAGCAAAGGTCATGTCTGGAATCACTGTATGATACTATTTTTACAGTGTCAATTGGAATTTGTATATCCTGATACTGACACTACTCAATACTTTTTCCAAAATTTTACACACATGATGCAGGTGTCATGTTTAGGTTATTACAAAATCTAGGTATGCTTCGCAACCTTTGCCTAACATCTTCTTCATCTAAAGCACCGACATCACCACCTTTTTAGCCTTCTTCACCTTACTTTCTTAGATAGTAAGTCTGTAAATCATACACAAGCTCTATAGGATAGTAGCCACTCCATGTCTAACACAATCATCAAACTCCTTCACATCTAATTTGCTCAATTGAATTACCAAGTCCCTTCCATATATGTAGATGGAACATGGTAACTCGTATCCCACTAGTAGGATACTGACTATCAACTTATGTGTCAGATTTTTTAACTTATGCAATTTAGCAGCTGGAAATAATGATACAACAAAGGAATGCATCAAATTCCAATAATGCACATGAGAGTATCAAATAAAAGAGATGCACTAGGTATTCAATATTGCATATGAGGTTTCATCCACATCAGCAACATATCTGTAAGTATCACACCCTACACCAAATATGGCTAAGATATACGGCACTGGATTCCCAACCCAATCACCCTACCAATACCTAGGATCACGGACACAATGTAGTAACCAAACTTACCATTTGAGAATGTCTATCATAATTAGAGTACGCATATACAGTCCATATGAAGCATATATGTGGTGACGAAATTACAATGATAATTATAATTATAGGGCCATTACAAGAAATTCACAAGTTACAATAGTATTCATTAAATCTTACAACTCAATGATAACCATAATAACAGTAGTTTAATAATAAATAAATAGAAGGGATATACATCCAGCTACAAAGTGTTTCGCAGACACTTCCTTAGAACCGTATTGATCATCTGTCTGTCTCTGCTCCAGTTCCACCATCTAAAAAAAAAAAAAATCAACGAGGGGTGAGTTTCACAAGCTTAGTGAGGGATGAGCAAGCATGCACACACATATAAATCATGATGCCAACACAAACTCACACACATCATACTGAATGCCCCATATGCAAAATCTATATGATTCATTTATTAATATATTTCCATTCTAATTACTAGGTCTCAATATGTGGGTATAAGCGATATAAGCAACACAGGTAGTATCTCCTACCCAGTACGTTGGGCCTCAGAGATACAAGCTAGCTGCAAGCAAGAGTCAGTCAATCCCAGAAAGAACCTCAGTCCCCTAGCCAACCCAAAAATAGTAAACCCTGATAGCTATGGTCCCGGAATCCCACACCGTCATCGGTCTCCCATGTTGTTCAATAGTTATGCGTATAGTACGTCATGCCATGTTGTGCCCTCTTAAGATACAGTAGGTCATATCTGGGCATAGTAGTCCTCCGCGACCTACCACTGAGTGGGATTAGCCAATACCTTACCTCTTACCCCTTATTGGCAAGGGTTTATAGAACTACAATGTGATCCTAACCATATGCATCTACATGCATGCACAACATCCATAACATCCATATACATACCTGTGGCGATAGCTGTAAGACTGATCTCTAAGCCCATGGTATCAGAAAGAACCTTGGCCACACCGTGCCTCAGACTGTCAATGTTACATCCATCATCACACAGCTATCATACTATACATCGACAAAACCTCCATCAGATCCAAGCCAGTAAAATCATGCAACATGTGAAACACATACTTTTTACATAAAATAAAGCCATAACATGGTGATCATCACATTCAAATTGTTAATGCAGAACATAAAAGTATATACAAAACACTTCGTAAAATAAAACAAGCATCCACTCACCTGTTTCCCAAATTTGGTGTTCTTTCGCTGAATTCCTGAGCACGTTTATCCTCACTGAGTACATTTCAGGTTCCTAATAACCAATTCACATTTGAGATTAATTTATTTTAATAATCATTTATTAGTTTTACTTCCTATGTCTCCAGCTGAATTCCCATACCGGAATCCCCAATCAGCTGATAAGGAGCACATTGACCTCAGGTCTATATTCCTCTCCAGCTGAGCAAGCTAGCATACCAGTCTAGCTTCCAATGTCTGTGTAGGTCATCTACCCAACTTACATAACTGTAGAGCCCATTCTTGAACTACTAGAATAGACCTGTAGGCACTTGGCCCATAATTACTTAATTGAACTTGTTTGTGTTGTCCTTGGCCCATAAATGCAATTGGATGAAGTTTCCAAGCACAAGCAGGGTCAATACTGACATTTAATAGATAACCCTTCTTTGGCATTTTCTTTCCTACTTGAATTATGAACCATGCCTTTGCATTATACAATCATGTACGGGCAAGTTGGGTCACATACTCATAGTCTGTCAGGCATTTGGTGACAATGTAGTCCTAATAACACTATTTTTTCAGGGCCAAGCTGGTTGGTCGGTTCCCTAGCAGAATAGGCTATTTTTATCCTAAACCTTGCCTTTCTCTAGGGAGACCTGTGCCAGGAAATCCCCTGTACCCGAACCGATTCCTACATAGTCCATTTCAGTTATTATATCCTATAGACATTCTCAATTCCATTTTGGATCCTTAGGATATTTCATTGGGTCAATTGGGTCTCGAGTACCCAATTTGCTCCCTGGGTGTACCAGCTAAATTGTCTACCGGCTTTTGGGCAATATTGGGATTATGTGGGGTCAATCACACTACCAATTGCTAGCCATTTAACCCAATTGGGAAAATTCATATGACTTAGGGTTCTGGGACAACCTTGCAGTCAATTGGGTCTCAATAGAATTGGGGCTTTTGCTGTAGGAGGCTATATTTGATTCCCACAAGAAAGTTCCCTTTCCCAATTTAAATAAATAACCTACACTACCCCTGGCCGATACCTACCTTAGCTCAAATCATAGGGATAGGTTGGGGTAATTACCTTCTAGAGGGTTCCTGGGGTGTGCAAGAATGACAAATGATGCCCATGTGCAGTTGTCTAACTCTAGGCTCCATTCCCAACTGCTGCAACACTCTCTGGCAGCACCCTCTCACTACTGGAAGCATGTGGGGAGTGTAGAAACAGCAGCAGGAGCAGCAACAGAGGAGTAGCAGCTATAGTAGAGAGGCAACAGCTGCACTCTCTCTCCTTCCCTTCTCTTCTTCTCTCTCTCTCTCCTTCCCTTCTCTCTCTTCCTTTTTCCTTCCTTCTCTTCTTCCTTCTTCTTCTTTTCTTTTCTCCTCTATTTTTCCTGCAAATGAAGTAGCAAAGGGGAAGGTAGTGGCTAACCTCCTCCCTATTAAAGACCAAAATAGACCTTAGGGTTTGTTTGGTTTTGCACCTTTAAGAAAAACCTATTTTTTTTTAAATATTTAAAATTAAATAACTAATTATAGGGCTACTGGTTTGACATGTAATTTGATGCATTAGAACCATTAAACATGCCCCTATACATGGTAGAATATGTGGAATTACCCCACAATGTGGTGGGGTCCACAGATGAAAATCCTCATTTTTGGGCATTTTGCCGCCCCAATCGACTGGACGATTGCTCACTTGACAACCTCCTAGTTGCCCTATTTTGGCTTCCCAGCAGATGTCACACCCTGCCCAAATATGGCTAAGGTATGCTGCACTGGATTCCCAATCCAGTCAGCCTATCAATACTTAGGATCACGGACACAGTGTAATAGCGAAACAACCACTTGAGGACATCTATCACAATCAGAGTATGCATATAAAATCCATATGAAACATATATGTGGTGATCATCTATAGTGATAGTAATATTATAGGCCCATATATTACATTTCCACAGGTTACACAATTGAAATAAATCAAAAATAAAATATTTACAACCACTTGTATAAAAACACATCTGCAATAGCAGGTAGATCTCCATCCAGTCACGATGTGTCCCGTTGACACAACCACACAACTGTGCCAAAGTTCCGTCTACCTCAAATCTAACTTCATAATCTAAAAGGATATATCAACGAGGGGTACAACCCAGTGAGGGGTGAGCATGCAAGCACACACAACATTATGATACCCACAATCTCACAACAATGTCCACAAATGCATAGCCACATGATCCATTTGTTTATAATTATCCTTCTAATTACTAAGTCTCAATATGTATGGGTATAAGTGCTATAAGAAGCATAGGTGGTATCCCCTTCCCAATATGTCGAGGCTCAGAGATACAAGCTAGTTGCAAGCAGGAGTCAACCAGTCCCAAAATGAACCTCGGTTCATCAGCTAACCCCTAAATAGTAACCTTTGACAGCCATGGTCCCAGAATCCCACATGGTCATTGGTCTCCCATGTTGTCCAACAGTCATGCGTACAATACGTCGTACCATGTTGTACCCTCTCAAGATACAGTACGTGACCTCGGTGACCTACCACCAAGTGGGATTAGCCAATACCTTACCCCTATTGGCAAGGGATTATATCACCAGGATGTCATCCTAACTATATACATGCTTCCATAACATCTATATCATCCAGTCACGCATCCGTGGTCATAACTGTAACATTGAACTTTGAGCCCACGATACCGGAAAGAACCTTGGCCACACCATACCTCATACCATCTACATTACAACTATCACCACACAACTAATATACCACACATTCACAAAACCTCGATCGCATCACATCAGAACTGATAAAATCATGCAACATATGAAATTATATATTTTATATAAAAAAAAAAAAAAAAAAAACACAATTTTATAACATTTCATATGAGTAATCATAACTAAAAATATCAAAATACTTTGTAAAATAAATCAAACACCCACTCACCTAATATCCCAAATCTAATGTTATTCCGCTGAATTCCCGACCACATGTATCCTCACTGGGTATTTTCAGGTTCCTAAATAACCAATTCACATTAAGTTTAATTTGTATGTTTAATAATCATTTAATAATTCTCCTTTCTTTATTTCAGCTGAAGTCCCATACCAGAATCCATACTCAGTTGATAAGGAACACACTGATCTTTGATTAGATTCCTCTCAGCTAGTCAAACTAATATCCCAGTCTGACTCCCAATGTCTGTGTAGGTCATTTATTCAAACCACATAGCCATTGGGCCCATTCTTGGTCTACTAGAATGGAACTATAGGTACTTAGTCCATAGTTAGCTAACTGGATATGTTTGTACTTTCTTTTGGTCATGACTACACTTGGATGAGGTTTCCAAGCATAGGTATAGTCAATATTGACATTTCACAACAACGCCTCTCATAGCATTTTCGTTTCTTATTTGGGTCATAAATCATGCCCTATATTGTATAATCATTTCTTGTTAGATCAGGTTATATATGCACAGTTCACGGGCTAACTAGCCCTAACATAACCCTAACAACACTATTCTATATGGGCCAAACCGGCTAGCCGGTTTCCCTGACAAAATAGGCGATTTCTAGCACAACAGCCCTACCTCCTATTGGCAGAGTTATGTCGGGTAGCTCTAGCACCCGAATTGCATCCTACCCATTTCATTTTAATTTTCTTTAACTTATAAATTAATTTCCCACACCTTATAAATTAATTTTTGTCCTCAATTTGAGTCTTGGGGTGTCTTATTGGGTCAATTGGGTCTCAGTTCACCCACTTTGCTCCCTGGGTGTACCAACTAAATTTTCTACCTATCCTTGAACAAGATTAGAATCATGTGGGGTCAAATCCCACCACCAATTATTACTAATTTCATCCAATTAAGAAAAGCCCTATGGTTTAGGGTTTCTGTGATAACCTTGTAGTCCATTGGGTTCCAATTGGGGTCCAAAAATTGGGGCTTTTGCTATGGAAGGCTATACTGAGTTCTCACCACCAAATTTCCTCTCCCAATTTCATTTTTATACTAACCCTAACCCTGGCTGATTCCTACTCTAGCTGAATTCACAGAGTTAGGTTAGGGTAGTTACCTTCCTAGAGTTCCTAGTGTGTGCAGGCATGTCCAGTAGCAACTATCCAGCTAAAGATTCCCTTTCTAGCAGTGGCAATGCCCTTTGACAGCTTCCTCTCACCATCAACAGTACATGGAAGGGCAAGTATGGCAGCAACAGTAGCAGCACTAGCAGCAGAGAGGGTTGTTGTACTCTCTCTTCTTCCCTTCGTCTCTTCTTCTTCTTCCTTCCTTCCTCCTTCTTTCTCTTTTCTTGTCCCTCTCTATTTTCCTTTCATTTTCAGCAGCAAAAGAGAGGGGAAAATAGCCGACCTCCCCTCTTTTTTTTTTAACTCAAAACAGGTCATAGGGTCTATTTGGAAAAGCACTTTTAAGAAAACCCATTTTTCATATTTATTTAAAATTAAATAACTCACCATTGGGTTTAGGGTTTGATATGCAACCAAGTCCATTAGAACCCCAAAACATTCCCCTACACATAGTGGAAATGGGTAGAATTATCCCGCAAAGTAGTGGGGCCCATAGAGGAAAAGCCTCATTTTTGGGCATTCTGCCATTGTAACCGATTGGCCGGCTGGTCAGATGGCAATCCACCTGTTGTCCTCATTTAGCTTCCTAGCTGTCTAATCATATATCCAGGGTAGTCCACTATATGTGGACTCTTCCCCCCACCTATAGGTCATTCACGCCTCTTATCTAGCCTTCTCCCTTGGGTTCTTCTTACCTACATAGTTATAGGAATGCATACATGGGGTCCATAGTCTACAGTTCAACATTCCCTTTTCTCAATCAGGTTCCATTCCTGAGATTGAATGGCTTCAAAATTTAGGGCCAGACTCCTGACTTGCTTGGCCTACTATATGTGGGATCTTCTATGCACCTTTAGACAAGTTTGCCTCTCTTACTTGGCCATTCTAGTTATATGCACGGGGTATATGGCCTACAGTCCAGCATTCCCCTTTTTAGTCAATATTTTAATTCTCTATGAAACATCATCATGTATATCACCTTATATTTATGATTGAGTCCATATGCCTAAAATAATCTCTTTCTCATCAATTTTCATCATCTCATTATCCATCTTACTATAATTAAAGTTACACATCATATGCTCCATTTTCGTTCTATTTATCTGAAAACGTTTTGATTCTAAACTTGATCTCCATAATTCCAACTTGGCATTAGTCTCTGGTTTTGTGTCATCCACCAAAACAATATCCGTAGAAAAAAGCATACACTAAGGAACTGCATCTTGAATGTTTTATATTCAATCATTCACAGAAAACGCAAACAAATAAGAGCTTTAAGTTAATCCTTGATGTAACCCAATTGTAATTGAGAATTTACTACCTTGACCCCTAACAATTCTTACACTAGTCATCACATCATCACACATATTTAATTATGGGCAAGAGAATGCTACCCACTTGTATGGCCATTGCGCCAGCAGAAATCAATAGGAGGTCGTACCGAGGCAACATAGTCTTTTCACTCCCGCAATGTGTAGATGTAGACACATGCAAGTGGATAACTTTCTTTTTCCCTTTAATTATATATTTCTGGAAATTAAGTTTCAAAAGATGGTCAAAATAGTTTTTTCAAAAATGTTCAAAATAGTCTTTTTGAATTTAGCTTCCCCCTATCTTTTCTATTTTGTGTTTAGCATTTGTGGAGCTATAAATGAGCCAAGACAACTCACAAAGGTTAGTCCCACATTGTTTATGATGAAAGAAGGATCTGGATCCTCTCCATAGAGGCCATCGCCCATAGAGTGCCCATGGAGGCCTATTTGCGCGACACGTGGATGAAAAAAATCCAACGGTCAAGAATTGAAGCTCTAATTTTTCTAAAAAAAAAACCCCCACATAGGCATTCGACCCAAACCCACACCTTGTATCGACTTGACTCACTTAGAATCTCCCCAGTCTCTGCTATAGAATGGAATTGCTATACTATTTGTGGAATTGACCAAATCCACAAAGCTTCTCTTCCTCGTACCTTCTACCCAACCCAGAGTGTAGAATTGGAATCCTCAGAGACTCTGTTGAATCAGCAACTTCATGCATTCTAATACCTTATTGTATTTGGACTACTCGACTAGCTACTGATGGTGAGAGTTCCACATATGAGTTTGCCAACCTTTTATGTGGACACAATCTAGCTATATGCCCAAATTGATCACATAGATAGCACTGCTTCATCCATACACATGATCTAGCCTTATGTCCAAGTTGTTTACATGCAAAGCACCACTTCTTCTGTGGACCCATTAGTTGAGGTACTAAAGCTATTGGCGTAAGCTATTCTGATGCTTGGCCAACTTCTGGTCTACTAATTTGTGGTACAACTGAAGTAGTGTAGGCTACTTGTGCATCGCCGATGTTGAATCTTTCGATTTTGACACTGGATTAATGGTCCTCATCTCAAGATCTATGATTTGAGGTGAGTGAAGTCCATATTTCTTAAACCCTTATGAAACCCTAAGTGAAACCCTTCAATTTGGGCAGCAATCCTTTAGATCTTATTATTATCTCTTGAGAATGTGAATCTAAGGTTTAATAAAGGTCCTACATGTTGTTCATGAAGGATTTAGAGGAAGACTTGCAAGATTTGTGAAGCATTTGTTGATCTCTTGAGCTAAAGAAAAGATTTGAGGTTTTGGGGCGTTCTTAAGCAAAGTGGTAAGATCCACGCTTAAGACTATAGTTCAACCTTAGTCTAGGTTGAAATCATAATTTGGATTAGATTTGTGGAAAATACGATCGAAGCGACCCATGGTGGTTTCCCTAAGGTGGGATGAAGAATGGGAGAGAATAGAAAAATCCCAATTCTGACTGGTGGGTGCCCTGGAAGTGATCGGACCCATTGATCCAATGCCCGCCTATCTTGGGTAGGCTGCTAGCTCGATCGATAAGTAAGATCGGTGGGTGACCTGGCCCTTCGCTCTTGGCCCATCAGTCCAAGCAGAGCTGCTGGCTCGATAAGTGAGCAAGACCAATGGTCAACCTAGCTTGCTGCTTCTGGCCCACCGGTCCAAGCAGAGTCCCTAGGTTGAGCGACGAGCAAGGACTGGTGGGTGCCTTACCCACCGGTTGACCCACCAATCTGACTTCTCGGGTCCCAATTGAGCCCAAATTATCGAGTAACCTACTTTAGTGATTCTAAACACATTGGGATCATCATACCTCATTGGTTATGAGCATAAAGTGGAGGTATACTAAACCCAACTCTTTTTATGATAGGTTGTACTAGAAACTCGCATCATTGCATGCCAGATCTACCTCATACCAAGGGTGATCTTCATACACAACTAAGTAAGTGAGAAGAGGATTTTGCTTCATGTCATTTTGGTTATAGACTAACCATGTCATCATATCATTATTGTGTAGACTAGTCATCAATGAGTACCATTGCATGCATTGACGTGTGGATTATGAAACTCAATTGTGATTTGACATGCTAATATCTTTAATTGTTAAATGCCCATTCTTACTTGTTGATATGAGATGGATGAATTTAAACTATTGAATATAATGCAGATGGTGTAGTCAGCTTGGACAGGAATGAATTGGTGGCCTGTGGAATGGGACGCAGTGGCACTATATAGTCGTACTATCTCACATAGGAGCATGCGATTAGGAATGACATATCCCTATGCTACGACCCTTCCGAACAGGGGTTTAGATGTTGGGTATATCACTGGGGGAAGCTCGAGGTTGCGTACTAACGGTGGCGGTTAGATGTATGTCCGATTGATCATTAGGACTGTTGGCAACTTTAGTGATATAACAAGAGGGCCAATCATACTACTTTTAAATTAATGCAGGGCAAGGCCCATTTTACTTTAATGTTGGGCAAGGTCCATTTTATTTTAATGTTGGGCAAGGCCCATTTTACTTTTCAGTACTCACGGCTGGCTTTTTTTGGAAACCCTATGGGTGTATCATGGGATGGGGTTCGCGGCTCGTACATGGAGCATACGCACACTGTGGTTACGAGTAGCACATGACCTATGACTTAGAATTGTTGTCTAGGTGGACTAAGATATTAAAATAAACTGCACTTATATAGGTTCATTTGTATTGTCCATACTTGTTTAGTCTTTCTTTTGACTTACTGGGCCAGTGAGATCATTACACATGCACACCATTTTTAGATGATCTAGTAAGTTATCCGGCCAAAGAGCTAGAGCCGGGACCCACCTGGAGTTTCCAATTGAGGACTGGTGGGTTTCTGAAGATCTTGGGCATGGAGCTGAGTGCCCGTACGAGAGTTGTGTTGCACGACAGCAGCACTGATACCAACCCGAATTTCATTTTAATTACTTATATCATTACCCCTTTTGTGCTCTAGATGTTTAAATTGTAATTCTTGTGTATATATCAAGCCTACGGGCCCACATGTATATGTACTATGTAATGTAATTTGGGTATCAAGAATATTAGGGTATTTACAGGTATGTACATTTAAGACTTCCACTAAAATATAGGATTTTCTCAACTTAATGTGTTTGTATGTTGGGTTGTGGTTACTGTATTAGATGATCCTGATAGGTTTTGGGTTAACAGGTGTTAACTCGGTCACCGGTCTGGTTCTGTATAGAACGGGGTGTGACAAGCAGTGGTATCAGAGCGGTGATGCTCTCTACCCACACGCAGCATGCAAGTTAGATCCCACAGAGTCTTATAATAGGACCCTGGGGTTGGGTAAACATAAAAGCCTTAGAGGAATAAAATCTGTAATAAGATGAAAAAGTCTAAACTCTTGCATTCTATGGCATGCATGGGAGTAGAACTTAGATAGATTAACAAAAGACTAATTGGTCAATTCCATAAACTATTAACTCAAAATTTAATGGAAAATTTGTCAGCATAAAGGCGCTATATTGAATTTCAAAATTTTTTCTTTTTACACTTTTTACACAAGTCACCTAATAAACAACACACAAAAACATAATCAAAAACTGGGGTGACCCACTGTCACCACTAAACCACAACAAAATAAGTGAAAACAATTAAAACAAGCCAAAAGTCATAAATCACCATAGAGTATTATCCAAGTTTCAAACCATAGTGAAGTGTATCAGAGTGTAGAACCATCAAAGTATCATAATCTTCACCAACAAGTAGAATGAAATATAGGAAAGAAGGAATGTGGAGGAGGGGCTACCGCTTCATTGATCATCTTGGGGTGCCGTGGAAAAACTTCCTCGCATAGGCCTTGACTTGCAATGGAATTGGTAGTCGAAAAAGTCTAATCGATCATTTATCAGGACCATCTCTCTTTTCACGTGGCAGAAGTTAGTGGTGATACCCTTGGAAACTTTATCCAAGTCCTCTATGAGGGTCTTGAAATCGGTCTCCATTCTCCCTAGTCTATGCTGTATCACTAAATTCTAGGAGACACTCTCCTCTATCTGCTTTGAAATCCGATCTTACCCTTCCTTCAGGGCACCAATACTGTCCATTAACCTCTGAAAGTCAAAAGCCCCACCTGTTGATGGTGGAGCTCCAAACTGCGGATCCGTAGCCCTAGACTCTAGAGGCTCCTCCTCGAGGATCTCATCCTCATGAATCTCCTCCTCATATAGATGAGGGAAATAATCCTCATCCTCCTCGCTCACATACTCGGCTTCCATGTCATCTAGCCCATGCTCATCAGTCTCCTATGGTGCCCCCATAGGCATTGACAATCCCATCCTCTTCAATTTCTCTTTAGTGAACTTGTCCCCTGGGTATTTCCCTTCCTCACTCGTCAAGTCCACTTGGAAGTACTCAAATACCTTGGTGAGTGATATTCCATAAGGGAAACCAGAGTCATTAGGATGAACCGTGTGGTATTCTATCATCTTCATCATGACATAAGGAAGGAAAAGTCAGGGAGCACCCTCTTCCAAAGCCACAAGAATGCAGTAGGTAGGGTAGGCAATCATAAAGCTTACCTGGTTTTTATGGCCCGCTCTGGGAAGCAGGTTAAACTAAGCCAAATGGGCAAACATGCGGGGTTTTGCATTATAAGGAGTCTCAGACAAGGGACGCTCCTTATGCCCACATATGGTCTCAAAGATGTCCTCTTGCATCTGAACACTCAAACTAGGACCCACAACCTTGATTCTCAGAGGATTGTAGAAATGGGCATCCTCAGCTGAGATACCTAGAATTACAGCCAATAGATCCACCATAAAAAAAATGTCTACCCCCTTCACCAGGCTGGTGAGGGAGTACTCCTCATTCCTAAAAGAGACCTCCAAATTATAGTATAAGTGCCAGACGAGGTCCTCGTGGCATGGGAAGTCAGGGTAGAGCATGGGTTCGCAACCCAAGGCCGTGAATCTCTCCAACATCTGATAGGCACTGAAGTCGTCGGTCACGACAGTCTTCTCCATCATAACCGGCCTTGTAGAGAAGGTGGACCAGGCAATGGTTGCCTCAGTGTTGTGAAATAAAATCTCATCATAGTTCGTAGGGTCGAAGGAGGGGTTCCTAATGGGCCAGACCCATGATGAAGAGGAACCAAGGCCTTCCCCGGGAGGTAGTACTCTTCCTCCTTTTGGAGGAGGAGGCAGTCTTCTTAACCTTTATAGAAGACTTCCTGAAAGTACCAAAGAGATGAGTAAGTAAAATGAATAGGAGATATGAAAAGAATGTGGTATGCAATATTTTAAAAAAGGGGGGAGTGAGATGAACCCTATGAGAAATGACATGGTTAATAAAACCCCAAAGTGCAGGGATAAATACCAAAATGCAATGATATTATAGGAATGAACTTGGAAGGAAATGAAAATTTTGTGATGAGGAAGTGGATGAGTGTGAGAACCTACTTAATACCCAAATGCAAATTGAAAGGAAGTGACAAGTACAATGATGGAAATGGCTACAATTGAATCAAAGAAAAGGGAAGGAAATCCCAAAACATTTGATTGAAGACAATGGAGATTGTGCATGAGTAAAAGTGGAGTCAATCTTAAGGGAGAATTCATATATCCCCCACAATGAAATTATTCAAACTATTTTATGAGCCATTGATAGAGGATGGACAAAATGATACTTTCATTCATAAAAGAAAAGTGAAAAAATGGAAGAAAACCCCCAAAATTTCCAAAGAATTGATCATATATATATCAAAAGAAAGGAAACATGTTCACACACAAATGGAAATGGCTACTCTACTAATGGGTGTGTGCAATGAGAGTGAAGAATAACATTTGAATCATCAATTTGAAACAAAGAAGGGAAAATGAGAATATAACCCTAAAACAGAGAAATTAGGGCAAAAGATTGGGATTTTCTCTATATAATAGGTCAAGCATGACCAATAAGCAATGGAAATCACAAATGAACTACTACATTGTCAAGAAACAAACTTTCCATGGAAGAAAATGGGACAAAAAAAGAGATTCTAAGATTCTACTATGAGAGAACACCAAAAACATCCTTCTCAAAGAAAAAAGGGAGAAAGAGAACTTACTTGTGGATTTGAGGAGATGAAGTGGAGTTGAAATGGTGAGTCATTGAGTAGAATCATGGGTTGAGGCATTGGAACAGACCCTCAAATCACCCTAGTTGAGTTTGGAAAGAAGAAGAAGAAAATTGGGAAAATGGGGTTCTAAAACCCCCTTTTTAAACTGTCTCGAATGAGACCGGTGGGCCACCGGCCAGCAGGCCCCTACCTAGCTTTGTTCATTGGTCTTGCCTACTGGTTTGGGTTTCAAGGCCCAGAATGGCTTGTGGTTGGAATTTTTTGTCCTCCGTGGCTAGTGGGCCCAAGTTAAACACCAATAGAGGTGTTTTCCGCGTAGTTGAGCAACATTTTGTGACCAACCTATGCATTAGTAGTTAAGTAGGGGTGTGTTTGGTTATGTGGTTTGGTGCATCAATGTAACTTGTGATATAAAATGCATTTGATTGTTAATATATATACAAATGTTGTGGCACTCAATCAATGCTTACATTTTGGAATAATTCATGTACAGAACACTATGATATGCACCAGATCCAGTGGTTGTGCCCGTGGAACCTCTCGTGGTCGACCACCCATTTCCCATTGTCCTCGACCCATGGGGCTATCCTCACATCCACCACCACAAGTGGATCATGAGCCAAAGAATGTTTAGGGTAACCCACTCGTGAACGAAATCTTGGGTGCCCCACATATCATCACTCCTGGTGATGTGGTGACCCTTATACAACAGTCACAAGGGGCCTTCCAGTAGCAATTGCTTCAACAGCAACAAACTTTCATGGTTGCTATGCAGTAATACTTGAACCCTACTTTACAGGGCCAGCCTCCTAGAGGGGTTACTCCATAGGACCCTCCAATGGAGTTAGGTGTTGGGGTACAATCAGGAGGAACACCGCTTGGGGTTACACCTCTAGATCAACTAGGAGGTACCCCTCTAGTTCCACCATATGGCACTCCGCCATTTATGATGCCTCCACCCTATTTGTACTATCCACCTTATCATCCACCAACCACTACTATGGCAAAGGTGGTGGAATCTTTTAAGTAGTACATGCCACCCATCTTCACCAAGGTGGGTAATGACCCGTTGGAACCAGATCGGTGGATCCAAGAGTTGGAGAAAGTACTTGATATTGTAGAGTGCACAAAGGCATAGAAGCTTCTCTATGCAGGGTTACAACTAAGAAATGAAGCTAATTCTTGGTGGAACGTTTCCAAGCCTACACTGATGGCAACTCACTCAGAACCTACTTGGGAACAATTTAAGGAATTTTTCTTTTCAAATTACTATCCCAAAAGCATTAGAGACAGCAAGGAAGCGAAGTTTATGGCACTAGCTCAAGGAAGCAAACCTATTTGAGAATATCAGCAATAGTTTGAAAGTTTGTTCAATTTTACTCTTCACCATATGAGGACAGCTGAGGAAAAAGCCCATAAATTTTTGAAGGGGCTGAAGACATCTATTGGTACAGTGCTAGAGGTGTTGGAGTTAACTGAATATGCACAAATTGTGCAAAAAGCCAAGACAATGGAAGATAAGCAAAAAGGAGAGCCATCCCTTACACTGGGACTGTGAAAGAGGGCAAACCCATATGCTGATTTGGGTGGCCCGAGTAAGAGCTTTTGTGGATCATACTCCTATGATTCCACCAATAGACAGCCCTACAGGCCTTCGGGTTATCCTCCCCGATCTGCTAGTGGGCCGGGCACTACATCATTTCACCCGACCACTGGTGTGGTGCCTATGGCTCTGAGACCCCCTCATCCTCCAGTTGCACCAGGAACAATACAGAGAGCTCCTGCTCTGATTCAAGCATCATTGAACCGATGCTATAATTGTCATTTCTATGGGCACTTCATCAAGGATTGCCGATACCTAGTAGTGGCACCACCTAATTGGTCCCCTGTGCATAGACCTACATCAACTCAGGGAAACCAGCCTCAAGGAAGGATGTATGCCCTAACAACTAAAGAGGCTAAAGCCAGTACAAAAGTCGTATCAGGTATACTTTAATTAAAAGACCTTGTGATTTAAAATTTGAGTAACCTATTATACTTATATGCAGTGCAATGCTAGGTGTCTTATTTGTATCAGGTATACCTACATATGTCTTATTTGACTCTGGTGCTTCATATTCATTTATGTCTAAGAGATTTGCTAAGAAGCTTGATGTGCCATTTAGGACCTTAGAATGCAAGTTAGTGGTTAGCACTCCCACACGCACTATAGAACGGATGAAAGGAGTGTGTGGGCCATGTTCAATTGAGATTAATGGGAAGAAACTGGATGCCCTGCTTATCAAATTCAATATGCAGAATTGTGACATCATTCTGGGCATGGATTGGTTGTCGGCTTATCGAGCAAATGTGATGTGTGCCGAGAAACAAGTTAAGATGATGGATAATGAAGGAGTGGAGCTTGTATATCAAGCTGAAAGGTCAAGGCAACCTAGAAACACCGTCATCTCTGCATTGTAGGCAGTGAAGTTATTAGAAGATGGATGTCAGGGCTACCTTGCATCAGTACTAGATGTGGATGCAAAGGTTACACCATTGGAGGAATTATAGGTAGTCAAGGAATTTCTTAATGTCTTCCTAGATGATCTAACTCAGCTTTTGCCTCATAAAGAGATGAAGTTTTTCATTGACTTAATTCCTAGAGTTGCCCCAGTGTCTAAAGCTACGTATAGAATGGCACCAGTCGCATTAAATGAGCAATAGTCATAGTTGCAAGATCTGTTGAAAAGGGGTTTATATGCCCAAGTGTCTCACCTTGGGGTGCACCAGTCTTATTTGTCAAGAAGAAAGATGGTAGTCTGGTTATGTGCATTGATTACCGGGAATTGAACAAGTTGACCATTAAGAACCGGTATCCATTACCGCGCATCAATGATCTCTTCAATCAACTACAAGGTGCTAGGGTGTTTTTAAAG
Source organism: Macadamia integrifolia (assembly GCF_013358625.1). NCBI lineage: Eukaryota > Viridiplantae > Streptophyta > Magnoliopsida > Proteales > Proteaceae > Macadamia > Macadamia integrifolia. The sequence continues at coordinate 15,671,480 of NC_056566.1, forward strand.
ATTGATCTTAGATTGGGTTATTACCAGCTTAAGATAAAGAGCAGTATATACCAAAGACAGCTTTTAGAACCCGATATGGTCATTATAAATTCCTAGTGTTGTCATTCGGGCTAACCAATGCACCAAATATTTTTATGGATTTAATGAATCGGGTATCTCATAATGTCCTCGATAAGTGGGTCATCATTTTCATTGATGAAATCTTGATTTACTCGAAGTTGGAAGAACATGCAACACACCTAAGAATGGTACTACAAAGACTAAGAGAGCAGCAATTATATGCCAAATTCAGCAAATGTGAATTTTGGCTCAAGTAAGTAGGATTCCTAGGGCATGTGGTGTCTAAGAAGGGGATCGAAGTGGACTAGACAAGGTAAAGGCTATAATAGAGTGGGAGGCACCCAAGAATGTAACAGAGATCAAAAGCTTCTTGGGCTTAGCAGGCTACTACCGACGCTTCATTGAAAACTTTTCTCAGACTCTGGCTCTAATGACTAAGTTGATAAGGAAAGGTGTAAAGTTTGAGTGGTCATAAGAATATGAAAATAGCTTCCAAGAGTTGAAAAAGTGGTTAGTGTTAGCTCCTGTATTGACCATTCCAAATTATACAGGTGGGATGACAGTTTATACTGATGCATCCAAGATAGGGTTGGGCTGTGTTCTCATACAACGTGGCAAGGTGGTAGCATATGCATCTAGGCAACTCAAGAAGTATGAGAAGAATTACCCCACTCATGATTTAGAACTGGAAATAGTCATCTTTGCCTTGAAGATCTAGCATCATTGCCTGTATGGGGAGAAATGTGAAATATACAGTGATGACAAGAGTCTTAATACTTCTTCACCCAATGAGATTTAAATATGAGGTAGATGAGATGGTTGGAGCTGATGAAGGACTGAGATTGTGACATTCAGTATCACCCAAGCAAAGCTAATGTGGTTGCTGACGCTGTAAGTCAGAAGGCTTAGATAGTTTCACTTTCATACTTAGCTGTTAGTCCACAATTGATACAAGAGGCGATATTGATGGATGAAATTCTATATGAGGGAGCAACATTGGAGCTTGAGCATCAGCCAGATGATGTTAAGCTATTGACTATATCCTTGTCAGCCTTGCAAGTACATCCATCCATCAGACAAGAGGTGATAGCGAAACAATCATTGGATCCTGAGCTATAAAGGATCATGCTACAAATTCAAGAGTAGACAATGAATGACCCTGACTTCAGAATAGCCAATGATGGGGTATTACTATTTTGGGATAGGTTGTGTCTGCTCGACGACATGGAAATACAGGATAAGATTGTGAAGGAGGCATATAGTTCTAAACACTCACTTCATCCCGGAAGTACGAAGATGTATAAAGATCTTAAACAAAGCTATTGGTGGCCAGCAATGAAGACCATTATTGCCTTGTATGTAGCAAAATGTCTCATGTGTCAGAAGGTTAAGGCAGAAGGGCATTGACCATATAGCACTCTTCAGCCACTCCCCGTACCGAAGTGGAAGTGGGATAGGGTCACCATGGATTTTATCACAGGGCTACCCGGTACACCCAAGGGAATGGATGCAATTTGGGTGGTAGGTGATAGGCTTACCAAGACTGCTCATTTTATCCTAATCAGGACCAATTACTCCATGGACAAGTTATCCCAACTTTATATGGATAAGATAGTCCATTTACATAGAGTACCGATATGCATTGTATCAAATAGAGACCCAAGATTCACATCTAGATTCTGGAAGTGTGATATCCTACTTTTAAAACATGGTTTACTTACACGGTTGACCTGATTTAACAATGCAGAACCTGAACCAGAGAGGGTTGGGTGGGTTCCCTATGGACCATGATGGCAACGGTGACTTTGAACACAGGTTGGCCAGATAAGTCCGAGTCAGTGCCTAAGGAGACGGGTGTACCCAAGCCGTGTACATGCACGTATTATAAGGCCATGTATGGGTAATGCTGGTATGTAGCAGTATCCTAAAGTGTATATGTATTATATATCTTGTGCCGAGAGTGAGATACATGCTGAGAGTCGAATTCTATCAAAATCTCAATTGTTTGGTTAAGTTTTGATCAACAGGTGGGCGAACCCACCCACCAGTGTGACCCACCCATGTGGTTACTAAATATTTTCTAGTATAAATAGTACTTATTCTTTTTATTTTTTCTCATTTAATGCCTTAAAGAGTGGGTGAGAAAAGTAAAGAAGAGAGAGAAAAGAAAGGAAGAAAAGAGAACAAAGAAGAAGAAAGGAAAAGAAAAAGAGGAAGAAATGATTTTAAGCGATGCCAAGGTTTGATCTTCTCATTCTGGCACCGAAAAAGTGATCTCCAACACGAGACCTACGATTTGAGGTGAGTGAAGGCTATATTTCTTAAACTTTCACAAAACCCCAAGTGAAACCCTTGATTTGGGTAGAGTTCCTTGAAATCTTGTTAATCCCACTTGAAATGATGAATCTAAGGTTTAATAGATGGTTTGTGTGTTGATTTTGAAGGTTTTAAAGAAGTGTCTGCAAGATTGAGAAGCATTAGTGATTTCTTGATTTTAAGAGGTGATTTTGGGGTTTGAAAGAGTTCTTGAGCAAAGAAGGTAAGATTTTCTTTTCAATCCTTAAATCTAACTTAGATCTAGGTTAGAATCATCTTATAAGGCCTTAGATGTGTGGGAAATGTGATTAGAATAGCCCCATTTGGTTTTTCCAAGGTTGAGGAGTATTTTTAAGAGAGAAAATCAATTCCCCCGCCAATAGATGGGCGAAGACCGACAGGCAAACCCACCCATCAGTAGGGGCCCGCCTGTTGGGGTAGAACCCTAATTCCAACTAGTAGGGAAGGATCGGTGGGCTATCTAGCCCACCTGTTGAACCGGTAGGCAAAGACCTGTGGGCTATCTGGCCCACCTATTGAACCAGTAGGCGAAGACCGGTGGGCTGTCTGGCCCACCTATTGGCCCACCAGTCAGATTTTTGACCCCGAATGGGCCCAAAACGGGAGGACAACCTTCTTTTATGATTTTAAACATGATTTAAACATCAAACCTCGTTATTTTTTAACCCAAAATGGTGAAATGCTAACCTCATTTGCTTATGATAGGTTCCACTAGAAACTTACATTTCTCATGCCGGATCTCACCCATACCAAACATGAGCTTTTGTACCCAACAGGTAAGTGGAGAGAGGACATTTGACCTTATTTTAAGGCATTTTTTTGCATCATTAAATTGTATCTAGACTAGCCATGTCATCATGCAAATTATATGTAGATTAGTCATCTTCGTATGCCATTCGCACGCATTGCTTGTGCATTCTAAACAAATGATTTATGATATGGGTGTTGTGCTTCACATTCTCAATGCTAAATGATTGATGTGCTTATGTGATGAATGGTTGCATTACTGTGCATGATGTATTATTAGACTAGACACCGTAGTCGATTTGAAAATAAGTGCATTGGTGGCTCGTGGTATGGGACGCAGTGGCACTATGCAATCGTACTTTGTCATATAGGAGCATGCGGTTTAGGATTATCATTCCCTGTGCTACGACCCTTCCCAACAGGGGTTGAGGTGTTGAGTTATCACTTGGGGGGAAGCAATGGTCATAGTTCTCGGGTCACTGTGGTGGTTAGACATACGCTCGACTGGTCATTAGGATAGTCAGCAACCTCAGTGGTATATTCAAGAGGACCAATCGTACTACTTTTAAATTGTTGGGGTTGGCACCTTTACATTTTTATCATTTACTTTTATGTTGAGAGTCGATGGTCGGCATGCTTTACTTTTTTGAGTACTCACGGTGGGTCTTCTCTGACAACCCTATGGGCATATGGCAGGATGGAGTTCACGACTCGTACCCGGGGCATACGCGCACTGTGGTTGTGAATAGCATAGAACCTAAGATTTAGTAATGTTGTTTAGGTGGATAAGATTAAAATGAATTACATTGCCTATAGTGCATATGGATGTGAATGCTTGTGTGGTTTTTCTTCTCACTTACTAGGCTAGTGAGCTCACCCACGTGCACACCTCTTTCAGATGATTTTATGGATCACCCACCTGAAGATCAAGAGTCAGGCCCCACAGTCGAGTTTCGTGTTAAGGATTGGTGGGTCCCTAAGGAGTATGAGCACGGTGCTGATTGCATGTGTGTAGGCTATGTTGCGGGACCGCAATAATGACACCGTGTAGGATTTCACTTTTTGATTTTTGATGACCTCCCCTTTGTGTACTTGATATGTAAATTGTTATTCTTTTTGTGTGAATAGCATGCCTACGGGCCCACATGTACTTAGCTATATACTACAATTTGGGTATCAAGTATGTTGGGGATATTTACAGGTAATTTAAGTCTTCTGCTAAACTTTTGAACACTTATCTTAGATGTGGGTATGCTGTGGTGAGGTACTATATCATATGATCCTGGAAGGTTTTGGGTTAACCAGAGTTAACTCGGTCACCGGTCCGGTTCTGTGTGAACGGGTTGTGACAGGAAGAGTCTCCAACAAGCCTTGGGGACACGGGTGAATTTGAGTACAACATTTCATCCATAGACCAATGGGCAATTAGAACGTTCCATACAGATACTGGAAGACATGCTCAGGGCTTGTGTAATGGAAATAAATGGCAGTTTGGAAGAATACGTACCTCTTATAGAGTTTGCTTATAATAATAGCTATCAGGCCACAATTGGAATGGCTCCATATGTATGGCAGAAAGTGCAGAACACCCCTATATTGGGATGAAGTAGGTAAGCAATGGATGCTTGGACCAGAAATGATACAGATGACATGTGACTAAGTTGACGTTATACGGGAAAGAATTAAAGTAGTCCAATCATGACAAAAGAGCTATGCGGACAACCGCAGGAAAGATATTGAATTCAAAAAGGGGAAGAAAGTTTTTCTCAAAATTTCTCCTACTAAAGGGTTGCATAGATTCCACAGGAGGGGAAAGCTAAGCCCGAGGTATATTGGCTCATTTGAGATTTTGACTCGAGTTGGCTCTGTAGCTTATATGTTGGCTCTTCCACCCTCTCTCAGCAATGCTCACAATGTGTTCTATGTGTCTATGTTGAAGCGGTACATCCATGATCCATCACATGTGCTGCCCATGGAATCTGAATATTTAGAAGCTGATATGACCTATGAAGAGCAACCCACTAAAATACTAGACCAGAAAATAAAGACTCTTCGTAATCGATCCATCACTTTTGTAAAAGTTCAACGGGCTAATCATTCGCTTGAAGAAGCATCTTGGGAGAAAGAGGATGACATCCAAGCCAAGTATCCTCATCTGTTCGGACAACACGGTACCATAATTTCGAGGATGAAATTTTCAAAAAGGGGGGGGGGGTAAATGTGATACCCTACTTTCTAAACCCGGTCTAATTTCTTGGTTGGCTTGATTTGGTCTCTTATAGGACCTAAACCCAAGCGAGCCAAGGTGAGTACCTTACGAAACATGATGGCGAGGGTGACTCTAAACTCAGATTGGCCAAATGAGTTGGAGTCAGTGCCTAGTGAAGTTTGTGTACCCAAGTCGTGCACTTGTACATATCACGAGGCCATGTACGCACAATAAAGGTATGTAACCTTATTTTATATCAAGTATATGTGTTGATCGATTACCGAGAGTGAAATACGTGTCGAGGTCAAGCCCCATTAAAAGTCCCAATGTTTTGGCTAAGTTTTGGCAGACTGGTGGGTGGTCATAGATGGGTCAGACCCACCAGTGTGACCTACCACTCTGGTCATTAGATATTTTGACCCTACTATAAATAAAATTTATTACCTTTCTTTCCCCACATTTATTGTTTTGCACGGTGGATGAGAAAAGTAAAGAAAAGAGAGAAAAGAAGGAGAGAGAAGGGAAGAAGAATGAAGAAATGGGGGACAAAATGCTCATTGTGCATCGTTAAGGTTGAATCTTTCAATTTTGATGCCGGATTAACGATCCTCATCTCATGATCTACAATTTGAGGTGAGTAAAGTCCATATTCCTTAAATCCTTATGAAACCCTAAGTGAAACCCTTCAATTTGGGTAGTAATCCTTTGGATCTTGTTATTATCTCTTAAGAATTTGAATCTAAGGTTTAATAAAGGTCCTACATGTTGTTTATGAAGGATTTATAGGAAGACTTGCAAGATTTGTGAAGCATTTGTTGATCTCTTGAGCTAAAGAAAAGATTTGAGTTTTTGAGGCGTTCTTGAGCAAAGAGGTAAGATCCATGCTTAAGACTTTAGATCGACCTTAGATTTAGATTGGAATCATGATTTGAAGCCTTAGATTTATGGAAAATACGGTTGAAGTGACCTGTGATTGTTTCCCCAAGGTGGGATGAAGAATGGGAGAGAACAATAAAATCTCAATTCTGACTGGTGGGTACCATGGAAGCGATCGGACCCACTGATCCAACGCCTGCTTATCTTAGATAGGCTATTGGCTCGATCAACGGGTAAGACCAGTAGGTGACCTGGCCCACCGCTCCTGGCCTGCTGGTCCAAGCAGAGTTACTGGCTCAATAGACGAGCAAGACTGGGGGTGACCTAGCCCACTGCTCCTGGCCCACCGGTCCAAGCAGAGTCCCTGGGTCGAGCGACGAGCAAGGACTGGTGTGTGCCTTGCCCACTGATTGACCCACCAATCTGACTTCTCGGGTCCCAATTGGGCCCAAATTTGTCGGATAACCTGCTCTAGTGATTCTAAGCACATTGGGATCATTATACCTCATAGGTTATGAGCATAAAGGGGAGGTATACTAAACCCAATTCTTTTTATGATAGGTTGTACTAGAAACTAGCATCATCGTATACTGGATCTTCCTCATACCAAGGGTGATCTTCGTACACAACTAAGTGGGAAGAGAACTTTGCATCATGTCATTTTAGTTGTAGACTAGCCATATCATCATATCACTATTGTGTAGATTAGTCATCCAAGAGTGCCATTGCATGCATTGAATTGTGCATTATGAAATTCAATTATGATTTGATATGCTAATATCTTTAATTGTTAAATGCCTATTTTTGCTTGGTGATATGAGATGGATGACTTTAAACTATTGAATATGATGCTTTGCTAGACTAGATGTCATAGTCGGCTTGGACATGAATGCATTGGTGGCCCATGGAATGGGACGTGGTGGCACTATGCAATTGTACTATCTCACATAGGAGCATGCGGTTAGGAATGACATATTCCTCTGCTACGACCCATCCCAATAGGGGTTTAGGTGCTGGGTATATCACTGGGGGGAAGCCTAAGGTTGTGTACCAACGGTGGTAATTAGAAGTACGCCTAGCTGATTATTAGGACTATCGCCAACTTTGGTGATATAACAAGAGGGCCAATCATACTGCTTTTAAATTAATGCATGGCAAGGCCCATTTTACTTTAGTGCAGAGCAAGGCAAATTTTACTTTAATGCAGGGCAAGGCCCATTTTACTTTAATGCAGGGCAAGGCCCATTTTACTTTAATGCAGGGTAAGACCCATTTTACTTTTCGGTACCCACGGCTGGCCTTCTCCGGCAACCCTATGGGGGTATTGCGGGATGGGGTTAGTGGCTCATACCTAGAGCATATGCACACTGTGGTTGTAAGTAGCACATGACCTATGAATTTGAATTTTTGTCTCGATGGACTAAGATAATAAAATGAGCTGCAGCATATAGGTTCATTTGTATTACGCATACTTATTTAGTCTTTCTTTTCACTTACTGGGCTAGTGAGCTCATCCCACAGGCATGCCATTTTTAGATGACCTTGCTGGTTATCCAACCGAAGAGTTAGAGGTGGGACCCACCATGAAGTTTTCAGTCTAGGACTGATGGGTCCTTGAAGATCTTGGGCACGAGCCAAGTGCCCATACAAGAGTTGTGTTGGGGGACAGCAACACTGATACCAACCCAAATTTCTTTTTGATTATTTATATTGTTACCCCTTTTGTGCTCTGGATATTTAAATTGTAATTCTTTTGTATATATCACGCCTACAGGCCCACAAGTATATGTACTATGTAATACAATTTGGGTATCAAGAGTATTGGGGTATTTACTAGTATGTACATGTAGACTTCTGCTAAAGTATAGGATTTTCTTAACTTAGTGTGTGTTTGTATGCTATGCTATGGTTATTGTATTAGATGATCCTAGTAGGTTTTGGGTTAATAGGAGTTAACTCAGTCCCCGGTCCAGTTTTGTATGAAACGGGGTGTGACATTTACACTCTTGTGAAATAGGCCTCCATGTATCTCCGAGTGGCAATATGGTGGTGCAGGGCCCATGGGTAAGCACACACAACACATCCCTTCCTAAGAAAGAGAAAGAGAGGAGAGAGGAGAGAGGGCTGGACCCCAAAAGGTCCTTTTTCTGGCCACTACACTCATAGTGGCGACTCTGCTGGGTAATTGTCAAGCTTCCAACACTAGCTACCATTAAATGCAAGAACATTTTCCACCACATTTGTTTGAAAACATGTTTGGATAACCCCTTGTTTGTAATTGTATTCACTAACCGCATCATGCATGGTGCTCGAAGTGAAATCATTTGGCGAGGGACTCCCTGTCATGCCCACACCCTCGGGGAGGTCAGTGCATGTCATGGAGAGTACTTTGAGATCAAATGGTAGCCGCTTCCTGTACAAGGGAGTGGGGTATTGTTAAATGATGAGGATGTTCATAATTGTGCCAGCACCCTTGGGGATGTCCATGCACTTTATGACATTCTGAGATCGAATAATGATATTCCCACATTACACTTTTACACACAATCACTCACGGTTCCACCACCCCATGGCCAGTTGCTTATCCTCATGTATAGTCAGGAGTAATGGAAAAGGAAGTCAGCCCCTTGATCTCGTACCTCTGGGTATATCAGAAGGATCACGTACCTTGCATATATAGATTCTGTCAAGGAAGCCTTGTCGGTCCTATTGCATCCACCACATGCTCGCATCATGTAAGAAATAGATGGAGAATGTTAGGAATGCCACAAGTTAATCTGTAGAATTTGTTTGCAGTCTCAAAAAGAAATTTTCCTATAATCCATTCTAGTTATAAAGAAATGCTCTCCTAAGTGGGTTTCGGATTAAAGGTGTCCTTCCTCCTTATAAATGAAATATAGATGATATGGTATGCGCAACTCCAGGGTGAGGCCCATTAAAGTCCCATAAAATGCCAAATTATCTAAAAGACCCGAGGAAACTAGGAGGAAGGCCATCTAGTGGGGAAGATTAAGGAAAGCATACCTTTATCAACAGAGAATGTATTAATAGGAATATTTTGGTCAAGCCATTTGTGTGAATCTCCCACTTATGACATTGAGTGGACTAGGGGCATCGACCCCTACCCTCTCCCTATCATTAAGTGGATTAACTTTGGATGGATCATTAGTTGATTGAGTGGATAAATAGAAAAAGGGTTGGGAATATAAGAATCCTAAAATAAGTCACTTTTGGTTCAGGCACAGTTCCGCACCTCAAGTATTCGACACAGTCCATTTGGACATGTCAGGGTAATCGATTGACTCACTTAAGTCTGGTATCACCTCCATCGTCTCTTCGAGATTGTCTACCACCAAGTGATTACAACCCAGTTCACATAGATCGTCACAACACTGAATCACCCGAGCAAGCGTGGGTCCACCCTATAGAGATTTTGTAGATAGAAATGGCTGAGGTTAAGAGAGGAATAGCCCAGATACTGTATACACTCCAAAACCCTCCCAGGACTTATCCCAGGACTGAGCCAGCTCCAACTATAGGGGAATTGGAACATAATGGAGCTATAGGTTACCATGGGAACTCTTCTCGAGTTGACTCAAGGGAACCAAAACAAGTTAGACCACCTGGCCAACGAGGAGCTTCACTTACCCATCTGAATGGTAAACGAGAAACCTATTCCAGGGTCCCTCCGCCCAGGGTAGTGATTAAAGATGAGGAAGAGGAGTTTGCGGCACATGTCTGAATGGAGCCTCCAGAGACAGAAAGAAAGGAAACTCAGAGAGCAATTAGAGAAGTTGGAGAATATGTTTCCAGTAGGAAAAGGCTTGGAAAATCAAATGGTGGATTCAAACAAAATGAGTTTCTTCTCCGAGGTAAGAATCACTGAAAAGTTCATATGGCAAACTAATAGATTTGACGGGTTAGGGGACCCTAAGGGTCATCTTAAAGTCTTTCTCAGCATAGCCAAATCATGGCAGCTTGCTGACAACTAGATGGGGCAAGCCTTCATGTTAACCCTATCAGGGCCAGCACTGAGGTGGCTCATGCAATTGGAGTCTACCCAAACTCAAAATTGGGTACCAGTGGTGAATGCCTTCACCAAATAGTACTCGTACAATATTGAAGTGGATGTAAAGCGTCGGGAGCTTCAGAATTGAGACAACAACCCAAGGAAGAATTTACCACCTTTTTAATGAGGTTTAGAGACAAGGCTGCTAAGATGGCTGACCGACCTTTTAAAGCAGAACAAGTAGAAATGTTGATTGAAAACTTGTCAAAGCCTTATTATGATGTCCTCTATTACCAACATCTGCAAACTTTTGACGCCTTGATAGTCACCAGTACACATGTGGAAAATAGAATTCTAAGGGAAGCTCAGTATCAAGGATCCTCCCAAGACGCAGGAAAACAACACCAGAGTTAGACACGAAAAGGGTCCTGAAACCAATGTGGTAGGTGCGGTCCAACAGTCAGCCTCACCTATCACCTCTTCATAACCATTTGTGATACAACCAGATGCCCCTGCTCAAAAGCTTCTCACCCAAGGAGATAATTCACTGATTTTGTGAATTCCCATGACAACAGTGTATGAAAAGCAACAGAAATAGGGATTACTAGGGATAGTGGCACAAGAGTAATCAGCAATCCTCCTCCAGCTTGGTATAGGGATCATGAATATTGTGCTTACCACACTCAGAAGGGGCATAACACTGAAAGATGCTTGGGTCTGCAACACGCAATCTAGGATTTAGTAGACAACATGATTATTGAATTCAAGGTCAAGCAATCTCCTAATTTCAATGCCAATACACTCCCAGATCATGGAACCGTCAACATGCTGGCAATGATGGATGAATGGCAAAATTGGGATCCTCGATTCTTCAATCCAGCCCATTTTATTAGAGATTCTAAGAAGTACCAGGAGGAGAGGCATGTTGAGTGAATAAATAAGTTCTTGCTTGTGGAAAGATTATGCCTTCCTCAAGAATTGGTGGGGCACATCAGTGGTCTCATTAAGGATGCTTGTCAAAAGGAGTGCGACTCCTTTCAAAGGGCCGTTCACATGTATCAATCAAATAAGCACTTTTGTCATCCCATATTCTATAATCATGTGAACAACCTAAACGAAGAGGCAACAGAGAGTTATCCCATGCTTACAAGAAAGCCATGAGTCAAAGGGCCAAGGCCATGAAGACTCCCAAAATAGAAGAATCCTTGGAAGAAGAACTAGAGGATCAGATATCTGATTTCCCTCCTTCATCATCAATAAGGGGATCCACTATAACATACCTTCAGCCTCCGCCATACTACCAACCTTTACCACACCATCAACATTTGCCATACCACCAACCTCCTCCATATCACCAACCTCCACCATACTATCAAAGAGAAATTTCCTCATCTTATCACCCCCTATCTTCATCGCAATACCCTATCTCTAATATCACATAACCTTCATATCACCCCGCCTCATATCCCTCATCACCCTTATACCAATCCTATTCCCAAAGTTCGGTGGATAATCCAAGAGAAGAATGGATAGGCGGATACAACTGGAAGGACATGCTTGCACTATCGGATTCTCCAAAAATAACCTCATCAACAGGTTCGGTGAATTTCTTAGGAGAAAATCAAGATGTTGATCCCACTTCTCTAATTCAGATAACCATACCTCAGGAGGATAACCCAGAGAACATTGAAGAAGTCACAGATGACCTCCTTAGAGCAGTAATGGCATTGGCAATAGGAGAACAAATCAAAGAGCACACCTCCCTAATCCACATTGGGAGTGATATAGAAGATGATGTCTGGTATGATCCAACTTCGAGCTAATGAGGTCAAATCTGGCCCTATGGAAATCTTCCAGTGCATATGCTCTGAATACTACGAGCAATTGGATGCAAGGGAGTTCGATGGTTGAGAGGAATTTGACGAAGAACCAAGTGATGGAGACATCAATGAAAAAGAGGATGATGATGACGATGACGAGGACAAGAGTGAGGATGGGAATGATGATAATGACTCTAATTCTCAAAGTGATGATGAGTACCAGGATTGGGATGACAATGATTACCAGTGACGTTGGGACAATAATGAAGATGATGAGTCTGGATACTATTCACCTAGAGATCCTGGTGGGTACTCTATGTACGCAATCGATCAAGATGATCCAATGATTGACCCTACCAATGCAATCTAGTCAGCGCTCATGATTCACGTGGAACGAGATGAGCCGGCATCAGATTTAGAAGATAGTGAAGGGTATGAGATCACTTTTGAGGGTGAAGTAAATCCTATAGCAGAACACATGAGCAATGTCTATAGTCGTTTGGTTGAGCTAAAACTCGAGGCTGATGAAATTGATCAAATGTTAGGTGAAGTGGCCATCAGTGAACACTACGACACCAAGTAATTGAGACACCTTGAAAAGGTAGGGGGACATGACACACTTGCAGAAATGATAGACATAGCAGTTACATACCTTTCCAATGCAATCAAGAAAGTCCAAATGAGGGCTTTGGATATTTGCGGAGGACCTCGACTCCCCACCCCAAGCAGGGAAGGAGAGTCCAAAGAAGAATATGATCCTATGGTAGGGATAATTACCATAACAAATAGCAATGATGAAGACTGCTATCCCATAGAGATCATTGTAAAGAAACCTGCCAGTGTAATGGAGACTCTAAGCGGAAGAGACTATAGGGGCATGGCCCTAGCCGTAGAACATTCAAGGACTAATGAGGTAGGAACAAGTGGTTTAAAGAAAGAATCAGAGAGTCTAGTCTTGGCTCAACTCAAGATGGCCTAGGCCAATATCTTAATTTGGGGGTTATTGATGGTCTCCCCTTCACACCGTGAAGCAGTCTTAAAGTCTCTCACTAATGTGCAAGTGCCGATCGAGATAGATCCAACACATCTCTCACAAATAGTAGGGGCAACCTAGGGGTGTCAATCGGTCGGTCCGGCTCGGTTTTGGTCCGGGTTGAGTCGGCTTCGGTGTGGGAAAGTTGAAACCGAAACCGAACCAATAAGAAAATTCCAGTTTCGGTTTGGTTTCGGTTTCAATGCGGTTTGGTTTTGGTTTTTCTTCGGTTTCTTAAATCAATTTTGTAACCGGGTTGGTTTTGGTTTTTGGTCTAGTTTGGATTCGACTTTCCATACAAATGTATACAAAACTATGCAAATTATGATTTTTTTAATGAATTTTGGAGTGTTTCGGTTTCTTACCGGTTTGGTTTCGGTTTCGGTCTGGGTTTTGAGTCGGTTTTGATTTGGTTTCGGGTTCATCCAATTTTTGGTGCGGTTCGGTTTGGTTTTGAGGTTGCAATACTCGAAACCGAACCGAACCAATAAGGCTTTGGTTCGGTTCGGTCCGTGTTGTTATCGGTTCGGTCCGGCCAGTTTTACCGGTTCGGTTTAGGAATTGACACCCCTAGGGCAACCTATACGGTTCAGTCATTGATGTTTTCAAAATTTGAACTCCCCAAAGGAGCTAGGCACAATAGGGTTTTGCACATCACAGTAGAATGTATTGACAAAATCATGCCTCACATCCTTATTGACAATGGATCTGCTTTGAATGTTCTACCTTTGAGATCAGCCAAGAGGATCAACATCAATATGGAAGAGATGAGGCCATCAAGCCAGACAATAAGGGCATATGACAATACCAAAAGATAAGTCCTTGGAATCCTCACCTTCACCGTGATGATTGGCCTGGTGAAGTTTGACATTGATTTCCAAGTCATTGACATACTAGCGTCTTTCAACATGCTCCTAGGAAGACCTTGGCTGCATCATGCAAGGCCTGTAGCTTCTAGCCTCTATAAAAAAATGAAGTTCATTCACGAGGGGAAAGTGATTACAATAATTGGTGATACCAAGGTGGTCAACACCTTAGCCAATGTTGAAAAGGGAAAGGAACAAGACCATGAAGTCCGACTTAGTGGTTTTGAGTTAGTAGTGACTTATGCAACCATTGCCAAGGAAGCACCAGTATAAAAAATCCATACTGATTATGAAGCTATCATGAGCCCCCAGTGAGTCAAATGATGAAGAACATGCAGTACTTTCCTGGAATGGGACTAGAGAAGTATCATCAAGGTGTCTCAAGACTACCTACTCTGGTGGTGAGCAAGGGAAGAAGTGCTCTAGGGCACACTCCTCCAACCCTCGAACCAAAAAGCAACAATGTAGGCAAGGGGCAGAAGATACTAAGAATGACTAGGAAAATATCTACCTCTTACTACCCCACTCTCAATGGGTATTCTGTAAGGGAAGGAGAAGATTTTCCCTTTTGTGGTAATGTTGAGCCAAGGTTTGATGAAACCCCTGCAAAGATGCAACCAAGATTCGTGTTCTTTGAAAATGAGTTCAACTAGGTGACTCAAGAGGTAGAACAACAACGAAAACAAAAGACCTGAAGGAGAAGGCATCTCCATCCCTACAAGTTCAGTAAGCATGCTCCTTCCTTGCATGCTGGTGATCATACTCCATCCCCGCTGCCACATTCCGTAAAGAACCCAATCCTTTATTTTAATAATTATGAGAAAATAGAGAAAAAGAGAGATGTGTCGGTGGCATTTGGATTTTCTTTAAATAAGAGACAATGTGGTAGCCGATCGACGACATTTGGATTTTCCTTAAACAGGAGACAATGTGGTAGCTGATCAGTGACATTTGGATTTTCTTTAAGCAGGAGACAACGTGGTAGCCGACCCAATTGAAGGCTCAAAGAATAAGGGGGGAAGTGGGTAGCTGAGATCAGAGAATCAAACAAGAGATTCTTTCATATCTATGACAATTTTCTGAATTTTTGTTGATTTTTCTCTCTCCTCTTTTAGGAGCTAAATTAAAATTAGATACCTCTCTATTGGATGCTGGTCAACCATCTGGATACATCCTATTAAAAAATAAAAATATAGAAAAAGAGATTTAAAAGTGCTGGCTTTTCAATCTTCATCAAAGCTCTCATGATTTGGTTTCTAGTTCAAATCAAGCTTCTCAAGATTTGGTTTCTAGTTCAAATCAAGCTTCTCATGATTTGGTTTCTATTTCAAATCAGGCTTCTCATTGAGTGATTCTTGCAAGAGTTGAACTGGGATCCAATTGAACCAGTTTCGAGGGCATCAACTCTAGCCCAACCTTCGTTGCTTTCTTCTTAATCGACAATAGACATGTCATGAGCTCATTCTCTACAACTAAGAATTCTAGTTCAATGCACTACTCTTCCTATTTCCGATGTACTCTTACTTCCATTTGTTGGGAATGGGACAATGGACAATGTCGAAGTTCTGGTTCTTCTTGGAGTTTTCTTTATACGTGCTCGGAAAGAAGAGTGAAGAAGGGAGAGACTTTATGATCGTTAAGGGGGAATCAGATTAAACTAGTTGGATCTAAGCGATAGGACCTGAGAGTACAGAGACAAGGCTAGAGGCAAGCTTGGGAATCAATGAGTCCCACCCTATTAGAATGTCTGATTTCTACGACTACAACTAACATTACATCGGCCAAGCGGCCATGGTCATAGCCATGGCAATGGAGAAGAGCTTTTAAGAGCCTACAAAACCTGATGGTTCCAAAGAAGAGACAGAGACTAGCTTGCAGTTGTGGGAATTGGGATCATAGTTAGCAAAAAGGGGAATGGAAAAAAAAGGGAAATGGACAGTACGAGTTTTAAACAGTAAAAATTTTCGAGTGATATGGTCAAAAAAATGGAGAACGGTAAAAATCAAAAAATGGACAATACGGGTTTTAAATGTGTAGATTTCAAACAAACTGGACTAAAAAAATGGTAGTATATTCATATAAATTAAGGAATTATTATATGAATATAGGCATCTAGTGTTCAAACCAACTACAATATCTAACATCAATGCCTATACATCCTATGTCTCATTATAAGTTTTAAGACATATCATTGAATATCATCCAACACCAATTCTAAATCATACACCACACATGCCCAAAGTCTTATTTAGTAATGTGACTAGGTTATGGTGTTGTTCATTGTTGTCAACATAGTGAACACACTCTCAGAGTGATATATGTTTAGTTAGAGTTAGGAGTGATCACTTTAGAAATATTTTTCAACAAATACGTTAGTTTATAGCTCAATTTCGAGGTCCGTGAATTGAATTTGAGTTGAAAGTAATATCATGAGAAATATAGTCCATTGTGTTAGCTTCAAGTCTGTGAAAGAATCAAGTTGATCAAAGTTTGGGAGAGAGAGATATATGGTCAATTAAGTGGACATTATGTTAAAAAATCAAGTCTTAAAAAATGCCGTAAAAATGGGACCGTGTTTTAAACGTGTTTAGAATAGGAATTCTTGAAGTTTGCTGTTTTTTAAGTATCTTTGGGAAGCATACGGTAAAATATGTTTTAAATGGTAAAAAATGGAAACACGTTTCAAATGGAGTTTTAAATGCATTTTTGCTAATAGTGGTTGGGATGGGGATCGGTGAGTTAGGATTGTTTCTTCAATCGATTTGGGTACTAATCGATATGGGTACTACACTAATGAGGGTAATTTCAGTATTTCATTATTTTTAAGGGCAAAATGGTATTTAGAAAAAAAAATGAATTGTTGATGTTAGCATTCTTGGTATATTCTGTAACACTGACTACGGTTGGGGGTCTAAGTCTAATTTGGTGAAAGAGAGGGGGGTTCCTATAATACTGGCATTCTCCAGGGGATGGCATTGTAAATTACCCTAATAATAATAATAATAAATTTTCTCACCCACTCTCCCCAAGCAGAGTTGTAGATGTGGTCCTTGGTCCCCTTCTAGTGTTGACCCAGATACCACGTTGCGGTGTCACTCTAGGATGACAAGTCAACCAACTAGCCAATGACTCTGCCACCATGTATGCACTTGCACAGCCCCATCAGAAGTTTTTTTAGAAAAAATGAAAATGTGAGAGTAGAGAGGAGAGAGAAGAGAGCACCACGTCACATATGGAGCAAAATGACAAATTTGGAGTAAAAATTTTAAAAGAGGGCCCCTGATTTATGGGAGGACCCCACAGTTTCCCGGGCTCGTTGGGAGACTAACGGGCCCACATGAAAACTCATGGGCTCGTGAGATCCTGAGAGCTCAAAAAAAAAATGTCTCAGAGAAAAAAAAAAAAATATATATATATATATATAATAAAAGAAAAGAAAACAATGGACCATAGGGGATCTCACAGGATCGCCAAGCCCTAAAAAATATATATATAAAATAAAGGGAAAACCTCATGGGCCAGTGAGATTGGTCACAAACCCATGGGGTCCAAAGAAATGAAGGAAAAATGAATAAAGAAAAAAAGACCCTTCCCTAGTGGACTTGCCACAATAAATAACAAAATCCAAAATAAAAAGAAAATGATTCCCTCACTCAGTGCGGGACATGGAATACCTCCTATTGAAATCATTAATACATTGTTTGACCCTTGGTCTCCAACATAGTAAAACAAGGCCCCATTGGTAACCTTAATGCTTTGTTTGATAGAAACCCTTTTGGCTCGGTGGTTTCTCGGTTTAGCCATAATACCATTGGAAGGCCCTGATAACCTTTTGGCTCAGTGGTTTCCTGGTTTAGTTAGAATACCATTGGAAGGCCCAGATAACCTTTTGTGTCGGTGGTTTCCCAATTTAGTCGAAACACCATTGGAAGACCCAGATACCCTTTTGGCTCAGTAGTTTCCCAATTTAGTCAGAATACCATTGGAAGGCCTAGATACCCTTTTGGCTCGGTGGTTACCCAGTTTAGTTAGAAAACCATAGAAGGCCAGATGTTGTTTGGCTCAGTGGTTTCCCATTTTAGTCGGAATACCATTGGAAGGCCCAGATACCCTTTCGGCTCGGTGGTTTTCCTATTTAGCTAGAATACCATTAGAAGGCCTAGATAAACTTTTGGCTCAGTTGTAATGGCCCAGCCCCATTAACCTTGTACAATATTGTCCTCTTTGGCCCATGGGCCTCAAGGCTTTAAAATGCATTGCCATGTTAAGGAGGATAGAGGTTATCAACTAGCCCAGTAATCTCTCCCTAGGAAAAGTGGGACTAAAGTTTGCACACCTTCACTGATCTCCTAAACACCCTGGTACTTGCATATTCTTGGTGGGGACACCTCACCGGTCTCCCAGGTGAGTCTAGTACTTGTCGTATTCTTGGGTCATCACACTTCCCCCCTTTTGGCACTGTGTCCTCACTATAGCCCCACACACTGTGGGGATCTACTCTGATACTATCTTGTAACGCCCCCAAATCCAGGTGGGATATGGGTGCAGGCCCTCACGGGCCACTGTTAAATAACAACATAAAAACGGCCATTCAATGTAAAATCCTTAAAACTTTGGTCAATCAATCATGGGCTCCCTCTACTATTCACCTTACTATTTACGGGGCCCACCGCACTCTCGTTGCGCACTCTGATTAATTTCGTCAAATATACATATGGATTTATCATTTGTACAACATACTACATATCAAATCTATCAAAACCTCAATAATACATATCATGTAGCCTATTCATAAATTACAATAAATTACAGTTAATTCTTCAAAAATACATTTCCTCAATTCTCTTCAATTGACCTTTCCTCTGTACCAAGCCACACCTGAGGCTGTGAGACATAAAACTGTAGTGGGGTGAGCTAAATGGAATTAGCTCAGTAAGATGGAACATGGCATAATCACACTTAGTACAAAAATACATATACTTAAATTTTCATTCTTTTCTCATGCATGCATAAAAACATCTTTCATAACATGTTAAAATCTCTTGTTCA
Source organism: Macadamia integrifolia (assembly GCF_013358625.1). NCBI lineage: Eukaryota > Viridiplantae > Streptophyta > Magnoliopsida > Proteales > Proteaceae > Macadamia > Macadamia integrifolia. Next base: position 15,690,486 of record NC_056566.1, read on the forward strand.
TATCACCTCACCGAATAGTTTATTGACCTATCTCAACTCCTCTCCCTTGTCTTGCTCTTGAGCTCAAAGGATCTGGGTAGTATCTTGACCTGGGGTCTCACCTCCACGTTTCTTGGCAGATATGAAACTATGCTTTAAAATCTCTTTTATGAAATGTGCTTTAAAACTACTTTTCATATATAAAAATATATACATATATATAGTATAAAAAATCTCATGCATATCAGGTGAATTATGACATAGTCCACTCACACTGGGTACAACTACATGTATACAAACTTTCCCTAACCATTGCTTCCTCATCCCACTTCTCGGCTCTCGGTCTTCTATCTCCTTCTCATAGCTCCCTCTAACAATTGTTTTTCCTTTTGTTCCTTCTTTTCTTTTATTTATTTTTTACCCCTCTTTCTTATAGATCTTTCTTTTTCTCCGTCTGCATTTCAATTAATGCATAACTAGTGGGTTAAATTTCTATATAATTGAATGTCTTAATTAAACTTTACCTATATCCTCTCTCATTCTCTTTCTTGCATACTCTTTCTCCTAAATTTTATCTTCCGTTAATCTATTATTATTATTATTATTATTACTACTATTGCTTTTGTTATTACTACTGTTATTATTGTTGTTATCATTGTTATTATTAGTAGTAGTATTTATTTTTTCTAAAACGTGGAGGGTCATCTTTTTACTCAACCCCGCCCTCTCTCTCTCTCTCTCTCTCAGAAATACACACACAATTTTACCTTCTTCATTTATTTTATTTTTAAAATCCAACATTAATTTGAAGAGGAGTTGTATATGCCACTCCCTCCGTCCTTTATCTTTACCTCTATCACATTTGCACAAACATCACTCTCATCTCTCTCATTTCTTTTATTTTTCTTTTATTTGTTTATCATTAAATGAGGGAGGTAAGGGAACAGGTGGGTTCCACCTCACCTTCCTCCCAGTATTTATTTTTTTCTAAAACATAGAGGGTCATCTTTTTACTCAACCCACTCTCTCTCTCTCTCTCTCTCTCTCTCTCTCTCTCTCACACACACACACACACACACACACACAAATACACACACAATTTTACCCTCTTTATTTATTTATTTATTTTAAAATCCAACATTAATTTGAAGAGGCGTTGCATATGCACACTCCCTCCGTCCCTTGTCTTTACCTCCATCACATTTGCACAAATATCACTCTCATCTCTCTCATTTCTTTTATTTTTCTTTTGTTTGTTTAACAATAAATGAGGGAGGTGAGGGAACAGGTGGGTTCCACCTCACCTTCCTCCCTCTCCCCTTTAATTTCAAAATCAATGTAAGGGAAAGTCTTCCCACATAACCGCCCCTCTCTTCTTTTCATTTTTTATCTTTCTTCCTCATTTTCTCTCTTTACCTCATGGGGTAATTACATGGGATAATTTTCGGGTGGGATATTACATCAGTGGTTCCTCAATTTAATCAGAATACCATTAGAAGGCCTAGATAACATTTTCACTCGATGGTTTCCCGATTTAGTCGGAATACCATTGGAAGGCCCAGATATCCTTTTGGCTTGGTGGTTTCTTAGTTTAGCCGGAATACTAATGGAAGGCCCAAATAACCTTTTGGCTCAATGGTTTCCTGGTTTAGTCGGAATAGCATTAGAAGGCCCAAATGCCCTTTTGGCTCGATGGTTTCCCGGTTTAGTACGAATACCATTGGAAGACACAGATAACATTTTGTCTTGTTGGTTTCCCAGTTTAGTCAGAATACCATTGCAAGGCCCAGATAATCTTTTTGAAAAAAAAAAAAAACCTTTTGGCTCAGTGGTTTCCTAGTTTAATCAGAATACCATTGGAAGGCCCAAATACCCTTTTCGCTAGATGGTTTGCCAATTTAGTCAAAATACCATTGGAAGGCCCATATGACCTTTTGGCTCGATGGTTTCCCAGTTTAGTCGGAATATCATTGGAAGGCCCACGTAACCTTTTGGCTCGATGGTTTCCTAATTGTGAGGGTAGCGGCCAGAGATGATGATATCTCTTCCCTTAGGGGGGAAAAGGAATTACATCCTGTCCTCTCTCCCCTCTCCTTCTCTTTCATGTGAGACTAGGGGTTCATGTTGTGTGTACTTCGCTTGTGGACCCTGCACCGCCGCATCACCACTCATAGATATGTGGAGGCCTATTTTGTAAGAGTATAAAAAATTATCATTTGAGACAGGGGTTTGATAATGGTCCAATACAGGGATCGGGATTATACAAATGGGGGTTTGGAGTAGCCACCTAGGATTATGGGCCCCAGACTTGGGGGTGCACCCAATTCCTAAGAAAAGGCCCCAAAATTTGGTCTGGTCCAAAAATTTAGGGTAAGTGTCAGGTTGTAGCATTGGGAAGGTGTTAGGCACTCAATCTACCTGGTTCGACCAGTCTTCCTACTAGATACTTAAGAATGAGCATTTTTCATAATTATTACTATTCCACATGCATGGCTAAGTTATCACACATATATACATTGACTGAATTTAAACTACTATATACATTAAGACAAGGTCTATATAAAGTCTACATGATGATAATTGGGTTGAGAAACTGTACCTGAACTTAACCCCTGTTTTGGGTCAAGAGGGGTGGGCCCCTGATTAGTATCGGCTCAGAATGTCTTTAGAATTTCTCTTGGCTCAGAGGAAGATGGTCTTGACCTCCAACTTCCTTTCTTGAAAGATGCTGACTATGATGGTATTCGGATAGGATTCTGGCTAGGAACGGTTACTTTTGGATTTGGATTCAGACAGAGCTTCAGCTAGGGAAGGCTGATTTTGGATTTGGATTCGGACAGAGCTTCGGCCAGGAAAGGCTATTTCTAAGCTTAGGATGAGGTGGTACTCCGACAGAGCTTCCGCAAGGGATAGGCTAGGGGAGGGCTAGGATGAGGTGGCACTCCGAAAAGCTTCTGCTGGGGATAGGCTAGGGGAGGACTAGGTTGAGGTGGCACTCTGATAGAGCTTCCGCTGGGGATAAGTTAGGGGAGGGCTAGGCTGAGGTGGCACTCCGGCAGAGCTTCAGCTGGGAATGGCTATTTCTGAAAAGATTCTAGGGGCACATGGACAAGGCTTTTGCTAAGAACTGCTATTTTTTGAAAGAAACGGATTGACCTAAAAATGGACTGAAGATCTCCAAAGCCCTGAAGAACACTTTGAAGATCCGAACAGAGTTCCAGATCTTGACAAAGATCTCTTCGTAGACCCAAAGAATCCCAAGGGGGGAGGGATTTCTATTTCTGGTAAAACTCAAGAACACTCAAAGGAGGGAGTTGAAGAACACACTATTTTTGGTAAAAATTGGATTGGACTAAGAACTTGGATTGAAGATCTTTAAAGTCCCAAAGAACACTTCGAAGATCTAAACGACATTTTAGATCTTGACCAAGATTGCTTCAAAGACCCAAAGAAAATCAAGAAGGGAAGGAGGAGAGAGGGCAGAGCTTCACTACTATGGAGTGAGGTGGGGTTGTTTGGTGTGTAAAATCCGAAGGACGGGGTATTTATAGGTTTTTCGGACCAATGAGAAGGAAGGAGAATTTTTACCCAAAGGACAGAAGAGTGTTCTTGGACTAAAATAGGTGAGGCGAGCTTTTATCCAATGGGCGAAAGGGGTTCTTGGGATAAAATGGGTGAAATGGGCTTTTATCAAATGGGTAAAAGAGGGTTCCTGGGAGAGAGAATCCTTAGCCCAAAAAGTGGGATTTTGGTCTCAAGTGGGTAAAGAGGGAATCTCTTCACCCATTGGGCCAGCGAAAAACCAATCTCGATAATTGCTGGTGGTGCAAAAGATTGGGCCAAAGTGCATGGGGCATGGTCAGGATAGGAGGGCAGGCAATGCGGGCAATGTCATGGGTGTGCGGCATATGGCATAGGGGTAGTGGCGTGAGTGGCATGGGTGAGCAACACTATGGTATGGGTGCGTAGCACACAAGGCCAGTTAGGGTAGCAGGTATGGGCAGCAGCCATGTGTTGCGGCCATGGGCAGCAGCCATGTGCTGCGGCCATGGGCAGCAGCCATGTGCTGCGGCCATGGGCAGCTGCCTTGTGCTGCGGCCATGGGCAACATCCTTCTGCTGCGGCCATGGGTAGCATCCTTCTGCTGTGGCCATGGGCAGCTGCCATGTGCTGGGACCATGGGTAGCATCCATGTGATGTGGCCATGGGTAGCAGCTGGTAAAAGGGCACGAGTATAGACAGAGGAGGCACGCGAATGGGCCTATGGGGGCGCGGGTCATGGCCTGCGGGGGAGCAAGTCATGGCCTATGCAAGAATAGGTCATAAGCAGAGGGGGTGTGGGTATGGGTGGGTAGGTAGGCATGCGTGTGGGCTAGCCTACTAGTCAGCACATGCGATCAAGGATTTTTCCAGTGACCATCACGAGAGATCTAACGGTCCAATTTTGATGTACCATATATTATCATAGTTGTATTTTTTAGCACTATCCATCTAAACGGTCATCTTGACAGGATTCCTTCATATATAAAAAGTTAAAATTGGACTTTCTTCTCTCTCTCATAGGGGTTTTCAAGGTTTCAGGTAGAGGAATGTTTTTGGGTTATCTGGGTAGGTAGGGGATGAATTTTAGGGTATTTGGCTAGGTAGGGGATTGTTTCCATCATCATCTCTATTGATCGAAAGCCGAAAGTCATGTCCAAGATCCTCATTTCATCATAGCCAGAGGAGGGTGACAAAATTGGGTGTCTACAGAATGCCCCTTTTTGGCCGAGGCCTGTGCCAAAGGTCGAAGGGCAAAGAAAAGAACAACCACATTTAGTCACTCGGAGCATGTACTACCATCATCGTGCTCATTTATGATGGAGTTAAAATATGCAACAGATAATATCTCTCAACTTTTTTAGAGTTTTAGGACTTACCTGGGCTACCGATTGTGGGAAGGAATTCACTGCTCTTCCAATCCTACAAAAAATGTTAGTACTTCGATTTTGACTTTTCTTTAGCTAGGCTTCACTTGTGCCAGTTCAAGGAATTTGGTCTTTAGGCGGGTTCTTTCGAATCGGTCTAGGCTATCTGGTCTTTAGACGGGTTCTTTCGAACCAAGTCTGGGCTATTTGGTCTTCCAGGCGGGTTCTTTTAAACCAGGCTGGGCTATCTAGTCTTCCAAGCAGATTCTTTCGAACCAGGATGGGCCATCTAGTCTTCTAGGTGGGTTCATTCGAACTGGGATGGGCTATTTGGTCTTCCAGGCAAGTTCTTTCGAACCAGGCTGGGCTATCTGGTGTTCCAAGCAGGTTCTTTCAAACCGGGCTTGGCTATCGGGTCTTTCAGGTGGGTTTTTTTTAATCGGGCTGGGCTATTTAGTCTTCCAGGTGGGTTATTACGAACCGAGCTGGGCTATCTAGTATTGTCAATTATAAGAAAGAAATTCACTGCTCTTTCAACCCTATAAAAGACATTAATTATTTATTCTTGATTTTGTGATTTTTGACCTTTGATTCTTCTTTGGATTTTTAATCTTTTGGACTTTTGAATTGATATCTTGACTCTAGACCTTTGAATTTTAAATCTTGAATTTGGACTTTTGAATTGGAATCTTTATTTTCTCTTGATTTGAACTTTGAATTTTGACTTATAGGGATTTGTTCTTGTATTTCCTGCAAACACACACATATGTATATTTTCTTTTCTTTTTCGCTCCCCCTTGTTTGTTCATCATACAATTTTAGCATCTTATGACTGAAAACCTATCTTTGGCATGAAGAAAATCTCTTTTTTTTTTTTTTTTTTTTGATTGATCAATGGTGGGGAATAAACTAGCCTTGATAAACTGGTGTCAGGTGGTGGCTTTCTTTTAAGGGATGGAATCCTAGATAAGAGTTGATGGACCAATGGGTGGATGATAACTAATGGCCTTTCATGCCAAATGGTGATTCTTGGGAGATAGAATCTGGGATAAGAAGTGATCAACCAATGGGTGGATGATAGATATCTAATGGCCTTTCATGCCAAATGGCGATTCTTGGGGGACACAAACTATGATGATCTTTTAAGATACTTTGATTATTAATCAAGGAACCAATTTATTGCCTTTAAATGGTTAAGACCGCACTTGCACATGTCAAGTTGCCTATGTATCCCTCGAAAGGAATCAAGTCTGACGTAGTTGTGGTCTATGAGTTTCATAGCATTGCCTAGTAGAGTTGTTGTTTTATGGTTGTCCTTGTTGGCAACTCGACCACGTGGCGGTGATGATGTGGCCAGTTTGGGTGACGTGTATGAAAATGATGACATGGCAGTGTCCAGTGTCACCGATGAGATAACAGAGCAGCTTGGTATGCATGGAGTGGTTTAATACATCATTAATAGATGGTGCGGGTTTCTGGGTCAAAACTGGCAAAATTTGCCTATTTATGATCGAGGGCATTTTCGGTAGTGAAAATGACATTTTTGGAAGATCGGTTCTCATGAAAAAGATAGATTGTAATTTACCTAGTCTAGTGCATTTGATTTTGTCACATTCCGATACCGTATGAAGAAGTTACGACATTTGTGGCAGTCGAGGGTAGTTTCGGCATTGAAGATGAATTTTTTAAAGGAAGTGTTCTACATGTAACAATACAACAAAAATACAATCTTTCCAACGGTTCTGATTTCATCGCATTCCGATTCCGTATGAGAAAGATACGTCATTGGAAAGGTGTAGGAACATTTTGGTCTTTTTACATGGATGATTCAGATTATTGAGTCTTCTGAAAAGTTGTAGAACATCCAGTTATGATTCCAACGCACTTCATTTCATCTCGATCGGATATCGTATGAAAAAGTCATAAGTGTTTCCGTAAAGTCGGTTCGAAAATCCAAACCGAAAATCCATCAGTTGCTCTCGGTGTTGGGTGGATTTTTCGGAATTTATTTTTGAAATTCGAGGGGCTTTTGTGTAATTTAAATATTTTGAAGGTCTGAGTTGCAAGGGATCTTTAAGCATTGAAACATATGGAGGCAGGGGCTTGATTGTAATAAAGAGGAGTAAAGGGAAGTGAAATGGATGGTCAAGATTCGACCACGTAGGCTTGATGCCCATCCAAAGGCTACTGAGATTTTGGTGTGATATGGACGAGATAGATGCTTGCGCGTAGGATTTGATTGGTTAGGTGCATAATTCTTGATGCATTGGCGCTACACCTTATCAAAGAATGTTAGTGTGTTTCGCGCGTGTATAGAAGATATAAAGAAGATTCCAATCTTAATGATCCCATGAAATCTGATTAAAGCCATCATGGAGGATTCGGATCCAACGGTCGATATGCATTTTTCTTTTGCGAGTGGGAGACAAGCTCCCTTAAAATCCGGAAAAGCAACCAATCATAGATCCACAACACTTCTGACGATGTCAGCGCCTATGTCATGATGACGTCATCGAGATTCAAATTTAATGGTTTGGATCTATTGTCCGTTGGTTTAATCCGACGGCTCAGATTATAAGATCTTTTATATGAGATCTACGGTCAGATTTCGCCCTTGTTGCGCGCGCCGCCGGTGTAGCATACGCCACCCCTACGAAGATTCCATTTTGAGTGTTCTGGTTGGTCCAACTTCAAATGACCATATCTCTCTCATCTTAACTCCGATTTGGGTGATTCAAGTTGGAGATTCTTCATCTCTCCGAGCTCTACACATCAGATGGAAGAAATCAGGCAGAGGGGTCGCTGAGGTGGTCGGAAAAACGAGTTGAAACTCTTGGAAGGCTAAAGGTTTGAATGAAAGACTTCCATCCTCTTGCACTTCATCCATAGCCCCCATTAGAGGCTTAGGAAGCTACTGGAAACCAAGGTAGCAAGTTCTATTGGTTGTTGCCAAGAGAAAAGAAAAGAAAATAGAAGAGAAGAGAAGAAGAGGGAAATAGAGAAGAAGTTTTTTCCTCTCTTTGTATGTGTGTGAATGTGAATGTGAATGCCATTGTTACTCCATGAAAGTAAAGACAAGGAGAAAAGAAAGAAGAAGAAGAAGAAGAAGAACCTAGAATTTGGTTCTTGTGAGTTGCTTCAAGAAACCCAAGTGCCAATCGGGGTTGAAGCATTAGCGGCACCGAGACAACATGATTGTGGTCCGCATCAAGTGGAGATCGACATTATTGCATCTCCGACGGTTACTCCTTGCCAAGGTAACCTCACTTTTGCCAAAATTTCCATTATTATAAATCATTGTAGGCAAGATGTTTGATAAAATGCTTAAGTGATAGTTGTAGTCTATTTGGGGAAAATTTGCATGTATGAGTGCTTCACTATAGGGCATTGTTATAAGCCCAACTTTATTTTATTGGTATTCAGTGGGTGCTGGACACAGGGGCTATGTGTTCCTTGGTAGGTACAACTACCTAAACCTATTTACCGTGGGTGCGGCCTCTCAGATCATTCTGAGAAAACTAGGGTGAAGACCTAGCCATTGTATGTCATTGGTGGAAACTGGGAATGTGTTTCCTTGGCTGTGGGTGCAGTCATAATTAGTATTGAGTAAATGCTGAGTCCGACAGTGGGCATTACTCCGTGCATGTAGACAACTGGCCGAAGCACGTATTTCTTGTGTTGTGGATGTGTATGCTCGTATTTGTATTATGGATTGGAGTGCTTGACTGCAGAATGGGTGTGTACATCTGGTAGACCTGACCACTTGGTGGTGCAGTGTGGATGTGCATACGACTGTGTATGTATGTGACAGTGATTACCGTGTGAGGTTTATGAGACAGCTCTGGGCAGCAATACAGGTTATGTGAGTAAGTTTCATGCAACAGTAAGAATGGTCAGTAGTATACATAGCAGCTCTGGGTAGCATCAATAGATTGTACTATTGAAGTGCAAATAGTGATTGCCACATCAGGGGTACAGTTGGAAAGTGAAAAAATATTTGGCACACTGATTCACCCCCCCTCTCAGTGTCAATCGGGACCCAACAATTGGTATCAGATGAGTGCTACACTAGTGGATTTGAGTGTGTTGAGGCACATATTACTACAACTCAAGATGAAATCAGTATTGATTTGAGAACACATCTGAAGGAGTGCAACTTCATTATTGCAGCATTAGAAACACAAGTCATCAATAGAGATGAGAGATGTAGAACCCTTGAAGAGGCAGCCATTGTGTTGAGAGCACAACTGTTAGAGTTTGATGTTTCTTGTATCTCACAGATGATGAAGTCCAGAAATGACCCTCATGTTATAAAATCTCTTGAAGATCAACTGAGAAAGCAAAGTGAGGTGTGTACCAGGCTTGAATCAGAGAACTTAGCCTTGAGAGAGAAAATAGATGTGCAATCTCGAGTGATTAAAAGAGGTAGTGAAATTTCAAATGATTTTAAGAAGTTAAACAAAGAATTAGAAGCAAAGATCATTTCACTACAAACACAGTTGACTGAGTTGCAGAGGAGACATTTAGCCACTCCACTTGTGGTTACAGAGATGGATAGACATCTAGCTCAGTCTACAGAATGTCAGAGACTACCCATCATCAGCTCTAGTTCTATAACAAAGCAGGGTGAGTCATCAGAGAAATCTATAGAGACAGTTAAGATCAGCCCACAGAGACAGACTACAGGAAAAACACAGAAGAGAGCTCAGAGGAGACAGAGGAAGAGAGAGGAGAGACACAATAGTGAGATGAGATCTCCTACATATCAGGCACAATGTGGAGGCAGTCCACAAGATACAAAGAGTAGAGGTAAAGGCGAACAAGTAGTCCAAACATGGAACATAATCAGAGTTGGTGGTTATGACAGAGTTTACCAGCAGAGACTAGTTGAGTATGGCAGGTTCAACAAGTTCAATTATCAGAGGCCTATGCAGATGATTCCCAGGCAGAGTCAGATGGCTCCCACCAATAGACATAATGCTTCACCCAACTTGCATAGGCAGTTACCAATGATACAGTTATGTTTTCATGGGTATTGCCACAGGTGCAGTGAGTATGGGCATAGGAGAGCAGAGTGTATATCTAGACTAGACTCCAACTATGAAGGGAGGATTCCCATAGCACCACTGGGTAGACAACTAGTAGAATGTCTTAGATGCCACCATCATGGACATTGGGCAAAGCATTGCAAGGCAGTGCTCTCCCCTCAGCTTGTACAAGAGGAGAGAGACTATCAGATCTCTAGAACAAGAAAGTTAAGAAGTGGTTGTAGAAGGCAAGTCAATGAAAGACATTCTAAGAAGCATCAGTCACAATCTAGTGGTGAGTCTCAGGTGGCTTTGTATAGTGTATGGAAAGTGAAGGATATACAAAAGGCCGAGACAACAGTAAACAGAATTTGGAAAATAAAGGGAGATGTCAGTTCTACAGTTGTGCAGGAAAGATTCAGAAAGGGAAGACCATCAATTGGAAAGGTAAAGAGAGGTCTACAATTGGGTTGGTTGGACAGAGGCAGAGACTGAAGAAGACAGTGAGTAGAAAGAAAAACAGAGTAGTAGGAAAGATTCTAGTGAGAAGCAAATGCATAGGACCAAGGCAAGTGGTCAGTTAGTTTGGAGAGAGAAGCACATAGAGGTGTGTGCAGTCACAGTCACCACCCTCCCATCACCTAGACAAGGTATAGGAGTGGGCACACCTCCCAGGCACTAGGTGTACTCTGGTGCACAAGAATGGGGGAGCTCACTAGATGGATATTAGTGCCCCCAGCAGGACTTAGATTATGACAGTAAAGTTCCTGCAATAGTGCTTGGATTAGAAACATCAGTTGAAACTTAGTGTAGTCCTCTTGAGTATTTGCATCTTAATGGAGCAATCACCAGATGAGCAGTTCAGTGTCAGTCAGAGGGCAGAATAGTTGAGGATGTCAGTGATGGTCAGAGGTATGCAGTTGTGAGTATGGCAGCCAATAATTCACTTTTATATACATCAGTATGGGTCAGAGATTCAGTTGGTATCAATCTCAGTGGTAGTTGTCAAAGTGCAATTTTGTGTGATCATGGTGATTGTTTGACTTTGACAGAGTTAAATATTTCAACACTAGTGACAGAGAGAATGATATGTTGACTGGATGAAGAGATTTATGACAGGAAGCTCAAGAATCTGATGAGTTGAGCAGTTGCATACTGTAATTTGTAGTTCATGATGTATATCCAGTCGAGGCAACACTTATCTGATGAGCAGTGTTGAAGCAGATATGAGGTCAGTTGAGTAATTGAGATTTCAACTCATAGGATAGGGAAGATGCGTATGGGCACTCCTATGTAGTTTGAACTCTCATATCTGTAGGATTGGAAAGATGCATATGGGCATTCCTATAGATGCTTGTATCCCACACTACGAGAGATTACTTTAGAAAGAGATATTATAGTTCTTTGCTATTGAAGTCAAAGAGGGAGAGTGCTCAAGTGGAAGGCATTGATTTTGAGAAAACTTTTGCTCCAGTGGCAAGACTTGAGGCTATCAGAATGTTCTTGGTTTCATCAGTGTACAAGGGGTTCAAGGTCTATCATATGGATGTCAAATCAGCTTTTTCTAAATGGAAACTTGGAAGAGGAGGTTTACATAGAGTAGCCTGATGGGTTTTAACTGAGTGAGGACCCTACTCTTGTGTGCAGATTGAAGAAGGCATTGTATGGTTTGAAACAAGCTCCAAGGGCATGGTACTCCAGATTGGACTCTTACTTGTGCAAGTTGGGTTTCAAGAAAGGCTTAGTGGATAGTAATCTCTACATCAGAACTGAAGAAAGCAGTCAGCTTGTGGTGGTTGTGTATGTAGATGATATCATCTTTGGGGGTCACAAAGATGAGTTATGCAAAGATTTTACAATGAGGATGCAAGATGAGTTTGAGATGTCCATGTTGGGTGAACTATCATTCTTCTTGGGTTTGCAGATCAGTCAAAAGAAAGAAGGTATCTTCATATCTCAGTCCAAATATGTGAGGGAGATGTTAAAGAGATTCACCATGGAGGATTGTAAGCCAGTTAGTACACCTATGATGACTGGGTGTAAGTTGAGCAAGGAAGATGACTCTCCATCAGTTGACCACACCTCGTATAGGTCAATGATTGGTAGCTTATTAGATCTAACAACTTGTAGGCCTAACATCTTACAAGCTATGTGCATAGTAGCCAGATTTCAAGCAGGACCAAAAGAGACACATGTGGCAGCAGTGAAGAGAATTTTCAGATATCTGAAAGGGACTAGTGAGTTTGGGTTATGGTATCCGAAAGTCAAGAGCTTTAGTTTGTCAGCTTTTTCAGATGCAGATTGAGCCGGATGTGTAGATGACAAGAAGAGCACCAGTGGTGGTGCATTCTATTTGGGGAGCAGCTTGGTGGCATGGCATAGTAAGAAGCAAGAGTCAGTCTCTCTTTCAACTGCAGAGGTAGAATACATTGCAGCTACATCTTGTTGTACACAAGTGTTGTGGATGAAGCAGATGTTGAAGGATTTGAGTGTGGAGGTTGAGCAGGCAGTGCCACTATATTGTGATAATACTAGTGCTATCAATATCTCCAAGAACCCGGTGATGCATTCTAGAACGAAGCACATTGCTTTCCGGTATCATTTCTTAAGAGACAAGGTGATGGAAGGTGAAGTAAGGATGGAGTTTGTTCCCACAGCAGAGCATGTGGCTGATATCTTCACTAAACCGCTTCCTAAAGATCAGTTTGAGTTCCTCAGACAGAAGCTGGGAGTGGTGGTTCTTCCAAAGCACTAGTAGCATTGGGAGAGGGGGAGCAAGTTGCTTGATGTTGCTACCCCCATATTGGACTCAGGGGGAGTCCATTGGTTCCACCCTTTGTACTTGTTGTCAAAGGGGGAGAGAGTTACTCATCGGAGCTTTAGAGTGTATTAGTGATGAGGTGGTTGCCAACAACTCCAAAGGGGGAGATTGTTGTTTTATGGTTGTCCTTGTTGGCAACTCAACCACGTGGCTGTGATGACGTGGTCAGTTTGGGTGACGTGTATGAAAATGATGACATGGCAGTGTCCAGTATCACCGATGAGATAACAGAGCAGCTTGGTATGCATGGAGTGGTTTAATACATCATTAATCGGTGGTGCGGGTTTCTGGGTCAAAACTGGTAAAATTGGCCTATTTATGATCGAGAGCATTTTCGGCAGTGAAAATGACATTTTTGGAAGATCGGTTCTTCATGAAAAAGATAGATTGTAATTTACCTAGTCCAGTGCATTTGATTTTGTCACATTCCGATACCGTATGAAGAAGTTACGGCATTTTGGTAGTCGAGGGTAGTTTCGGCATTAAAGATGAATTTTTTAAAGGAAGTGTTCTACATGTAACAATACGACAAAAATATAATCTTTCCAACGGTTCTGATTTCATCGCATTCCGATTCCGTATGAGAAAGATACGTCATTGGAAAGGTGTAGGAACATTTTGGTCTTTTTACATGGATGATTCAGATTATTGAGTCTTCTGAAAAGTCGTAGAGCATCCAGTTACGATTCCAACGCACTTCATTTCATCTCGATCGGATATCGTATGAAAAAGTTATAAGTGTTTCCGTAAAGTCGGTTCGAAAATCCAAACCGAAAATCCATCAGTTGCTCTCGGTGTTGGGTGGATTTTTTGGAATTTATTTTTGAAATTCGAGGGGCTTTTGTGTAATTTAAATATTTTGAAGGTCTGAGTTGCAAGGGGTCTTTAAGCACTGAAACATATGGAGGCAGGGGCTTGATTGTAATAAAGAGGAGTAAAGGGAAGTGAAATGGATGGTCAAGATTCGACCACGTAGGCTTGATGCCCATCCAAAGGCTACTGAGATTTTGGTGTGATATGGACGAGATAGATGCTTACGCATAGGATTTGATTGGTTAGGTGCATAATTCTTGATGCACTGGCGCTACACCTTATCAAAGAATGTTAGTGTGTTTCGCGCGTGTATAGAAGATATAAAGAAGATTTCAATCTTAATGATCCCATGAAATCTGATTAAAGCCATCATGGAGGATTTGGATCCAACGGTCGATATGCATTTTTCTTTTGTGAGTGGGAGACAAGCTTCCTTAAAATCCGGAAAAGCAACCAATCATAGATCGACAACACTTCTGACGATGTCAGCGCCTATGTCATGATGACGTCATCGAGATTCAAATTTAATGGTTTGGATCTATTGTCCATTGGTTTAATCCGATGGCTCAGATTATAAGATCTTTTATATGAGATCTACAGTCAGATTTCGCCCTTGTTGCGCGCGCCACCGGTGTAGCATACGCCACCCCTACTAAGATTCCATTTTGAGTGTTCTGGTTGGTCCAACTTCAAATGGCCATATATCTCTCATCTTAACTCCGATTTGGGTGATTCAAGTTGGAGATTCTTCATCTCTCCGAGCTCTACACATCAGAGAGAAGAAATCAGGCAGAGGGATTGCTGAGGTGGTCAGAAAAACGAGTTGAAACTCGTGGAAGGCTAAAGGTTTGAATGAAAGACTTCCATCCTCTTGCAATTCATCCATAGCCCCCATTAGAGGCTTAGGAAGCTGCTGGAAACCAAGGTAGCAAGTTCTATTAGTTGTTGCCAAGAGAAAAGAAAAGAAAATAGAAGAGAAGAGAAGAAGAGGGAAATAGAGAAGAAGTTTTTTCCTCTCTTTGTATGTGTGTGAATGTGAATGTGAATGCCATTGTTACTCCATGAAAGTAAAGGCAAGGAGAAAAGAAAGAAGAAGAAGAAGAAGAAGAACCTAGAATTTGGTTCTTGTGAGTTGCTTCAAGAAACCCAAGTGCCAACCGGGGTTGAAGCATTAGCGGCACCGAGACAACGTGATTGTGGTCCGCATCAAGTGGAGATCGACATTATTGCATCTCCGACGGTTACTCCTTGCCAAGGTAACCTCACTTTTGCCAAATTTCCATTATTATAAATCATTGTAGGCAAGATGTTTGATAAAATGCCTAAGTGATAGTTGTAGTCTATTTGGGGGAAATTTGCATGTATGAGTGCTTCACTATAGGGCATTGTTATAAGCCCAACTTTATTTTATTGGTGTTCAGTGGGTGCTGGACACAGGGGCTATGTGTTCCTTGGTACGTACAACTACCTAAACCTATTTGCCGTGGGTGCGGCCTCTCAGATCATTCTGAGAAAACTAAGGTGAAGACCTAGCCATTGTATGTCATTGGTGGAAACTGGGAATGTGTTTCCTTGGCTGTGGATGCAGTCATAATTAGTATTGAGTAAATGCTGAGCCCGACAGTGGGCATTACTCCGTGCATGTAGGCAACTGGCCGAAGCACGTATTTCTTATGTTGTGGATGTGTATGCTCGTATTTGTATTGTGGATTGGAGTGCTTGACTGCAGAATGGGTGTGTACATCTGGTAGAAATGACCACTTGGTGGTGCAGTGTGGATGTGCATACGACTGTGTATGTATGTGACAGTGATTACCGTGTGAGGTTTATGAGACAGCTCTGGGCAGCAATACAGGTTATGTGAGTAAGTTTCATGCAACAGTAAGAATGGTCAGTAGTATACATAGCAGCTCTGGGTAGCATCAATAGACTGTGCTATTGAAGTGTAAATAGTGATTGCCACATCAGGGGTATAGTTGGAAAGTGAAAAAATATTTGGCACACTGATTCACCCCCCCTCTCAATGTCAATCGGGACCCAACAAGAATTTCTTTGATAGTGAATGGGCCGCTCCAATTGGGCCTGAATTTCCCTCTTGGGTCATGAATTTGGGCTCTTTGTTATTGAAGAATAAGTTCACCCTTCTCTATTAGGCAGGGCTTCACATTCTTGTTAAAGGCTCTGGCCATTCTTAGTTGGTATTTCTTCAGATTATCCATGGCTTTCATACGCCTTTCATCGAGAAAATTGAGCTCGTCATATCTAACCTTCACCCACTCTCCTTGAGGTAGCTGACTATCATGAAGCACCCTTAGGGATGGTACCCAGGATCTCTACAGGTAGAACCACCTCAACCCCATATACCAAAGAGAAAGGGGTTGCCCTTGTCAAGGATCGTACAGAAGTCCGGTATGCCCATAAGGGTAGGGGTAACTTATTAGCCTAATCCTTGTGTGTTTTTGCCATTTTCTATAGGATGACTTTGATGTTCTTGTTAGCTGCTTCCACTGCCCCATTGGTCTATGGCTTGTAAGTGGTAGAGCCTTCTGATACCAAACTTTGTGCAGATTTTGTCGGTCTTGCCCCAGAAATGGGATCCTTGATTTGATATTAATTCTTGAGGCACTCTATACCGTCTAATAATGTTTTATTGAATGAATTTAGCCACCTTAGTAGATGTGAGGACCGCATAGGATTTAGCTTCTACCCGCTTAGTGAAATAATCAATGGCTACCAAGATGAACTCGTCACCATTAGATGCCTTGGGGTTGATCTTTCCAATGATGTCGATGCCCCAAGTCTAGCAGGTCATGGCCTACGGTGGAATAGGTCATGGCCAGTGGGGGAGTAGGTCATGGCCTGTGGGGGAATAGGTCATGGGCAAAGGGGGCACGGGCATGGGTAGGCAGGTACGCGTGTGGGATGGCCTACTGGTCAATGTGCACGATCATGGATTTTTCCAATGACGATCACGAGAGATCTAACGGTTCAATTTTGACATACCATATATTGTCAGTCATATTTTTGAGCACTATCCATCTGTACGGTCATCTTGATCAAATTCCTTCATATATAAAAAGTTAAAATTGGACCTTTTCTCTTGCGTAAGGGTTTCCAGGGTTTTGGGTAGGAGAATGTTTTCAGGTTATCTGGGTAGGTAGGGGATTAATTTTGGGGTATTTGAGTAGGTAGGGGATTGTTTCCATCATCATCTCTATTGATCAAAAGCCAGAAGTCACGTCCAAGATCCACATTTCATCATAGCCAGAGGAGGATGACAAAATTGGGTGTCTACAGAATGCCCCTCTTTGGCCGAGGCCTGTGCCAACGACCAAAGGGCAAAGAAAAGAACAACCACATTTTGTCACTCGGAGCTGTACTACAGTCATCATGCTCATTTATGACGGAGTTAAAATATGCAATAGATAATATCTCTAAACTTTTTTAGAGTTTTAGGACTTACCTGGGCTACCGATTGTGGGAAATGAATTCGATGCTCTTCCAATCCTATAAAAAATGTTAGTAATTCGATTTTTGAATTTTCCTTAGCTGGGCTTCACATGTGCCAGTTCAGGGAATTTGATCTCTCGGTGGGTTCTTTCGAACCGGTCTGGGCTATCTGGTCTTCAGATGGGTTCTTTCGAACCGGGTCTGGCTATTTGGTCTTCTAGGCGGGTTCTTTCGAATCGGTATGGGCTATCTGGTCTTCAGACGGGTTCTTTCAAACCGGGTCTGAACTATTTGGTCTTCCAGGCAGGTTCTTTCAAACCGGGCTGGGCTATCTGGTCTTTCAGGAGGATTCTTTCAAACTGGGCTGGGCCATCTGGCCTTCCAGGCGGGTTCTTTTGAATCGGGCTGGGCTATCTGGTCTTCTAGGCAGGTTCTTTCAAACCAGGCTGGGCTATCTGGTCTTCTAGGCAGGTTCTTTCAAACCGGGCTTGGCTATCTAGTCTTCCAGGTGGGTTTTTTCAAACCCTGCTGGGCTATCTGGTCTTCCAGGCGAGTTCTTTCGAACCGGGCTGGGCAATCTAGTACTGTCAATTATAGGAAAGAAATTTGCTACTCTTTCAACCCTATAAAAGTCATTAATAATTTATTCTTGATTTTGTGATTTTTAACCTTTGATTCTTTTTTGGAGTTTTAATCTTTTGGACTTTTGAATTGAAATCTTGACTTTGGACCTTTGAATTTCAAATCTTTAATTTGGACTTTTGAATTGAAATCTTGATTTTCTCTTGATTTGAACTTTGAATTTTGACTCATAGGGCTTTGTTCTTGTATTTCCTGCAAACACAAACATATATATATTTTCTTTTCTTTTTCCCTCCCCCTTGTTTGTTCATCATATAATTTTAGCATCTTATGACTAAACACCTATCTTTCGCACGAAGAAAATCTCTTTTTTTTTTTTTTTTTTTTTTACTGATCAAGGGCGGGGAATAAACTAGCCTTGATAAATTGGTGTCGGGTGTTGGTTTTCTTTTACAGGATGGAATTCTGGATAAGAGTTGATGGACCAATGGGTGGATGACAGATACCTAATGGCTTTTCATGCCAAATGGCGATTATTGGGGGATAGAATCTTGGATAAGAAGTGATTGACCAATGGGTGGATGATAGATACCTAATGGCCTTTTATGCCAAATGGTGATTCTTGGGGGACACAAACTATGATGATCTGTTAAGATACTTTGTCTCACACCCCACTCCCGGCAGACCCAACTTACCATTAGGAATACCGACGGTGTGAGTAAGACACATACCTGTCTTACAACCTACCAAGATCTCTGGTAGCAATACCTTAACATTTTCACAATCTCACATCACAAACTAGTATAAGTAGAGGAATCAGAGTATAGTAGCGGAATTTATAAATAAAATGAGGAAAACATCTAATGGTAATATAAAAGCAATAACAGAGTTATTCTGTTACATTCATCCATGACATATACTATAATCTCAAAAATATACAATTCATAACTATATCCAAAAGTATCAAAAGATAATATACAATCTCACGGTGCGGCGTAAGCAAAGTGGTCACAAGCACAGTCCTAGTCATGCTCCTCCGCTTCTGGCATCCACCAGTCATTCACACCGTACTCTGACCCAGAAGATACTGGATCACCCACCATCAGCACCACGATACCTGCATCATCATCTAAAAAGGGGTGTATACATGGGGTGAGCTTTCCAACTCACTCAGTGAGGGGTGGGGTCAAGCACATCCAAGCAAGTCAATAGCAGTAGTAATCTATTATGCATGATTGTGAAAATTAAACACATAGTCCATGATGCTCGTGATGCAGTTCATTTATTTATTATCCACCTAACAATACAAACTAAGTCTGGTAAATGCTATTACGGTGCATTAGGATATATCCTTCGTCTCGGAAACGACATCGATTACACGGTGATACAAACCATAATCATGATTAAAGCCTATCGATCCCCGTATAGGTCCATGGGTCACTCAACAAATCCCTGATAACCCCCTCCTAGCAATCACAACACCGGTAACACATCGGCCACACCGGACAGGTTCCCGCCTCCGGCAACAATCACATCGTATCGCGGGAGTGGCACTTCAGAAAGGCTCATCAAACATACCATAATTGGTTATCCAACACCTCAACCCCTGTTGGCAAGGGTGCATGGCATAGGGAGTGATACCTGACCATATATATACTACATGCCTTCATAATGATACAGTTAATATGGATTACACGATACCAGAGAGACCTTGGCCACAAAGTGTAATCCACCTCCAAATACAGTCCCGGGTACACGATACCAGAGAGACCATGGCCACAAAGTGAAACCCGAGACCATTTACCTAATCTAGCATACAAATAGCAGTTGAGTATGGACTACACAACACCGGCAAGACCTTGGCCATGAAGCATATCCATTTCCAAATGTATTCCCAGGGTATATGATACCAATGAGAACTTGGCCACAAAGTGTAACCCGCGACTACAACTAACTCTAATGCACATAATCAATGCATGAATGCAATATACATACAGCAATCACAATACCGGTACCACCTCGGCCACGTCAGATTTCATCTCACACACACACATCCGACAGACATACGGCGATCACTGTATCGATACCACCTTGGCCACACCGGATCCCGTCATACATTCTATACAATTCATATCATGATCGTAAAATGACAATTTCAATTAAATATATAATTCTAAGAATGTGAGCAATTTAATAAATAATAAACATTTCAAAAATAAACACAGTCCATCCCTCACCTATTTTACAATCGGTTGTGTTTGGGTTCAAGTACGGCCAACGATCGATCAATTCAATTCTGGCTTCGGGGCACGTGCACGTCACTGTCATAGACACAAGGGAATCCTACATCAGTACACATCAAAAACATTAGGAGGGACCCACACAGGTCACCCCCAAAGGGTATAGACACAGTTCTTAGGTGACAATACTGTCACAGGAAACACCCACCAGAAACATGGCATTTCCACCAGAAATATCATTCTTGTTTCCAGTGGAGGTGATAGAGAGCACATTAGGCTCATTTTTCCACCGAAAACAACCCACTGGAAATAGCTACAGTGCTTCATGTGCCATATTTCCGGTGGACACAGAAAGGTCCAACTCAAATTGGGGCTTTCTGGCTCAGGCTCGATCGTCAGGATTTGTTCCATAGAGTTTATAGGGGATGTTTCTAGCATCATTCTAAGCCAAGAAAATCCCAATTTCACTGAGCTATTTGGGAGATACATCAATCGAACAACCGAAACCTTAGTTGGTCTTATGGCATTACATGTTGCTGGAGCTCAGAGGTTTTGGTTCGAGCTCGGCAACAACACCGGGAGGGTAGAACACCCATCCTACAACCCTAACATGGTGTGTACACCAAGATTCCATCCATACCTAGCTTTTTCTAGGTCAAAATGAAGAGAGAGAGTGGTATGGGAGGTTGTACTTACCTCTGGCAGCGATTCTGACAACAAGGCGGTAGCTGGCACCAATGTAGGCCTTCAATCCCCTTCTCCTTCCTCTTCTTCTTCCTTCCCCTCTTCTTTCTCTCCTCTCCTAAGTTGGGCACAAGGGAAATGAGGAAATGAATCCTCATTTCCCAACTTATAACTTAAGTTTGCCCTTAGGGTCCATTTGGTTTGGGCCTCTTTTAAAACAATCGGGTTAAAACAAGTTTTGGGGTACGCGGACCCACACAATTGGGTCCATAAGGTGTTCACATCAAAAGGAAGATGTGGAAGATGATTTGGGATCATCCAAAACCATTTTTGATGCAAGTGGCGGGAGCCATGGGCATCGGAACCTCGACAGCAGCTAGTGGACCCACTGAAAACAGGCATTGGATTCATGCCCAGGCTGCTTTCGGTGGCTTGTTTCTGGTGGTCAAGATAACCTACTATCTTGATAGCTTGTTGTCCTAGTGTTGGTCTCGCACGGGTGGTTTTCCTCAAACATGCCCAAGGCTTTTCGGCAATTATGATGCGTGCCGAAAATCAAGTGTGGGGAGTCGGGTCACTTACCGTCTGGGATCAGAAGGTATGAATCCCATCAAGTTAGAGAGGTATAAAGTGCACGAACATGTGGGGTCATCTCTACCCCTTCTACAATGTGCAGTCATGAGCCAAAACCTAGTCATACTTCTGATCTTCGATCTGAGGCCTGTCACAATAGTTCAAATTAGACCGGATTAGGGCACGGGTGTAACATCCCCCCACCTTACAAGAATTTCGTCCTCAAAATTGAACATACCTAGAAAATCAAACAATCCAGGATACTGCTTCATTATTTCATCTTCTCGCTCCCAGGATGCTTCTTGTTCGGGGTGGTTCATCCATTTCACCTTGACAAAGGAAATAGTGTGATTGCGAAGAACATGGCCCTTCCGATCAACAATCTTCTCCGGATACTGCACATAGGTAAAGTCCTCATCAAACTCACGATGTATGTAAGTCAAGATGTGAGTCAGGTAAAAAATGTACTTCCTTAGCATAGATATATGGAAGACATCATGTGTACCTTCCAACCCTGGCGGCAAGGCTATCCAGTAAGCCACCAGTTCGATCCTCTCTAGTACATCATACGGTTCCATAAACCTTGGACTAAGCTTTCCCTTCTTGCCGAACCGCATCACCCCTTTAACTGGGGAGATCGGCAAGAAGACGTTGTCTCCAATGCCAAACTCCAGATGCTTCCTCCTAACATCTGCGTAGCTTTTCTACCTGGACTGAGCTGCCTTGATCCTTTCTCTGATCACATTCACTGTCTCACTAGTAGCCTATATCAAGTATGGACCCAAAATATACCGCTCACCAACTTCATCCCAATAGAGTGGAGTTCGACATTTCCTGCCATACTGTGCCTTGAATGGGGACATCCCGATGGTGGGCTGATTACTTTTGCTGTAGGAGAACTCAATAAGGGAAATGTGTTCATCCCAACTATAACTCATATCCAAGGCACATGCTCAGAGTAGGTCCTCCAATGTCTGAATAGTCCTCTCCGACTGACCATCGGTCTGAGGGTGAAAGGTAGTGTTAAAAGCCAATTGTGTGCCCATAGCCTTCTGCACATAGGTCCAGAACTTGGAAGTGAACCAAGGATCTCGATCAGGGATGATACTAACTGGTAAACCATGCAACCTGATGATGTTATCGACATACAACTTGGCCAACTTGTCTATAGAAAATTTGATCTTGATTGGGATAAAGTGAGATGCCTTAGTTAAGCGGTCCATAACTACCCAAATGGCATCCATAACCTTCTATGTACGAGGTAGGCCTGTGACGAAGTCCATGGTAATATTCTCCCATTTCCACTCTAGAATAGGTAGAGACTATAATAACCCATGGAGCCTCTGTCTCTTAGCCTTGACTTGCTGGCATGTGAGGCATTTAGACACATACGTGGCCACATCATTATTCATTCCTCTCCACCAGTAGGAGCCTTTGAGGTCCTTGTACATTCTAGTGCTACTGGGGTGAATGGAGTATGGAGAGCTATGTGCCTCTCTCAAAACTGTGTCTCTCAATTCACCATCACTGGCACACACAACCTCCCTTTGAACTTGAGGATCCCGCTTTCAGTCACCGAGAAATCTGGATCCTTTTGGGTTCCTTCCTGGCATTCTGCTATCAACTTCTGCAGCTCTGCATCAGTAACCTGAGCTGCAGTGATCCTATCCACCAGACTAAGTTGTACCACCAATGCCGATAGTGACAAGGTGACACCCTCTACTAACAGCTCCAAGTCTAGCTTCCTGGCCTCCTCTAGGAGATAGTCATTGTTGGTCAGTGATGCCAAAGTCAGTGATTAGGATTTCTGACTAAGTGCGTCAGCTATCACATTGGCCTTTCCTGGGTGATAGTGAATAGTATAATCATATTCCTTCATCATCTCCAACCAACGCCTCTGCCTCATGTTAAGCTCATTTTGGGTGAAGAAGTACTTAAGGCTCTTATGGTCACTAAAGATCTCACTCTTCTCACCATACACGTAATGTCTCCAGATTTTCAGTGCAAAAATCATGGATGCCAATTCCAAATCATGGGTGAGGTAGCTCTTCTCATAATCCTTCAATTGATGGGATGCATAGGCAATGACTTTCCCGTGCTGCATCAATACACAACCCAATCCCAACTTGGAGGCATCACTATAAACAACCATACCACCTGTACCGGTCGGAATAGTCAAAACTGGAGCTAATACCAACTCTTGCCTTAGCTCCTTAAAGCTCTTCTCACAAGCACCAGACCACTCAAATTTTACACCCTTCCATGTGAGTCAAGTCATCAGAGTAGCAATGCAAGAGAAGTTCACGATAAACCTCCTGTAGTATCTGGCCAATCCCAAAAAACTACGTATGTCTGCTACACTCTTGGGAGTCACCCATTCTAGAACTGCCTTCACCTTGCCTGGGTCAACCTCTATACCCTTGGCTAAAACAATGTGGCCTAGGAATGGCACCTGTGACAACCAAAACTCACACTTGTTGAACTTGGCATAGAGTTGCTTCTCTCTCAGCCGTTGCAGTACCAACCTCAGGTGAACAACATGTTCCTCTACTCTCTTGGAGTAGACCAAAATGTTATCAATGAACACTATCACAAACTTATCTAAGACATCCTGGAATACCTGGTTCATCAAATCCATAAACACAACTGGTGCATTGGTCAACCCAAATGACATTACCAAGAATCATATGTCCATACCTTGATCTGAAGGTTGCCTTGCTAACATCACTATCCTTGATCCTGAGCTGGTGGTAGCCCAATCTAAGGTCGATCTTGGAGAACGCCTTGGCACCCTGCAACTGATCAAATAAATCATCTATCCTTGGAAAAGGATATCGGTTCTTGATGGTTAGCTTATTAAGCTCCCAGTAATCGATGCACAATCTCATACTTCTGTCTTTCTTCCTGACAAGCAAGAATGGTGCTCCCCATGGAGACACACTAGGTCTAATAAATCCCTTCTTCAGAAGATCTTGAAGTTGCACCTACAATTCCTTTAACTTTATGGGGGCCATGCGATAAGGGGCCTTTGACATTGTGTCGAACCGGGGAGTAGGTCTATAGCAAATTCCGTCTCTCGGTCTGGGGGCAAACCTGTCAAGTCATCTGGGAATACATTGGAAAATTCCCTCACCACATCTAGCTTGGTCAATGGCCTAATCTCTATCTTAGTATCCATCACAGATGCTAAGTAGCGTTAACATCCCTTATCCAGTAGCTTCTTCATCTGGAGTGTGGATATAATAACTTTATTGGGTTTCTTGGGCTTATCCCCTTGGAACACAAACTCATCATCATCACGAGGTCCAAAAATGATAGCCTTCTCTACACATAGCACACCGGCTCTGTATGCAGACAACCAGTCCATTCCTAAAATCACATCAAAGTCGGTCATATCCAGCTCGATCAAGTGAGCATTCAACTCATAATCACCTATGGTCACTGGGCATGGCTCATAAACATAGTTCAAACCCACTACACTTCCTGTAGGGGTGCTCACAGCCAAACATTGAGTCAGTCCCTTAGGTGGAATTCCCATCTTCTTCATAAATGCCAGTGACACGAATGAATGTGAGGCTCCTAAGTCAAATAACACATGTATAGGCAATAATGATACCAATAATGTACCTATCACTACACCGGGTACAGCCTCAGCATCTTCTGCAGTCATAGCAAACACTCTGCCCTGTGGTCTCTGGCCCTGTAGGGGCTGTGCTGGCCTAGGGTCTGAATATATCTACTGGGGCCTACGTGGCATAGTGTGGGGCACATCACCTAGCCTTCGGTGGGGGCAGGTCCTCGCCATATGGGCCGATTGATCACAATAAAAACATCTCAGGCCCGATCCCAAAGACTGTGATACTACATAGATTGGGAGGATTGGGAAATCTAACTAGCATCAGGCCTCCTAAATAGCATTGGAGTTGGGTTGGTGGAAGGCACTTAGAAAGGTTTGCTGCCTCCTCTAGAATAAGTAGATCCAATTGGCCTCTTTCCCGTTCCTTACTAAGCCGTGTAGTTATCCCTATGCCGGTCTTCAATAGACTTTGCCACTTGGACCACCTCAGCATAGGTTTACAGTTTCAACCCCCCAACGGTTGACCCAATACCTGGCCTCAACCCTTTCTCAAACTTCTTTGCTTTGGCTCTATCACCTCTGAGATGCTTAGGAGAAAAATGGAATAGCTCCTCGAAGCGTTGCTGATATTCGAGCACAGACCGGGAACCTTAAACCAACTGAGAGAACTCACTCTCTCTCCTATCCTGAAAGCTTTCCAAAAAATAGTTCTCAAAGAAAGCCCCTTTAAAGCCTGCCCAAGTAGGGTTCGGGTTACTAGCCCTCAGAATAGGCTTGGTGGCACTCCACCAATCATCTGCTTCATTCTGTAACTGATAGCCCGCACATAAAATTTTCTATTCATCTGTGCAGCCCATCAGTCTAAAAAATTTCTCCATTCCACCAATCCATCTTGATGGATACAACGGGTCTTGCCCCACCTTGGAGAAACATGGGGGCCTAAGCCGTTGAAACTTCTCCATCGTTTTTACCAAATCTATCCAGCCCTCTACATAGGCTTGAGCTTGTTCCGGCATCGAATGTTGCACATGCCCATTCACTTATGCCCCACCAGATGTTTGAAGGGTAGTCTATCCAACGGGTATTGGAACAGGTGCCGATGGAGTAGGAAGTGCGGGCGGTGCATTAAAGGCTTCCATTTCCGCTTGGATTCTATTATCGATCCCGCTATAAACTGATTTTATCTTTCTTCCACTTCCCACATCATGTTATTTATGATGGATGCCACATCCTGGGCCGTAAGTACAGGCGGGGCCGGTGACGCATTACGGGGTCTATATGATACATTACTTTTAAAAAACCTGGTTTACTTACACAGTTGACCCGGTTTAACCATGCAGAACCCGAACCAGAGAGGGTTAAGGCAGGTTCCCTATGGACCATGATGGCAAGGGTGACTCTGAACAGAGGTTGGCTAGACAAGTCCGAGTCAGTGCCAAAGGAGACGGGTGTACCCAAGTCGTGTACATGCACGTATCATAAGGCCATGTACGGGTAATGCTGGTATGTAGTGGTATCCTAAAGTGTATACGTATTATATATCTTGTGTCAAGAGTGAGATGCATGTCGTAGTCGAATTCCATCGAAATCTCAATTGTTTGGCTAAGTTTTGACCAACAGGTGGGCGGTCACAAGCGGGTGAACCCACCCACCTGTGCATAGTTAGCAAATTCGGATTCGGGAATTATTCGGACGGAGAATTATTCGGAATAATTCGGACGATTAATTTAAGGATTCGGTCAAAAAAGCGGTCAAAAAATCTTATTGGGGTTTTTCTTTTAAAAAAATTGTTTTTTTATTTTTTTATTTTTTATTTTTGGTTTTTTTTTTTAAATAATGTTTAAATGGACCGAATAATTCGGTTTAATTCGGATTCGGTCCGAATTATTCGCGATTTATATTCATTTTGGAAAAAGTCACGAATTTTAAAGAATTTTATTTTTAATTCGGATTCGGTCTGAATTTTTGATAAAATTCTTTAAAATTCGGTTCGGCCGAATAATTCGTGAATTATTCGGCCGAATTGATAACTATGCACCTGTGTGACCCACCCATATGGCTACTAGATATTATCTATTATAAATAATACTTATTATGTTTTTCCTTTTCCTCATTTAATGCATTAACGAGTTGGTGAGAAGAGTAAAGAAGAGAGAGAAAAGAAAGGAAGAAAAGAGAACGAAGAAGAAGAAAGGAAAAGAAAAAGAGGAAGAAACGATTTTAAGCGATGCCGAGGTTTGATCTTCTTATTCTGGCACTGGAAAAGTGATCCCCAACACGAGACCTACGATTTGAGGTGAGCGAAGGCTATACTTCTTAAACTTTCACAAAACCCCAAGTGAAACCCTTGATTTGGGTAGAGTTCCTTAGGATCTTGTTAATCCCACTTGAGATGATGAATCTAAGATTTAATAGATGGTCTATGTGTTGATTTTGAAGATTTAAAGAAGTTTTTACAAGATTTGAGAAGCATTGGTGATTTCTTGAGTTAAGAGGTAATTTTGGGGTTTTAGAAGAGTTCTTGAGCAAAGAAGGTAAGATTGCTTTTCAATCCTTAAATCTAACTTAGATCTAGGTTAGAATCATCTTATAAGACCTTAATTGTGTGTAAAATGTGATCGGAACAGCCCTATTTAGTTTTCCCAGGGTTGAGGAATGTTTCAAATGTGAAAGTCGATTTTCGCCCCCACAGGTGGGTGAAGACTGGCGGGCGAAGCCGCCCGCCTGTTGGGGCAGCACCTTAGTTCCCACAGGCGGGCAAAGACTGGCGGGTGACCCGCCTGCCTAAGGGGGCCCATCATTTGAACCGGTGGGCTATCTGGCCCGCCTGTTGGACCGACAGGAGAAGACAGGTGGGCTAGACAGCCCACCTGTTGGGCCACTAGTTGGAATTTTTAGCCCGAATCGGTCCAAAATGGGCTGGTAACCTTCTTTTATGATTTTAAACATGATTTAAACATCAAACATCGTTAGTTTTGACCCCAAGGTGGTGAAATGCTAACCTCATCTACTTATGATAGGTTCCACTAGAATTTACATTCTCATACCGGATCTCACCCGTACCGAATGTGAACTTTTGTACCCAACAAGTAAGTGGGGAGAGGACATTTGACTTTATTTCAAGGCTTGTTTTGCATCATTAAATTTTATCTAGACTAGCCATGTCATCATACAAGTTATATGCAGATTAGTCATCCTCGTATGCCATTCGCACGCATTGCTTGTGCATTCTAAACAAATGATTTATGATGTGCGTTGTGCCTTACAATCTCAATGTTAAATGATTGATGTGCTCATGTGATGAACGGTTGGATTACTGTGCATGATGCATTATTAGACTAGATGCCATAGTCAGCTTGGAAACGAGTGCATTTGTGGCCCGTGGTATGGGACGCGGTGGCACTATGCAATCTTACTTTGTCATATAGGAGCATACGGTATAGGATTATCATTCCCTATTCTACGACCCTTCCCAACAGGGCTTGAGGTGTTGGGTTATCACTTGGGGAGAAGCAGTGGTCGCGGTTGTCAGGTCACTGTGGTGGTTAGACATACGCCTGGCTGGTCATTAGGGTAGTCAGCAATCTCAGTGGTATATTCAAGAGGGCCAATCATACTGCTTTTAAATTATTAGGGTCGGCACCTTTACATTTTTGTTATTTACTTTTATGTTGAGAGCCGATAGTCGGTATGCTTTACTTTTCTGAGTACTCACGGTGGGCCTTCTCCGACAACCCTATGGGAGTATCGCGGGATGGAGTTCGTGACTCATACTCGGGGCATACGCGTACTATGGTTGTGAGTAGCACATAACCTAAGACTTAGTAATGTTGTTTAGGTGGATAAGATTTAAAATGAATTGCATAGCATATAGTGCATATGGATGTGATTGTTTGTGTGGTCTTTCTTTTCACTTACTGAACTAGTGAGCTCATCCCACGTGCACACCTCTTTTAGATGATTTTGTAGGTCACCCGCCTGAAGATCAGGAGTCAGGCCCCATAGTCGAGTTTCCTGTTGAGGATTAGTGGGTCCCTGAGGAGTATGAGCATGGTGTTGATTGCATGTGCGGGGGCTATGCTGCGGGACCGCAGTAATGACACCGTATAGGATTTTACTTTTTGATTCTTTTGATGACCTTCCCTTTTATGTACTTGATACATAAATTGTTATTCTTTTGTGTAAATATCATACCTGCAGGCCCACATATACTTAGCTATATACTACAATTTGGGTATCAAGTATATTAGAGATATTTATAGGTAATTTAAGTCTTCCGCTGAACTTTTGAACACTTATCTTAGATGTGGGTATACTGTGGTGGGGTACTGTATCAAATGATCCTGGCAGGTTTGGGTTAACTGAAGTTAACTCAGTCATCGGTCTGGTTCTATGTGAACGAGGTGTGACAACGGTGGTATCAAAGTGTGATGCTCTATCCACTCACAGCATGCCATTTAGACCCCATAGAATCTATAATAGGAAATGGGGTTGGGTAAATGTAAAACACTTTAAAGAATTAAAAGCAAAAAAAAAAAAAATTGTTGCATTTAATTATTGCATTTCATGGCATGCATTAGAGAAAGTTTGTTTGGAATAAATAAAAGATTAGTTATTTGATTGCATAACCCATCGAGTACGGATTTAACAAAATTTCGACAACATAACAACGTTAAAACAAGATTTTTCACATTTTTCAAAATTTTCAAATAGAAGCACCTGATAGACAACATATATATATGAATAAGCATAATCAACAAGGGCTAACTAACATTGTTACAACTTAATTACAATAAGTTTGTCAAGCAGACAAAACTAACAAAAAGTCACCAACAACATCATAATATCATACTAGCAAGTCCAAATTACAAAGAAAAGTACAAAAAAAAAAAATAGTCCACCATAAACACATAAACAACAGAGACAAGTAAAAAGTTGATTAGGATAGGCAAGCTAAGTCCTCAGAGACCCTCATCATCATCTAGCTCTACTACTCCATCCCTCCTAGGCCTCGATTTAACTTTGAGCCGGCGATCGTAGTAATCAAACCTCGCATTCACTAGTTGCACATCCTTCTGGAGTCGGGTAAAGTCCGCTAAAATGGCATTGGCCGTTGTGTCCAAATGCTCACTCAATCTTAGGAAGGAATTCTCTAATATAGCCTACCTTTCTAAGATATTTTCCTCTCTAGAAGCATTCTCATCTAGTCTTTTCAAAAGCTGATCTTGCCCATCTTTCAAGGCCCTCATACTGGACATCATACTCTCAAAGTCAAATGCGCCACTCTCAGGTGCCCTAGCAAAGTCAGGATCAACATCTCTCAAATCATGAGGCTCCTCCTCGAGGATATTCTCATTCAGGAAGTCCTCCTCCTCAAATTGAGGAACATAATCCTCATCCTCCTCACTATTTTCCTCCTCCTCCATGTTGACATCCTCCCTGTGGACATTCCTCCTGTTCCTACCTCCTTTAGCTCCTGCCCTCTGAGGTACATCCATAAGAGCTTGGAGACCCATCATGCGTAGGTTTTCCTTGCTAAATTTGTCCGCTGGAGTCTTTCTCTCCTCACCACTCAAATCCACCCCAAAGAACTCAAAAACCTTGGTGAGGGTCCTACCATATGGGAACCCTCCGTCCTTAGGATGTGTGGCATGATGCTCCATAGTCTTAAGTATAATGTAGGGCAAGCATAAATGCTGGACACCTCCCTCCAAGGCCTTATAGATGCAGAAGGCTATGTAGGCTGCCATGAAGCCCACTTGGTTCCGATGACCTCCTCTAGGGAGCAAATTAAACTGAACCAAGTGAGCAAATACATGAGCCTCCGGGTTGAATGTCGTCTCAAAATCCGGACGCACCTTGCTGCCAATAATGGTCTCGTAAATATGGTCCTGCATCTCCGAACTTAAGGATGAGCCCACGGGCTTACTACGTGGGGTGTTATCGAATTGATGTCCAACGGATGACATATCTAAGATACTAGCAAGAGTGTCCACAGTCAAACAAATGTTCACCCCCTTCACCATGTTGGTGATTGAGTACTTCCCATACTGGTAAGAGACCTCCAAATTACAATAAAATCTTTGAACTAGGTGTTCATAGCATGGGCAGTCAATATTAAGGATGGACTGCCAACCTAGTAGAGTAAACCTCTCTTGCAGTTGAATCTTATTAAAATCACAAGTTACCACAGTTTTCTCCATCATCATAGACTTCTTTAGAAAGGTTTGCCAATTCGTTTCGGCCCTCAAACTCCAGAAGAGTCCCTCATCATAGTCTAGAGGATCTATGGGGGCATGTCCTTGTTGCCTTGTACGAAGGGCTGAGGAACTAGTCCCTACACTCTTCCTTTTTAAAGTTGTGGCCCTACGTCTATTAGAAGATGATGCGGGTTCCTTGCCCTTGCGAGAAGACATCCTAGTACGAAAAGAGAAGAAATAGTGATAATTAAGAATGTTGCATGACAAAGGAAGTAAACAGGAGGGTGAGCAAGCACATGTAAATGCACCTAAATACATAATGTGGATCATTATAAAAAGAGGGGTGGTTAAGCCATGGAGAAATGAATAGGAGGGAATCCCCAAACATGACATCCACTAACATGTTACAAAATAGAAGAGTAACAAAGGAGTATAAGGCATGGCAAGTGAGAGGTGATGAAAAGCCTCATAAGAATTTCCTCAAGTGGGGTAATTGGTGTCAAATGGTAGAAAGCCCCCAATTTCAATGTACAAGTTCAATCCAAGAGAATAAAAATCCCATAAAAATGTAGAACTTGAAGCTTACATGTCAATGATATTAATACCTATCATTATACAACCAAGAATATGTAAAAATTTCTATTAGGACATTGAGGTGCAAGGAATAAGAGGGATTCAAAGTTGTTCACAAGTATGAATTCAAAGTGTAAGTCAAATATCATTGCACCAACAATTAATGGTAAGTGATTCAAAGTTGTTCACAAGTATGGAATAAAGTGAAGAGAATCATAGAAACCCCAGAAATTTTTTTTTCAAGAAACCTAACACAAAAGAGATGGATTTTCATGGAAAAGAGATGGAATTGCAAGCATATACAAGTTTCCACGATCTTTCCAACAATGTAAGTGCAAATCAAGGATAAGAAATCCCATTTGAGTTGTTAATTGGGGGGAAAAGGGAAGAAATAGAAGAAAACCCAAAATTGGAGAAATTAGGGCATGGTTTGGGATTTTCTCTCATAGATTGGGTAGTAAAGCCCAAAACTATGAATGAGTCACAAAGGAAGCATCATATTCTCATGGAATGACTATTCTATGGAAAGAAACATGAAAAAATTCAAGTTTTGGGAAGTATAAATGGATTCAACACCCAAAATATATGTTCCAAGAAGAAAAATGGAGAAGAGACTTACTTGAGAGTGAAAGGCACTTGAATCTTCCAAAATCCGTGGAATCGTTGAGTGAAATTGTGAGTGGATGCACTAAGTAACCCTCCAAAATTGCCTTACGTTGAGCCTAAAGTGGAAGATGGGAGAAATGGGGATCGAAAGAGGCTTAATGCCCTTTTATTGTCCGCCTCGGGTTGGACCAGTGGGCCCCGACCCGAGCCGCCCGCCGGTGGCCACCCGCCGACTGGGAAAACAAAAATATATAATAATAATAAGAATAGGAGAAATAATAATAATAATACATTATTAGCAATAATAAAGGAAAAAAAATCGAGTGGGACCGTCGTCCTACTTGTCAAAGTGCTAGCACAATACTCTCGGGGCTAAGCTGTGACTGGATGCAAGACATCATACACTACAATACCCCGTGTTTTGGCATATGATTATGTGGCCAAGTTGAAAGTTTAAGGTCAATCTAAGAATGTGTGAACCATAGAGTGAAATTTATATCGTGGGCTATGTCATAGAATGGAAAATAATTATGTGCTTATGTAAATTCTAAGGTGCTTAACCAGTGTTTGTGTACAGTATGATCCAGGTGCAAGGACATGATGGTATGCATTAGATCCGGTCGCAATGCTTGAGGAACCTCACGTGGTCCTCGTCCTATCGGTCAACCACCAAATCCTCGAAGGTCCCGCTCTGTGGGGCAAACCCCACTTCCATAATATCAAGAAACCCTTGACCAGGGTGTGGCACAAAGGGACCCACCTTTGACCACACTTCCAGATCCTCCACCTATCATCACTCTGAGTGATGTTGCGACCATAGTTCAGCTGTCACAGCAAGCCTTCCAGCAACAAATGCTCCAGCAGCAGCAGCAGGCATTTATGGCTACTATACAACAATAGTTAGACCTTCCTCAACCCAGTCAACATCCTCGAATAATTGCTCCACAAGACCCACCTGTAGGGTTTGGTATGGGACCACAAACTAGAGGTGCACCACTTGGTACGACACCACATGAGCAAGCCAGAGGTACACCTCCAATTCCTCCACTCAACACTCCTCCATATATGGTGCCCCCTCCGTACCCTTACTATCCGGTATATGCATCCAATTATCCGTCAACGAATAATACGACAAGGGTAGTGGAGTCTTTCAAGAGGAACTTACCACCTGTATTCTCTAAGGTGAGGAGTGATCCTCTAGAGCCGGACCAGTGGATCCAAGAGCTGAAAAAGATATTTGAGGTAGTTGAGTGCACTGAGGCATAGAAGCTTATTTGTGCAGGGCTGCAACTCAAGAATGAAGCCAACTCTTGGTGGCAAGCCTCTAAGCCTATACTGTTTACCGCACATCTGGAACCCACATGGGAGCAGTTCAAGGAGTTGTTTTTGGCAAACCATTACCCTCATAGCTGTAGAGACCGTAAAGAGATGGAATTCATGGCCTTGACTCAAGGGAATAAGACTATCCTTGAGTATCAGCAGCAATTTGAAAGCTTATTCCATTTTCCCCTGAGCATATGAGGCCAGCTGAGGAAAAGGCTGCAAGGTTTCTAAAGGGATTAAAGGCATCTATTGGGTCAGTGCTAGAGGTCTTAGATTTGACAGATTATGGCCAGATTGTACAAAAGGCTAAAACCATGGAAGATAAGTAGAAGGGAGAACAATCCCTTACACCTGGATTATGGAAGGGGACTAATCCATTTCCAGACATGGGCAACTCATCCAAGGCATACTGTGGGTCATATAGTTCTGGGCCTACCTACAAACAGCCCTATAGGCCATCTGGCTACCTTCCTCGACAAGCTAGTGGTCCGGGCTCTACATCTTTTCGCCCGAACACTAGTATGATGCCTACAGTCACAAGGCCACCCCATCCCCCATCAAGTCAAGTACAAAGGGTCCCTGCCCCAGTTTCGACGTCACAGATCCTTTGCTTTAATTACCACTCTTATGGGCATTTTACCAAAGACTGTCGAGTTAGACCAGCCTTACCATCCAGTCAGCCCTCTGTGTACAGACCTCCCTTAACTCGGGGGAATCAACCGTAAGGAAGAATGTATGCCTTATCAGCTGAGGAAGCTGAGGCCAGCACGGAAGTGATAGCAGGTACATTTTAATTTAAGATTCTCCTTATGCTGAATTTTGATGACCTGCTATACTTATATGCATTGTTGCACATGCATTGTTGCACTAGGTGTTCTACCTATATCGGGTATACCAACCTATGTCTTATTTGATTCAGGAGCTACACATTTGTTCATATCTAAGAGATTTGCTAAGAAACTTGGTATGTCGCCCAGAACACTAGATCATGAGATGATTGTTAGTATGCCTACAGGAAAAGTTACACAGTTGAAGGAGGTGTATAGGCTATGCCCAGTTGAAATCAGTGGAAAGAAATTGAATGCACAACTCATCAAATTCAACATGCAAAATTTTGACGTTATATTGGGCATGGATTGGTTGTCGGCCCAATGAGCAAATGTGATGTGTGCCGAAAAATTAATTAGGGTGACAAATGATGAAGGGAAAGAACTGGTATACCAAGCAGATAAAATAAAATGGGCTAGAAAGGTCCTCATCTCCTCTCTTCAAGCTGTAAAGTTGTTGGAAAGTGGAGGTCAGGGCTACTTAGCATCGGTACTTGATGTTGATGCAAAGGTTACACCTCTAGAAGAGGTAGAGGTGGTTAACAAATTTCCCGACGTATTTCCAAATGATCTGATGCATCTACCACCTGATAGAGCGTTAGAATTTTCCATAGACTTGATTCTTGGAGCAGCTCCAGTGTCAAAAGCTCCATATAGGATGGCACCAGCCGAATTGAGGGAGTTATAGATGCAGTTGCAAGAATTATTGGAGAAGGGGTTTATTCGTCCAAGTGTTTTACCTTGGGGTGCCCTAGTATTGTTTGTCAAGAAGAAGGATGGTAACTTACGTACGTGCATCGATTAATGGGAATTCAATAAGCTAACCATTAAGAACTGGTATCCATTGCCACGCATTGATGATTTGTTTGACCAACTACAAGGTGTAAATGTATTTTCAAAGATAGACCTTAGATCAGGCTATTATCAGCTCAAGATAAAGAGCGATGACATACCCAAGACAGCTTTCGGGACTCGGTATGGTCACTATGAGTTCCTAGTGCTATCTTTTGGGTTAACCAATGCATCGATAGCATTCATGGATTTAATGAATTGAGTATTTCACAATGTTCTTGATAAATGGGTAATTATTTTTATTGATGACATCTTGATTTACTCTAAGACGGAAGAGGAGCATACTCAACACCTGAGGATGGTATTATAGAGGCTGAGAGAACAACAATTGTTTGCCAAATATAGTATGTGTGAATTTAGGCTTAAGCAAGTTGGATTCCTGGGACACATAGTGTCTAAGGATGAAATTGAGGTGGATCCTAACAAGGTGAAAGCAGTAGTAGAGTGGGAAAACCCCAAGAACGTTACAGAAATTAGAAGTTTCTTGGGTTTAGCTGGGTACTACCGACGCTTCATTGAGAATTTTGCTTGGATCTCAGTACCAATGACTAAGTTAACCAAAAAGGGGGTAAAATTTGAATGGACAGAGGAATGTGAGAAGAGTTTTCAGAAATTGAAGAAAAGGTTGGTGTCAGCCCTTGTGTTAACCATCCCTGAAGGCACGGGTGGAATGATAGTCTACACTGATGCTTCTAAGGTCGGGTTGGGTTGTGTTCTCATGTAACGTGGTAAGGTGATAGCATGTACATCCCGACAACTAAAGGAATATGAGAAGAACTACCCTACTCATGACTTGGAACTAGCCGCAGTCATTTTTGCCCTAAAGATTTGGAGACATTATTTGTATGGGAAGAAGTGCGAGATATACAATGATCACAAAAGCCTTAAGTACTATTTCACCCAAAGAGATTTGAATATGAGGCAGAGGAGATGGCTCGAGCTCATGAAGGACTATGATTGTGACATTCAGTATCATCCTGGCAAGGCTAATGTAGTGGCAGATGCGTTGAGTCGGAAGGCACAGACTGTGTCACTCTCATACTTAGCAGTCAGCCCACTACTCGTACAAGAGGCGATGCTAATGGATGAAACCCTCTTATATGAAGGAGCAACCTTAGAGCTTGAACATCAACTAAAAAACATTAAATGGTTAACTGTATCTCTGGCAGCTCTACAGATGCACCAATCTATTAGGCAAGAGGCGATAATGAAACAACCTTTGGATCCTGAGTTGTAGCGGATCAGAATTAAGATTCAAGAGCAAACAATGAATAACCTTGACTTTGTTTTAGCCAGCGACGGGGCATTATTGTTTCGAGGTAGGTTGTGTGTACCCAATGATTTGGAGATACAAGACAAGATAGTGCAGGAAGCAAATAGCTTTGAGTACTCACTCCACCCAGGAAGTACAAAGATGTATAAGGACTTCAGACAAAACTACTGGTGGCAAAGCATGAAAACCACAATAGCCCTATATGTGGCGACTTTCCTTACATGCCAAAAAGTAAAAGTTGAGAGGCATCAACCTTATGGTACTCTTCAGTCACTCCCAATACCAGACTGGAAGTGGGATAAGATTACGATGGACTTTGTCACCGGACTACCACGCACACCTAAGGGGATGGATGTGATATGGGTGATAGTTGATCGGCTTACTAAGACTGCTCATTTCCTTCCCATCAAGACCAAATTCTCTATGGCCAAGTTAGCACAACTTTATATGGATAACATAGTGCGCTTGCATGGAGTGCCAGTGAGCATTGTGTCAGATAGGGACCCAAGGTTCACTTCTAGATTTTGGAAAAGTTTCCAGCGTGCTTTGGGATCAGAAGTGAACTTAAGTATTGCTTTCCACCCACAGACTGATGGTCAGTCAGAGCGAACCATACAGATATTAGAGGACATGTTCAGGGCATGTGCAATGGAAATGTGTGGTAGCTGGGAAGAATATATACCCCTTATGGAGTTTGCCTATAACAACAGTTATCAAGCTACAATTAGGATGGCTCCATATGAGGCATTATATGGTAGGAAGTGTAGAACTCCTCTGTATTGGAATGAGGTAGACGAATGCCGACTGTTAGGACCCGAAATGGTACAGATGACATG
Source organism: Macadamia integrifolia (assembly GCF_013358625.1). Lineage (NCBI taxonomy): Eukaryota > Viridiplantae > Streptophyta > Magnoliopsida > Proteales > Proteaceae > Macadamia > Macadamia integrifolia. The sequence continues at coordinate 15,727,629 of NC_056566.1, forward strand.
TGACAAGGTCGATGTTATCCGAGAAAGGATTAAGGCAGCTCAGTCACATCAAAAGAGCTATGCAGACACCCGTAGGAAAGACATTGAGTTTCAAGCAGGAGAAAAGGTGTTTCTTAAGATTTCTCCTACTAAAGGGTTGCATAGATTCCATAGAAAGGGTAAGTTGAGCCCAAGATACATTGGCCCATTTGAGATTTTGACTCGGGTTGGCTCAGTAGCCTACATGCTTTCTCTTCCACCTTCGCTCGAAAATATTCATAATGTATTCCATGTATCCATGCTGAAGCGATACATTTATGATCCATCGCATCTGTTATCTATGGAACCAGAATATCTAGAAGCTGATATGACCTATAGAGAACAGCCAGCTGAAATCTTGGACCAAAAAGTGAAAACCCTTTGCAACCACTCCATTTCCTTCTTAAAGGTGCGATGGGCTAACCATTCACATGAAGAAGCATCCTGGCAGAAAGAAGATGAAATCAAATCTAAGTGCCCTCATCTTTTCGAATAACCAGGTACGCTAATTTCGAGGATGAAATTTTTAAAAAGGAGGGGGGGTAAATGTGATACCTACTTTTAAAAAACCTGGTTTACTTACATGGTTGACCCGGTTTAACCATACAGGACCCGAACCAAAGAGGGTTAAGGCGGGTTCCCTATGGACCATGATAGCAAGGGTGACTTTAAACACAGGTTGGCCAGACAAGTCCGAGTCAGTGCTAAAGGAGACAGGTGTACCCAAGCCGTGTACATGCACATATCATAAGGCCATGTATGGGTAATGCTGGTATGTAGCTGTATCCTAAAGTGTTTACGTATTATATATCTTGTGCCGAGAGTGAGATGCATTCCGGAGTCGAATTCATTCGAAATCTCAATTGTTTGGCTAAGTTTCGACTAACAGGGGGTGGTCACAGCGGGTGACCCCGCCCACCTGTGTGACTCACCCATGTGGCTACTAGATATTCTCTAGTATAAATAGTACTTATTGTGTTTTTCATTTTTCTCATTTAATGCATTAAAGAGTTGGTGAGAAGAGTAAAGAAGAGAGAGAAAAGAAAGGATGAAAAGAGAACGAAGAAGAAGAAAGGAAAAGAAAAAGAGGAAGAAGCAATTTTAAGCGATGCCGAGGTTTGATCTTCTCATTCCGGCACTGAAAAAGTGATCCCCAACACAAGACCTACGATTTGAGGTGAGCGAAGGCTATACTTCTTAAACTTTCACAAAACCCCAAGTGAAACCCTTGATTTGGGTAGAGTTCCTTAGGATCTTGTTAATCCCACTTGAGATGATGAATCTAAGATTTAATAGATGGTCTATGTGTTGATTTTGAAGATTTAAAGAAGTTTTTACAAGATTTGAGAAGCATTGGTGATTTCTTGAGTTAAAAGGTAATTTTGGGGTTTTAGAAGAGTTCTTGAGCAAAGAAGGTAAGATTGCTTTTCAATCCTTAAATCTAACTTAGATCTAGGTTAGAATCATCTTATAAGACCTTAGTTGTGTGTAAAATGTGATCGGAACAGCCCTATTTGGTTTTCCCAGGGTTGAGGAATGTTTCAAATGTGAAAGTCGATTTTCGCCCCCACAGGTGGGTGAAGACTGGCGGGTGAAGCCGCCCGCCTGTTGGGGCAGCACCTTAGTTCCCACAGGCGGGCAAAGACTGGCGGGTGACCCCCCTGCCTAAGGGGGCCCATCATTTGAACCGGTGGGCTATCTGGCCCGCCTGTTGGACCGACAGGAGAAGACAGGTGGGCTGTCTAGCCCACCTGTTGGGCCACTAGTTGGAATTTTTAGCCCGAATCGGTCCAAAATGGGCTGGTAACCTTCTTTTATGATTTTAAACATGATTTAAACATCAAACATCGTTAGTTTTGACCCCAAGGTGGTGAAATGCTAACCTCATCTACTTATGATAGGTTCCACTAGAATTTACATTCTCATGCCGGATCTCACCCGTACCGAACGTGAACTTTTGTACCCAACAAGTAAGTGGGGAGAGGACATTTGACTTTATTTCAAGGCTTGTTTTGCATCACTAAATTTTATCTAGACTAGCCATGTCATCATACAAGTTATGTGCAGATTAGTCATCCTCGTATGCCATTCGCATGCATTGCTTGTGCATTCTAAACAAATGATTTATGATGTGCGTTGTGCCTTACAATCTCAATGTTAAATGATTGATGTGCTCATGTGATGAACGGTTGGATTACTGTGCATGATGCATTATTAGACTAGATGCCATAGTCATCTTGGAAACAAGTGCATTTGTGGCCCGTGGTATGGGACGCGGTGGTACTATGCAATCTTACTTTGTCATATAGGAGCATACGGTATAGGATTATCATTCCCTATTCTACGACCCTTCCCAACAGGGCTTGAGTTGTTGGGTTATCACTTGGGGAGAAGCAGTGGTCGCGGTTGTCGGGTCACTGTGGTGGTTAGACATACACTCGGCTAGTCATTAGGGCAGTCAGCAACCTCAGTGGTATATTCAAAAGGGCCAATCGTACTGCTTTTAAATTATCGGGGTCGGCACCTTTACATTTCTATCATTTACTTTTATGTTGAGAGCCGGTAGTCGGCATGCTTTACTTTTTTGAGTACTCACGGTGGGCCTTCTCCGATAACCCTATGGGAGTATCGTGAGATGGAGTTCGCGACTCGTACCCGAGGCATACACGCACTGTGGTTGTGAGTAGCACATAACCTAAGACTTAGTAATGTTGTTTAGGTGGATAAGATTTAAAATGAATTGCATAGCATATAGTGCATATGGATGTGATTGTTTGTGTGGTCTTTCTTTTCACTTACTGAGCTAGTGGGGTCATTCCACGTGCACACCTCTTTTAGATGATTTTGCAGGTCACCCACCTGAAGATCAGGAGTCGGGCCCCACTATCGAGTTTTCTGTTGAGGATTGGTGGGTCCCTGAGGAGTATGAGCCCGGTGTTGATTGCATGTGCAAGGGCTGTGCTGCGGGACCGCAGTTATAACACCGTACAAGATTTTGCTTTTTGATTCTTTTGATGACCTTCCCTTTTGTGTACTTGATATGTAAATGTTATTCTTTTTGTGTAAATATCATGCCTGCGGGCCCACATGTACTTAGCTATATACTACAATTTAGGTATCAAGAATATTGGGGATATTTACAGGTAATTTAAGTCTTTCGCTGAACTTTTGAACACTTATCTTAGATGTGGGTATGCTGTGGTGGGGTACTGTATCAGATGATCCTGGCAAGTTTGGGTTAACCGGAGTTAACTCGGTCACCAATCCGGTTCTATATGAACGGGGTGTGACAGTCTACCCTGATTTCGTATAGGAAAAGTGGGAGGTGACTAGCGTGATTGGGATCCGGATTGAGTGTTCCGGCATGATATGATTCCTGTGAAGGAATCCGATTACGGCACAAGCATAAACAAGGTTGCATGTAATTGGAATACATGCATGCATAATGGGTCCCACATGTACACAATTGGCAAAACTAGGGTTAGGGCATGCATAAGTGGGGTCAGCACATATTAAGATCCGATCGCACACATATCCCAAAGGGGTACCCCATTAAAGTAACCAAATAAAATCTTAGATTTGAAAAATAACATGATTTATTTTTCCAATGAGTCCACCGGAAACAAGGAGTCAAACCACCGAAAATATGGTTTAATCCACCGAAAATATCAATGGTATTTTCGGTGGACAAAACAGAGGCTAAAATAAACTTTTCCCTTTCACCGAAAACAGGCACCGGAAGCATGCCCAGTGTTTCTAGTGACTTGTTTCCGGTGGCACCAAGTCGGCCATAAATAGGCTCAGGCCTTAGGTTATTCAAACAAAACCCTATTCACTCTTGTGAGAAAGGTGTGGAAATGGCCAAGGAGTCTTTTGCTACCCATTCCCTACCTTCCTCATGCTATTTCAAGATCGATTGGCGCTGCATTCGCATCCAAGGTATGTTTTCTCTCTATAACCTAGTTTTTGTGATTTTCTTTTCTGTGAGTTTTGCATGCAGCCATTTAACTAGGTTTTCCATTCCAAATCCTTAGGAATCATCTCACAATGATGTTTGGACATTGTGTACGTACCAGACGTGCTCTTATACAAGAGGAGCAAGATGTCGCTAAGCAGTTCAACCCCATTTTGTTCCGTTCTATGGTTGAGCGAGACCGTTGGGAATTCTTTGAGCGTCGTAACATTGACCCAAGAGTCTATGTGAGGACCAATGACTTTCGCACATTCCATCTTCGTCAATGGTTTGAGGAGATTGGGTGGTACCATATACTAAAACCTAACCGATACTACTACACAACCCTAGTCAGGCTATTCTACTCCAACATGGAATATGTGAACCGGGGTATCGAAGAGATGCGGATCACCTCCTATGTGAAAGGGGTGGAGATATCCTTTGACATGGGACAACTGGCAAATATTTTGATGATTAGCAATGCTGGTGATCTAGTGTACTGCCCACCTCAGACTCCTACATATGAATTTCAGAGTCTCAATACCTTCCAGGAGATTAATGACATACTGACTAAGGAAGCCCAGGGATGGAACCATTCAGTCAACAACTTTGCCACTCCCAAGATTTTCTGTCGTGCGATTCAGCTGAATGTCCTCCCCATCTGTGGAGATTATAATGAGGTATATGCCTTACAAGCCTACGTGACATATTGTGTGTACATGGGGGCGCAAATACGTTTGCCTTACCTCCTAATGTGGACCATGGTAACTCGGTCTGAAGGGCAGGATCGCCGAGTAGGGAACCTATGCTACGGACGGATATTGACTGACATCTTCTGCCGCTTTGGGGTGGACTTAGAGGGTGAGGCACGCTTGGGTGAAGAGGTCACAGACTTCAACCAAGACTCTCTGAGGAAGATGACCATAGATCTGAGGGAGGTGACACCTATTCCAGGAGAAGGTCAGCAGCCCATGGAGGTAGAGGGTGGCGATGCCGGTGAGGCAGGAGGAGAAGCTACTGGGTTGGTGGGGCTCCACCACCTGATCCCCAGGCTATGGGTTCGATGGCAGCTTCTACATCCCAGAGTACTACGGGTGCGAGGCCCTACGGTCTCAATGACATCATGGCCCATCCGGATACCACTATGTCATTGATGAGGAGTATGGACAGCCGCTTCAAGAGCATGGACAGGACCTATTGTCTTATGAATAATAGAGTGGCCTCCCTAGAGGCACAGATGCAAGCGATAGTCTTCCACCTTGGTATCCCAGTGCCTCCTCTAGGAACGCATGGGCCGAACCAGGCTCAGGGCCAAGAACAGAACCACCAACAGCAGTAGCAGCAAGAGTAGTGGCATGTCTGCCACTGTAGCTTTTAGGATTTCCATTTTCATGTTTTTATTTGAGTTTGATGATTTTAGGTTTAGTCGAACTTTTACGTTATATCATTTGCTCCAGTTTGTTTAATTTCCTAGTCTTAGGCTAGTTAGGATTTCCTACTTTTAGTACTTTAATTTTATAAAAAGTGTAAGTTGTGTGTTCAAGTTCATTATTATAATGAAATGGCTTTAACCCTATACTTGTTTCCTAATTGTGCAAATTCTATTATTGTTGTCTTAAGATTTTTATTAAATCCTAAATTCTCCAAAATCATGTTTTGATCGAGATTGTGAGTTAAGGCAGAGCTTCACCCTCTGATACCACACCTGTCACACCCCACGCCTAGCAGACCCAACTTACCATTAGGAATATCGACGGCGTGAGTAAGACACGTACCAGTCTTACAACCTACTAGGATCTTTGATAGTAGTACCTTAACATTTTCACAATCTCACATCACAAACCAGTATAAGAAGCGGAATCAGAGTATAGTAGCAGAATTTATAAATAAAATGGGGAAAACATCTAATGGTAATATAATAGCAATAATCGAATTATTCTGTTACATTCATCCATGACATATACTATAATCTCAAAAATATACAATTCACAACTATATCTAAAAGTATCAAAAGATGATATACAATCTCACGGTGTGGTGTAAGCATAGTGGTCACAAACACAGTCCTGGTCGTGCTCCTCCGCTTCTGGCATCCACCAGTCGCTCACACCGTACTCCGACCCAGAAGATACTGGATTGGCACCACGATACCTGCATCAACATCTAAAAAGGAGTGTATATGTGGGGTGAGCTTTTCAACTCGCTTAGTGAGGGGTGGGGTCAAGCACATTCAAGCAAGTCAACAGCAGTAGTAATTTATGATGCGTGATTATGGAAATTAAACACATACTCCATGATGCTCGTGATGCCGTTCATTTATTTATTATCCACCTAACAATACAAACTAAGTCTAGTAAATGCTACTACGACGCATTAGGCTGTATCCCTCATCTCGAAAACGACATCGACTACATAGTGATACAAACCCTAGCCATGGTTAGAAGCCTGTCAATCCCCGTATACATCCATGGATCACCCAAACCTCTGATAACCCCCTCCTGAAAATCATGGCACCGGTAACACATCGGCCACGCCAGACAAGTTCCCACCTCCAGTAACAATCACATTGTACCACGGGAGTTGCCCTTTGGAAAGGCTTATCAAACATACCATAATGGGTTATCCAACACCTCAACCCGTGTTGGCAAGAGTGCGTAGCATAGGGAGTGATACCTAACCACATATATACTACATGCCTTTATAATGATACAATTAGTACGGATTACACGATACCAGAGAGACCTCGGCCATAAAGTGTAATCCATCTCCAAATACAGTCCCAGGTACACGATACTAGAGAAACATTGGCCACAAAGTGGAACCCGAGACCGTTTACCTAATCTAGGATACAAATAGTAGTTGAGTATGGACTACGCAACACTGGTAAGACCTCAACCACGAAGCGTATCCATTTCCAAATGTAGTCCCGGGGTACACGGTACCAGCGAGACCTTGGCCACAAAGTGTAACCCGCGACTACAACTAAATCTAATGCACATAATCAATGCATGAATGCAACATACATATGGCAATCATGACACCGGTACCACCTCGGCCCCGTCGGATTCTCTCTTACACACACACACATCCAACATACATACGGCGATCACAGTACCGGTACCACCTCAGCCACATCGAATCCCGTCATACATTCCATACAATTCATATCATGATCGTAAAATGACAATTTCAATTAAACATATAATTCTAATCATATGAGCAATTTAATAAATAATAAACATTTCAAAAATAAACACAGTCCATCCCTCACCTGTTTTACGATCGGTTGTGTTTAGGTTCAAGTACGACCACCGTTCGATCAATTCAGTTCTGCCTTTGGGGCATGTGTGCATCACTGTCCTAGACACAAGGAAATCATATATCAGTATGCATCAGAAACATCGAGAGGGACCCACACAGGTCACCCCCAAAGGGTACAGACATAGTTCCTAGGTGACAATACTGTCACTGGAAACACCCACCAAAAATATTAGTCTTGTTTCCAGTGGAGATGAAAGAGAGCACTTTAGGCTCATTTGTCCACCAGAAACAACCCATCAAAAATAGCTACAATGCTTCCTGTGCCATATTTCCGGTGGACACAGAAAGGTCCAACTCGAATTGGGGCTTTTCAACTCGGGCCCGATTGCCGAGATTTGTTCCTTGGAGTTTGTAGGGGATGTTTCTAGCATCATTTTAAGCCAAGAAAATCCAAATTCCACCAAGACATTTGGGAGATACGTTGATCAAACGATCGATACCCTAGTTGGTCTTTTGGCATTACATGTTGCTGGAGCTCACCGGGCTTAGTTCGAGCTCGACAACAACACCGAGAGGGTAGAACACACATCCTACAACCATAACATGGTGTGTACACCAAGATTCCATCCATACCTAGCTTTGTCTAGATCAAAATGAAGAGAGAGAGTGGCATGGGAGGTTATACTTACCTCCGACAACAATTCCGACAACAAGGCGGTAGCTGGCACCAAGGTAGGCCTTCAATCCCCTTCTCCTTCCTCTTTTTCTTCCTTCCTCTCTTTTTTCTCTCCTCTCCAATGTTGGGCACAAGGGAAATGAGGAAATGAATCCTCATTTCCCAACTTATAACTTAAGTTGGCCCTTAGGGTCCGTTTGGTTTTGGGCCTCTTTTGAACCAATCAGGTTAAAATGAGTTTTGGGGCACGAGGACCTACACAATTGGGTCCATAAGGTGTTCACATCAAGAGGAAGATGTGGAGGATGATTTGGGATCATCCGAAACCATTTACGATGCGAGTGGCAGGACCCACGGGCATCGAAACCTTGACAGCAACCAGTGGACCCACTAGAAACAGGCACCGGATTCATGCCCAGGCTGCTTCCGGTGGCTTGTTTTCGATGGTCAAGACAGCCTGCTATCTTAATAGCTTTCTGTCCCAGGGTTGGTCTTGCATGGGTGGTTGCCCTCGGACATGCCTAAGGCATTTTGACAATTATGATGCATGCCAAAAATCAAGTGAATGGAGTCGGGTCACTTACCATCTGGGATTGGAAGGTATGAATCCCCTCCAGTTAGAGAGGCATGAAATGCACGAACATGTGGGGTCATATCTACCTCTTTGACAATGTGCAGCCGCAAGCCAAAACCCAATCGTACTTTCAATCTCTGATTCGAGGCCTGTCACAATAGTTCAAATTAGACCGGATTAGGGCATGAGTGTAACACTTTGATTGTTAGTCAAGGAACTAATTTATTGCCTTTAGATGGTTGAGACCGCACTTGCACATGTCAAGTTGCCTACGTATCCCTCAAAAGGAATCAGGTCTGACGTAGTTCAAGCTATTCACCCTTTCAGACATAATATTTCTTGAGTTGATCCATGTTGATCAGTCCGGGTATTTCTTCGCCATTATGGTCTATGAGTTTTATAGCTTTATCTAGTAGAATTTCTTTGACAGTGAACAGGCCGCTCCAATTGGGCCTTAATTTCCCTCTTAGGTCATGAATTGGGGCTCTTTGTTCTCGAAGAATAAGTTCACCCTTCGGTATTTCTTTAGATTATCCATGGCTTTCATACACCTTTCAACGAGAAAATTGAGCTCGTCATGTCTTACCTTCACCCACTCTCCTTCAAGTAGCTGACTATCAAGAAGCACCCTTAGGGATGGTACCAGGATCTCTACGGGTAGAACTGCCTTAACCCCATATACCAAAGAGAAAGGGGTTGCCCCTGTCAAGGATCGTACAGAAGTCCGGTATACCCATAAGGCAAGGGGTAACTTATCAACCCAACCCTTGTGTATTTCTGCCATTTTCTGTATGATGACTTTGATGTTCTTGTTGGCTGCTTCTACTGCCCCATTAGTCTGCGGCCTGTAAGTGGTAGAGCGATGCCTTCTAATACTAAACTTTGTGTAGACTTTGTTGGTCTTGCCCTAGAAATGGAATGCCTTATTTGATATTAATTCTTGAGGCACTCCATACTGGATAATAATGTTTTCTTGAATGAATTTATCCACATTAGCAAACGTGAGGACCGCATAGGATTGAGCTTCTACCCACTTGGTGAAATAATCAATGGCTACCAAGATGAACTTGTCACCATTAAATGCCTTGGGGTTGATCTTTGTAATGATGTCGATGCCCCAAGTGGATAATGGCCAAGGTGAACTGAGCGAATGCAACTCTGTTGGCGGGATATGTATGATATTAGCAAATACCAGACACTTGTGGCATTTCTTGATAAAGCCCATCCAATCTGCTTCCACGGTGTTCCAGTAGTATCCCAGCCTAAGGATCTTCTTAGATAACATCTTGGCATTCATGTGGGGTCCACAAAGACCTTAATAAATTTCCTCCATGATGATTATAGCTTGTACCTCATCCACACACAACAATTGTATTCCGTCATTGGATCTCTTGTATAACAGATCCTCTTGAAGAATGAACTGGGTGGCATATCTTCTTAGAAATTTATTTTCTCTGTTAGTTGCTTCGACCGGGTACTTCCTTTCCCTGATGAAATCCACTATGTGAGCGAACCATGACCGACCATCCACAATGAGAGAGTTCACTGAATTTTGATAAATGGGCTTACTTCTTTGTTCTACCAGGAATGCTCGAACCCTAGCCATAGGGTTGCATTCTTCCATGGAAGCCAAGGTTGCAAGGGCTTCAGCAAACCTATTGTTATCTCTCTGGAAGTATTCAAATGAGATCTTCTCAAAATGTTTAATCACTTCTTCCAATTGTTCTTGATTTGGCTTCAGCTTTTCATCTCTAGTATTCCACTTTCCCTATGTCTGGCAAATGACAATGGATGAATCACCATAAACCTTGATCCTTTTCACACCAATAGTCAAAGTAGTTTCAAGCCCCAAAGCATAAGCTTCATATTCGGAAATATTGTTGGTACAGGGGAAGTCGAGGCGAAATGATGAAGGCAAATAAAGACCGTTAGGAGTGACAAGCAATATTCCCGCAACACATCCCTTTTGACTGGCTGCCCCATTAAAGAATAACTTCCATTCATTAACTATATCTTCTTCCTCTATTGTTGCGATTCCTTCATCAGCAAAGGCATCATCCAAGGATCTTCCATCTTCTGTGGGGTGGGCAGCTAATGATCGGCTATGGCCTGCCCCTTGATAGATTTCTGAGTAACATAGGTGATGTCAAATTCTAATAGTAAAAGCAACCAATGGGCCATCCTTCCTGTTAAGGATGGTTTCTCGAAGAGGTATTTGATGGGATCCATTCTTGAGATCAAGTGCACTAGATAGGAAACCATTTAGTGTCACAACCTTTTCGTTGCCCAAATCAAAGTAGCACAGGTTCTTTCCAAAGATGTGTACCATGTCTCGTATTCTAGGAAATTCTTGCTGAGGTAATATATAGCATGCTCTACCCCCTTTTTCTATCTCCTTCTGTGCTAGCAAAGAGCCCATAGAATATTCTCCCACAGACAGATACAATAGAAGCGGTTCTCCTTCTACCGGCGGTGTCAATACTGGTGGGTTCATGAGGTATCCCTTGATCTTGTCAAAATCTTCTTGGCATTCGTCATTCCATTCCTTGGTCTAATCCTTCTTCAGTAGCTTGAAAATTGTTCACAGATGGTAGTCAACTGAGCTATGAACCTGCTAATATACTGGATGTGACCCAAAAATCCTCATATTCGCTTCTCATTCCGAGGTGTGAGTATTTCTTGAATTGCCTTGATCTTGATAGGGTTGACCTCAATGCCTCTTTCACTCACCAAGAAGCCTAACAACTTTCCCGTTGTTGCCCCGAATACACATTTCTGAGGGTTCAACCTCAGCTAATACTTCTTGATTCTTTCAAAGAAATGCCTTAGCGCTGGAATATGCCCTTGTCAATCTTTCGACTTTACTATCATGTCATCTACATAGACTTCCACACCTTTGGTCATCATGTCAATATGGTCGTAGCAGCTCTATGATAAGTTACCCCGGCATTCTTCAATCCAAAAGGCATCATCTTGTAACAATAGGTTCCCTATGGAGTGGTGAAGTCTGTCTTCTCACGATCCTCTAGGTGCATGTTTATTTGGTTGTATCTTGAGAATCCATCCATAACAAAGCATGCCTGGCTGTATTTTACACCAATACATCAAAGTGAGGTAATGGGAAGTCATCTTTGGGGCTTACTTTGTTAAGATCTCGGAAGTCCATGCACATTCGTACCATGCCATCTTTCTTCGATACTGGTACAATGTTGGCCAACCATTGGGGGTACTTCACCCCTTGCAGAAACCCTGCATTCCATTGCTTTACAACTTCTTCTCTGATTTTCTCACTCCATTCTAGCCGCATTTTTTGGAGCCTCTGTTTTACCGTTTTTACCCCAGGGTAAGTCGACAATCGATGTTGCATGATGTTCGGGTCGATACCAGGCATATCCTCATAAGACCAAGCAAAGACCTTGGCGAACTCCTTCATAAGACTAATCATTTGTTCCACTTCTTTGTCATCAAGGACAGTGCCAATTTTTACCTCTCGAAGGCATTGGTCGGTTCCTAGATTAATAACCTGAGTATCCTCAAGGATAGGTTGGTCTTTCTTTGGTTTGCATTGTTTTATTAATTCTTGATATTTATTAAGATCATCATCAGAAAAAGGAAGCAAGTCATACTAGGAATCAGAAATTCCATTCATGAAAGAGGGAGTAACAGACTCGACATATAAGGAGTCCAGAGGCAAGTCATAATCGGAATTAAAAATTTTATTCATGAACGAAGGAGTAATAGACTCGACATACAATCACTTTGGACTCTCCTCAAGAGGGGAGGCCAACACGAAATCATAAACAACAGACTCGACTACAGACTTAACAACTGGCTTGATGCTTTTGCTAGGGGTATTCAGGCTAGTTGACTCAATAGCATGAGTAAACTTGAAGTTTTTTCCAATGTTTGTCTAGTTTAGGAGTGGTTCAGTGGCTTGCTGGATGAGGAGTTGTGGCCTTCTTCTCCTTCTGAAAAATTTGCTGCTACTTCTTCAGTGGCGTAACGGTTCTTCCGGATAGGTGCCCGCTTCTGAAAAAGCCGAGCTTTCTTAGGGTTGAAGATTGGTGGAGACTACTCAATCCTTTTTCTTTAAAGTCCATCTTTTTTAGCCTATTGACGGATGCCATCCCGGTGCCGTAGTCACATCTTTGACTGCCTTTACGAGCCTTCCCATTGTAGTTGGTTCAGGCACAGTACATACAAACCATCATCCTCTGTGCTCTTCTTTGCTTTGCATATGCACTTCTTCCTCTGAAAGGACGAGGCTTAAACTCATGTAGCTCTCGGGCTCTTGGCTCTTGTAGAAGGGAGAAAATGTAGCCTTTTAAATCAATGGGAAGTAGTAGACTCTAAGTGAGCCTTATCTTCTTTTCCCATTCTCTTTTTAGGAGGACTCAAGGACTTGGTGCCTCCTTTAATTGGATCAATGTTGTAGGGTCACCAGAGGAAGACCCAGTCTCAATCAGTGCAATTTCTACTATCCCAGTGATCCAACTATCTTGATAAATTTCATTGACTAGCATTTTCTGTTGTTCCACTTCATGAGTCACCCAGTCAAACTTGTCTTGGAAATATACTCCAAATCCTGGTTGCATCTTTGCGGCGGTTTCATCAAACCATGGTTCCACATTTTTGTAGAAGGGAAAATCCTCTCCTTCTTTTACAAAATACCGATTAAGAGTAGGGTAGTAAGAGACAGAGATCTTCCTAGTCATCTTCAACACTTTCTACCCCTTTGGTGGTTGGAGGAGTGTACCCGAGACCATTCTTTCCTTTGTTTACTGCCAAACTAGGCTACTTTGGAACTCCTCAATGATATTTCCCTAGTCCCATGCCATAAAAATATTGCATATTCTTCATCATCTGATTAACTAGCGGACTCCAGATGGCTTCATAGTTAGCAGGGATTTCTTCCTTTGGAACTTCTTTGGCAATGGCTACGCAAGTTGTGTCTAATTCAAAACCACTTAGTTGGACTTCTTGGTCTTGTACTTCCCCATTTTCAATATTGGCCAAGGTATTAACCACTTCGGGATCTCCAACTACTGTGATCACCTTTCCTTCATAAATAAACTTCATTTTTTGATGGAGACTAGAGGACACTGCCTTCGTAGGATGCAACTAAGGCCTTCCCCAGAGCATGTTAAAAGCTATCGGTATATCAATGACTTGGAAATTAGTATCAAACTTCACTGGGCCAATTTTTACGGCAAGGGTAATGATGCCAAGGATCTTCCTCTTGGTATTGTCATATGCCCATATGGTCTAGGTGGTCGGCCTCATTTCTTTCAAGTTAATGCCAATACTCTTTGCCAATCTCAAGGGTAGCACATTCAAAGCGGACCCATTGTCAACAAGAACCTGGGGAACCACCTTGTCGAGACATTCTACTGTAATGTGGAGAGCTCAATTGTGCTGGACTCCTTTGGGAAGCTTTAGATATGAGAACATCAAGGATTGCACCACATATGTTGCCCCTACTATATGTGAAAGATGTGCCGGATTTATCTAGATCAGCACTTGCACATTAGTGAGAGATTTTGAGACTGCTTCACAGTGTGAGGGGGACGCCATCAATAATCCCTAAATTGAGATGTTTTCTTGGGACTTCTTGAGTTGAGCCAAGACTGGTTTCTCTGGCTCTTTCTTCACGTTGCTAGTTCATACATCATTAGTCCTTGACTGTTCTACCACTAGATCCTTGCCCTTATAGTCTTTTCCACTTCTAGTTCCATCACATTGCTAGGTTTCTTCACAATAATCATTGTGGGATAACAATCTTCATCATCACTATTGGTTATGGTGATTATTCCTACAATAGTGTCATCCTCTTCTTCTGATTCTCCCTCCTTACTTAGGGTGGGAAGTTGAGGTCCTCCACAAATATCCACAGCCCTGGCTTGTAACTTTTTAACTATATTAGAAATCTGTTGGAATGTAGCGTCTACTGCCTTTGTGAATATGTCGTCTGACCCTATTTCCTCCAGATCATCCAACTGCTCACGGTAGTAATAGCCACCGATATTTACTTCACCCAGCATGTTGTTAATTTCTTCCACTCTTTCCTGCATCTTCAATACTCAATGTAATGGAGTATACTTCACACAGCTTTTCTTCCATCTCTAATACAGATTCCGGCTCATCTAGATAAACTTGCATCAGTTCTCCAGATCCTTCATCACTTTCTAAATCTGACGTAGAGTCATCTCCTCCCATGCAGAGGGAAGGGTAAATTCCACCTGTCGGATCAGCTATTAGATCATCACCACCAATAGTATAGACTAAGAAACATGTCAGATGTTCTGGTGAGTAATATTCTAACTCATCATCATAGTCATTGTTCAAAGGCCCTTGGTAGTCATCCCAGTCTGGATACCCATCAAACTCTTGAGAATCAAAGACATCTCCATCCTGCTCATCTTCATTTTTGTCCTCAATGTCGTCGTCATCATCCTCTTCTTCACTGATTTCCCCCTCACTTGGTTCTTCATCAGATTCTTCTGGACCATCAAATTCTCCGGCATCCAAACGCTCATAGTATTCAGAGCGTATGGACTGAAATATTTCCATATGGTTGGTCTTAACATCACTAGCTCGAAGTTGGACCAGTCCTAACTCATCATCCTCTGTGTCACTCCCTATATGGATTAGGGAGGTGTATTCCTTGATTTGCTCCCCTATGGCCAATGCAGTTACTGCTCTGAGAAGGTCAATTGTAACCTCTCCAATTACTCCTGGATTTCCATCTGAAGATACAGTGGGATGAATTAGAGAAGTGGGATCACTCTCCTAGTCTTCTCCTAAAGCATTCACCAATCCTGTTGATGAGGTCATTTTTGGGGAATCTGGTAGTGCAAGCATATCCTTCCAATTGTACCCATCAGTCCATCCTTCTCTTGGGTTATATATCGAACCCTAAAAATGGGATCGGTATGAGGGTGATGAGGATAAGAAGCGGGATGGTATGAAGATGATGTAATGTGAGAGGTAGGATATGAAGATTGGGGGTGATAGGATGAGGAGATTCCTTCACTTTGATGGTGGGGGGAAGGTTGATGATATGGCAGAGGCTAATAATATGGTGAAGGTGGAATGTATGGTGGGGGTTGTTAATGTGGTGTGGTGGATTCTTCTGTTGATGAGGAAGGATGAACGGCGGGCGTCTGATCTTCTGACTCTTCTTCTGATGATTTTCTTCTTCTGGGAGTCCTCATGACTCCATCCCATTGACTCATGAGTTTCCTGTAAGCGTGGCCATTCATATGATTCTTCCAAGCCCTAGGTACAATGTGTTAAGTGGGGTCACTCTCTGTGGCTTCTTCCTCTAGATTATTCACATGATCAGGGAGTGGATTAGTGTTGACATTGGGAGATTGCTTGACCTTGACTTCAATGGTCCCGTTGTCTACCAAGTCCTGAATTGCATGCTGTAATCCTAAGCATCTTTCAATGTTGTGCCCCTTCTGAGTGTGGTAAGCACAATGTTCATAGTCCGTATACTAAGCCGGAGGAGGGTTGCTGATCACTCTTAGGGCCACTATCTCTAGCAATCACTATTTCTTTAACTTTTCATATGCTGGCATCATGGGCATTCCTAAATCAGAAAACTGCCTTCTTGGACTAGGGGCCTTCTGGGAGGGTGCATCTGCTTGTATTATGAATGGTTGTGAAGATGTGGCTGATGAGCCTGACTGCTGAACTGCACTCACCATATTAGTTTTTGGACTCTTTCCATGCCCAAGTCGGGTGTTCTTGCTTGCATCTTGGGAGGATCCTTGATACTAGGCCTCTCTCAGAATTCTATTCTCCACTCGTGTGCCGATGGCTATTAAGGCATCAAAAGTTTGTAGATGTTGATAGTAAAGAACATCATACTAGGGCTTTGACAAGTTCTCTATCAACATCTCCACTTGCTCTGCTTCTGAAGGCCGATTTGCCATCTTGGCGGCCTTATCTCTAAACCTCATTAAGAAGGCGGTGAATCCTTCTCTAGGTTATTGTCTCAACATCTCAAACTCTTGACGTTTCACATCCACTTCAATATTGTATGAGTAATGCTTGGTGAAGGCTTTCACCACTGTTATCCAATTCTGAGTTTGGGATGACTCGAACTATGTGAGCCACCTTAGTGCTGGTCCTGATAGGGTTAGCATAAAGGCTTGCCCCATCTGGTTATCTACAAGTTGCCATGACTTGGAGATGCTGAGGAAGACTTTGAGATGAGCTTTGGGGTCTCCTGACCTATCAAGCCTGTCGGTCTACCACTTGAATTTCTCAGGAATCCTTGCCCAGAAAAGAAACTCTTTCATCTAAAACTACTGTTTGGCTTTTCAAACTCTTCCCTTCTCAAAACATATTTTTCAACTTTTCCAATTGTTCCCTAACTTTCCTTTCTCTATCCATTTCTAGAGGTTCCATTCGGACGTGTGCTGCAAACTCCTCTTCTTCATCTTCAATCACTACCCTCAGAGGAGGGACCCTAGAAGAGACCCCTCGTTGATCATTTGGATGGGTAGGGGAAGATCCTCCTTGACCAGTCGGCCTAACTTGCTCTAGTTCTCTTAAGTTAACTCGGGAAGAGTTCCCACGATAACCTATAGCTCCATTTTTTTCCACATCTCCCATAGCCGATGCCGACTCATTCCTGGGATCAGTTCTGGGAGGATTCTGAAGTGCATATAATATTTGAGCTATCCCTCTCTTGACTTCAGCCATTTCTGTCTGTAAGGCCTCCATGGGATGGACCTAGGCCTGTTCGGGTGATTCAAAGTCGTGTGGATCCATACTAACTGGGTTGTAATCACTTGGTGGTAGACAGTCTCGAAAAGACGATGGAGGTGACACTTGACTTAGGCGAGTCAACCGATTACCCTGACGTGTCCAAAGGGACCACGGAGAATACTTGAGGTGTGGAATTGTGCCTGAACCAAAAATGGCTTATTTTAGGATTCTTGAATTCCCAACCCCTTATTCACACATTCACTAGATTAACAACCAATGATCCATCCAAAGTTAGTCCGCTTAATGATAGGGGTGGATAGGGTTTGATTCCCCTAGTCCACTCGATGTCATAAGTGGGAGATTCAAACAAATGGTTTGTCGAGAATATTCCCATAAAATATTCTATGTAATAAAGTCACGTTTTCCTTGCTCTTTCTCCCACTCGGTGTCCTTCCTCCTGATTTTCTCGGGACTTCTCGGGACTTTACGTGACTCTAACGGGATTGTCCCTAAGTCACATATTTAGACATTTTTATTAAGGAGGAGGGACACCTTCTATCTGAAACCCACTTAGGAAAGCAATTCTTTACGATAGGAATATAAGGTAGGAACATTCCTTTTCAAGACCGCAAACAAGTTCTACAGTTAGCTTGTGGCACTCCTAGCTTCATCATCTATTTTCTACATGATGTTGAGTATGCAATGGATGCAATAGGACCGACAAGGCTTCCTTGATAGGATCTATGCTGCTGGCACAATTATGAACATCCTCACCGTTTAATAATACCCCACACCCTTGTATAGGAAGCGGGTATTATTTGCTCTTAGAGTACTCTCCATAACATGCGCTGACCTCCCTGAGGGTGCGGGCATGATAGGGAAACCCTCAGCAACCGATTTCACTTCAAACACGATGCATGATGCAGTTAGTGAATAAAATTACAAATATAGGGTTAGCCAAACACATTTTCAAAAAAATGTGGTGAAAAATGTCCTTGCATTTGAAGGAAGCATCTAGTATCGGAAGCTTGACATTTCTCCCCAGTGGAGTCTCCACTGTGAGGGTAGCGGCCGGAGATGATGATATCTCTTCCCTTAGGGGGAGAAAAGGACTTACATCCCATCCTCTCTCATCTCTCTTTCTCTTTCATATGAGGGGAGGGGTTTGTGTCATGTGTGTTTTGCTTGCAGACCCCGCACCGCCGTATCACCACTCAGAGATATGTGGAGGCCTATTTTGTAAGAGTGTAAAAATTCATCATTTGAGACAGGGGTTTGATGATGGCCCAATACAGGGATCGAGATCATACAAATGGCGGTTTGGAGTTGCCACTTAGGATTATGGGCTTAGGACCCGGGGTGGGCCCAATTTATGAGAAAAAGGCCTAAAATTTAGTCTGGTCTAGAGATTTAGGGTAAATGTTAGGTTGTAGAATTGGGAAGGTGTTAGGCACCCAATCTACCCAGTTCGACTGGTCTTCCTACTAGATGCTTAAGAACGAACATTTTTCATAATTATTACTATTCCACATACATGGCTAAGTTATCACACATATATACATTGACTGAATTTAAACTACTATATACATTAAGACAAGGTCTATATAAAGTCTACATGATGATAATTGGGTTGAGAAACTGTACCTGAACTTAACCCCTGTTTCAGGTCAAGAGGGGTGGGCCCCTGATTAGTACTGGCTCGAACTATCTTTAAAATTTTTCCTGGCTCAGGGGAAGATGGTCTTGACCTCCAACTTCCTTTCTTGAGAGATGCTGACTGTGATGGTATTTGGACAGGGTTCCGACTAGGAATTGTTACTTTTGGATTTGGATTCAGACAGAGCTTAGGCTAGGGAAGGCTATTTTCGATCTTAATATGAGGTGGCACTCTGGCAAAGCTTCTACTGGGGATAGGCTAGGGGAGGGCTAAGCTGAGGTGGCACTCCAGTAGAGCTTCCGCTGGGGATAGGCTAGGGGAGGACTAGGTTTAGGTGGCACTTCGGCAGAGCTGCTGGGGATAGGCTAGGGGTGGGATAGGCTGAGGTGGCACCTCGACAGAGCTTTTGCTGGGGATAGGCTAGGGGAGGGCTAGGCTGAGGCTGCACTCTGGCAGAGCTTCTGGTAGGAATAGCTATTTCTAAAAAGATTCCAGGGGCACTCGGAGAAGGCTTCCGCTAAGAACTGCTATTTTTGGAAAGAAATGGATTGCCCTAAAAATGACTGAAGATCTCCAAAGCCCCAAAGGACACTTTGAAGACCCGAGCAGAGTTTCAAATCTTGACAAAGATCTCTTTGTAGACCCGAAGAACCTCAAGGGAGAGGGATTTCTATTTCTGGTAAAAGTCAAGAACACTCAAAGGAGGGAGTTGAAGAACACACTATTTTTGGAAAAAATGGATTGGACTAAGAACTTGGATTGAAGATCTTCAAAGTTTTGAAGCACACTTCGAAGATCCAAATACGATTTCGAATCTTGACGAAGATCGCTCTAAAGACCCGAAGAAAATCAAGAGGGGGGGAGGAGGAGAGAGGGCAGAGCTTCACTACTATAGAGTGAGGTGGGGTTGTTTGGTGTGTAAAATCCAAAGGAGGTGGTATTTATAGGTTTTCTGGACCAATGAGAAGGAAGCATAATTTTTACCCAATAGCCAGAAGAGTGTTCTTGGACTAAAATAGGTGAGGCAAGCTTTTATCTAATGGGCGAAAGGGGTTCTTGGGCTAAAATGGGTGAAACAGGCTTTTATCC
This sequence comes from Macadamia integrifolia, assembly GCF_013358625.1. Classification (NCBI taxonomy): domain Eukaryota; kingdom Viridiplantae; phylum Streptophyta; class Magnoliopsida; order Proteales; family Proteaceae; genus Macadamia; species Macadamia integrifolia. The sequence continues at coordinate 15,747,577 of NC_056566.1, forward strand.
AATGTGTAAAAGAGGTTTTGGGGAGAGAGAATCCTTAGCTAAAAAAGTAGGATTTTGGTCTCAAGTGGGTGAAGAGGGAATCTCTTCACCCACCGGGCCAACGAAAAACCAATCTCGGCCATTGCTGGTGGCGCACAAGATAGGGCCGAAGTGCACGGGGTATGGTCAGTATAGGAGGGCAGGCAATGTGGGCAATGTCATGGGTGTGCGGCGCATGGCATGCGGGTAGTGGCATGAGTGGCATGGGTGTGCAGCACTATGGCATGCGTGCGCAGCACACAAGATATGGGCAACAACTGGCAAAAGGGCACAGGCATGGGCAGAGGGAGCGCGGGTCATGGCCTGCTGGACCATAGGTCATAGGCAAACAGGGCATGGGCATGGGCAGGCAGGCCCGTGTGCGAGCTGGCCTGCTGATTAGCACGCGCAGCTCGTGCATGATCATAGATTTTTCCGGTGACTATCACGGGAGATCTGACGATCCGATTTTGATGTACCATATATTGTCAAAATCATATTTTTGAGCACTATCCATCTGTACACTCATCTTGATCAGATTCTTTTGTATATGAAAAGTCAAAATGGACCTTATTCTCTCCCTCACGGGGGTTTCCAAGGTTTCGGGTAGGGGAATGTTTCTGGGTTATCTGGGTAGGTAGGGGATGAATTTTTAGGGTATTTGGGTAAGAAGGGGATTGTTTCCATCATCATCTCTATTGATCAAAAGCCAAAAGTCGCGTCCAAGATCCACATTTCATCATAGCCGGAGGAGGGTGACAAAATTGGGTGTCTACACCAGTTTGGTTAGAATACCATTAGAAGGCCCAGATAACCTTTTGGCTTGGTGGTTTTCCGGTTTAGTTGGAATACCATTGGAAGGCCTAGATAACCTTTTGGCTTGGTGGATTAGTCTGAATACCATTGGAAGTCCCAGATACCCCCTTTGGCTTGGTGGTCTTCCAATTTAATGCAATCGAACTACCATTGGAAGGCCTAGATACCCTATTGGCTCGATGGTTTTCCTGTTTAATTAGAATAGCATTGGAAGGCCTAAAAAACTGTTTGGCTCTAGGTTTCTAGTTTAATGCACCTGGAATATCATTGGATGGCCCAAAGACCATTTATAATTTGAATTATTGTGTACTGACATCTTGGCAGGAACAGATCAAGGAATGTCATGTAGTGGCATAGGTAAGCTTCCAACTTCTCTAGTTAAAATTTTCCAGATAGAGTCATATTAATTTCTTGATTAATCAATGATTTAACCAATTTATAAAATTTCTGATGAATTATTTGCCCGATTTTGCACATTTGCACATTCGCCATCATTGAGCAGGATGACGGCAGTACATGCTCATGGTGACAAAAATTGGGGAGATTATTTCTTTGTCCTTCGGCCTTGGTACAGACCTCGGCTAAAGAGGGGCATTATATTTTGTCACTCACCCTGACAGTGATGACATACACGGAACGATCGAGGTTCATGCTTCAAATCAGAAGGGAATCTAGGCCTTTGATGGTGATCCAAATAATGACAGTGACTCGAGAATCAACCCTAAACCCTAATTCAATACCTAAGCCAGAAATGACCCTAAACTCTAACAAAATCTTGAACCAGGCAGTGGCCTGAATCAGCTTGAAACCCTAATTTAGCCTGGGCCAATTTTAGATCCAATCTTGTGGCACCTAATACTAGCATATTATAAATTGATGAATTCATTCTAAGTGCTCTCCAATAGTGCAGAAACGGCATGAATAAGGATTGTCAGAAAAACCCCCAGTCGGTAAAAGGGTAGAAGTCCCCTCTTTTTTGTTTTTGATTTTTATGATCAAGTAAGGAGCTTGAAACCCACACCATTGGATAGTGCTCGGAAAGACGGTTCCAACGATATATTTCACGTAAAAATTAGACCATCGGATCTCTCGGAATCGCTCCTGAAAGTTAGAAAGGGGATCAATCGACCCGATTTAGACCCAGTTTTTCTTGGGCCCACCATGTTTTGGTGCACTGGAAAATCTGCCCACGGACCCACCAGGTCTCTCACGGCCCTGCCAAACCTCTTACCAAATCTAGAAATAAAAAATAATAAAATAATAAAAAATGATTTTACTAAAAATATCTTTTAGGGAAACAATATTGACAAGCCCTCTAAAACTTTGATGAACCCGCCAATTTCAAAAAAAAATAAGGTAAGTTTTGGGTATTTAAAATGTGAAAAAAAAACATTTTTGGAAAGGATTTCAACAGGGCCCGTGGGAACCTGCCATTTTTTTTATAGTAGGCTCATGGCTATTTCGGACAGACCTGTAAGAGGGAGGGTTGACACTTATAAATAGTGTTTCCCCTCCACACAAAGATGGCCAAAAAAGAGGAGAAGAGAGAGATTAGAAGGAGAAAAAGGGAGAAAAAAAAGGAAAAGAGGGAGAAGAAAGAAGAAAATAGGGAAGAGCGGGATGAGAAAATTCCTCTGTCTTCCACCCTTGAGGAGCTCGCCAGAGCCTGAAGTACTACCAAAGGCCTAGATTCCTCGAAGGAGAGAAGCAAGTAGCTGAGGTCAATCCTTTTTAAGCCAGGGATCTTCATCAGAGGCGTCGAAGCATCAGCCGGGGTCCATCCCCTCTTGACCCTAAACAGGGGTCAAGGTCAGGTATAATCTCCTAGCAGAGTAGTCATAATCTAGATCATCCATTAAAATAGCATGTGTATAGTGTTGTATATTAATAGCATAGTCATGCATGTGGGTTAGGGGAATCTTTGAAAATTAGCATCTAATAAGAAGACCAGTTCAATCGGGTGAAGTGGGTGCCTAACACCTTCCCCACTTCATAACCTGGCACTTACCCAAATCTCTGGACCAAACCAAGTCAATATCAGGCCCTCCCCATGGATCGAGCCCACATCCCAAGTCCTAAACCTTAACCCTAGGTGGTAACTCCATTTGTTTCTCGTTGTTATTTAGAAGATACCCAAGGTGGATAGCCCCGTAAAATATGCCCACATGTGTCTTCCAGCGAGGATGCGATGGCGCAGCCGCCCGCAATGGTGCGCGACCCCACTTACACCATCCAATGTGGCCGAGGTTGTTTCCAATGTTGATACAAACCCTTCGTGGCTGAGGTAGTATACAGTGTGTGGTTTATAAGGATTATTTGAAGGGGCTTACCGGGTATTGAAGTACTCATGTAGGGACCGGTATACTCCTAACTCATAACTTTCTTGTATTGCTGGATGACCGATGGTAAATTTCAAGACCAAAGATACCACCTATGTTGTAGTAGCACTAAGACCCCATCAGGAATTAGTTTTGTTGAATAGCCTTGTGTGATAATAATCTGGATCGTGTAATTGCATTCATTTAGTCTTGTTGATATTTGTTGTTGCATTCATACTTGTTTGTATTTGTTTGCTTGTCCACCCCTCACTAGGTTTAAAAAAAGCTCACCCCATTTGTTGTATGTTTTTATATGGTGATCAAAGTAATCCTTCAGATGCTATTGTAGAAGTACCAGCTCTGTATGGAGATGAACTATGGGATGAGAAACCAATTGAACACGAGTCAGGATGTGTTTGTGAGGATTGTGCCTATGGGGCACCTTGAAGATGATATTATCATTTTCTACTTTTGATTCTTTTGTGTATATAATGAATGTAACCCTATAGGTAATACTTGTAATTATGTTTAGGCAAGATTAACCATTCTTTTGTGTAAATATTATGCATATCAATAAAATTTCCCCGGTTGTATTTATCTTATTGTTTATCAAATACTTGTAGATTTTAGTTCATTTTATAAATTATGATCTTAAAGTACTGCATCGATGATCCTAGTTGGATTTTTGGATATGAGATCATGTAAAAATCACTAGCCTTTAGGTAAGTGAAGGTGAAGTGTGATAAGAATAGAGAAGAGAAAGATTAAAAGAGAGTCTAGGAGAGGGGAGAAGCCAAGAGAGATCGAGGAAGGTTGAGATGGGGATGGAAAGTAGATAAGGGAGAAGGTTGGGAATTTGAGTTCAGATAGTGGTATTCCAAGGTATAATCGAAACTTAACATGATTTACTTGTTATGCATGGAATTTTCTATTCTATGTACGTATGCTTTGAATGATTTTAAGTATATTTTATATGTAAGAAAAGTTGAAAATCAATGATTTATGCTACATGTTTTGGAAATATTATTTGATTCTTATGAAAGGAATCCATGATTGTTAATTTATCGAATACATTATAAAAAATATTATTTTATAGATAATGGAATGGAAAGCCATTGGACTGTAACCCTTCCAACATGGGGTTATGTGTTGGGATGGATTTTTTAGCACAAGAGTGAGACAAGAGTGAGACAAGAGTGTGATGTTTAAGGACATCGTCTAGTTTTGATCCAAGAGGTTTCCATTCACAATTCCATTGTGTTTGAGTATATGGATCGGAGGTGAGCAAGAGTGTGACATTAAGGAACGTGGTTTCCCCTCCATAGGAGCCCATTATAAACTCCAAGAGCTAATAGACTGAGTCCCATCCCAGTGATTGTGTTCTGAGATATGCTATGTTAATTTTAGCTGTGCCACACTATGGACCTAGTGAGACTATAATTTGGAACTTTATTATGGATATTTGGACTCATTGCATGTTTTGATGAGACTTATATATTTTACTATATGTGATTATGTCATGTTCCATCTTACAAAGCTAATTTCATTTACCTCGCCCCAGTACAACTATTTTGTCCCATAGATTAGGTGTGATTTAGTGTAGAGGGAAGGCCAATTGAGAAGTTATGATTTGTAATTTTGGGAATTAATTTATTTTTATTGTAATTTAATATACGGAACACAATATTCATAATTAAGTTCGAGGTAAATTGTTATGTAATTTAATGGAATGAGTGCGCATCGGAAGTATGGTGATCGTTTTAGGTGACGACCCTTACTCCTAGGGTGAGTATGGGGGCGTTACACCAAGTCTCTTGGATAGGGAATTTATTCACCCAAAGATACAAAGATTTTGTGTCCTAGGTGTTTTAATCTATGTTTGAAATGAATACATGTAATTGATCTTTGATATGACATGAGGTTCCCCTACTACACCAAGGAGCATCGGATATACCTCACACCCGACCTTTGCTGTCAGTGTTCAAATAGTACGTTGATGCGTCCCTTTAATATACATGAAGGTATTGAACTGGAGGGTTGTGAGTTCACCATGGAGCCCGTAGACCTTCATACCAGTTTCATAGCTACTTGTCACGTGGGCGACCATGTATAGTGCAGTGCAAGTGTGTGAAAGTGTAATGCATGATTCTTGTTAATTACAACAAAACCCTAACAAACATGTTCTTTGAATACTAGGCTAAAACAATTAATTTGCAAACAAAGCACTCATGTATGACCTAATAGGCTAGATTTAAAGTTGAACATGGCAATCGCTATTGGAGTTGCTATTGTGAGGAACCAGGCTATTAATGGGGAACCATCAATCACTCTATTGAATGAGAGCTACCACCTAGATTAGGGTTTAGGACCCATTGCTAATTGAAATTGAAAGAGTTACTCCATCCGAATTGTTTAACCACAGTATAGGGTTCTTGTCAAGTTGCAGTCCAAGGAAGGATTTAGGCACCTCAGTCCACCTAGTAAAATTTGGACCTCTACCTTAGGTTTGATGCACAAGTTATTGATTATGCAGTCTAGGTTTGCATACATACAAGCATTACAATCGCTCATGCATTGAAAGAAAATCATGGATGAAAAATGTAAATGGAATGTTCAAATCCACATACCCGTATCTAATTGTTCTACACGATTAGTATACAAAAAATAAAGCAAACATCTATAGGAGCGGAAGGTAAAGACGAAGCTAGACCTAGCATTCATCTTATGAATATAGTATACGTGAAATTGAACATAGGGTCAGGGTCATTTGCATACAATTAATACAAACATTTAATCTAAACGAGTACAACATTGCATAATCAGTAAAAATATTGAACAATTGAAAATGAAGAGATGTAATGCACAAATATGCTGAAAAGAAAGAATAACAACGAAAAAACATTCGTAATAAATTAAATAAAATTTATAATTTTGATAAAATTGTATTAAATAGGAAACATTGAGGTAGAATATTTTTGTAATAAACCTCGAAAAAATTCCTTTAGTCGACCTGCAATCTAAGATTCCATTGAAGGAAAATCTTAGGTTTTGCACTGGCCAACAAGGAATAAAATAATATAAAAAATAGCAAATAGAAAAATTATAAAAATTGTACAGTAGCTGTATTACAGTATAATGTTCAATTTTGAAGAAGAATGTTTTACAAAAATCCCTACAAGAGATGATGTAACTTGTTGCACATCACTGCTGCCCTACTGGGGATAGCAATGAGTGATGCTCAGTAGAAGTGAGATAACATGGTATGAAAAATTCATAATGAATATATATACAGCTAATGTACAACTTTTTTGAAGAGTGATCTTTGGTTGGAAAGGGTGTATGCTCAAGTGTGATCAGTGCAGGCTCAAACTGGTGCAAAGTACAACAACAATCCCTAATGATTCCAGTGTGCGATTCTCGCCGGCTATGACTATGGCTTGAATTAACACAGGGGCTTTGGTCCAATTGAGTTTTTGACTCAATTTGGGATCAGAATATGGTCTATGGGTTGGTCTGGTAAGTTATATATATATATATATATATATATATGGCAAAGCCATTAACCATTTATGAAAATATTTTTGTTCATTTTTTAAAACCATCATATGCCAAAAATGAAGTAAAAGTATGCCTTGGGTGAGGATAAAAGCTCAAGCATAAATAAATGAACCATTTGCATCTCAGAGGATTCCCATCTCATCATTACATAGCCCTTCCAACGGTGAAAAAAATGTGGTGTCTACATCCTGATTTGAAGATCAAAAGGTTGCTCGCAAATTGAGCGACTGAACCACCATCACTTAGAGAATCCTTGGATAAAGAAGACTTGCTCACCTTAAGAAAACGCACTACTAATCAAATATGTAACCTCCAAGTAAGGAGCAGATCTATCCTAATTAGGAAAGATACTTACAGAACTTCTAATCGTCCTTCAAAGGAAGGATAATCTCCCCCCACTGAGCAAGATTTAGAAGGTTCCTATAATAGGAATAACTACTATCTATACACTCTCCAAGTATAATACTTACTATACTCAGACTACTTACTATATTCAGACTCCTACCAGGATTAGGACACCAGCCTAATTGGGACTCTCCATGGCCACCACTCCACAACTATAAACTCCTAGGTAAGCACCCCTTTAAAGGAAACTGATTCTTTTTCATCCTCTTTGGAAATACTGTTTGCAGAGAGATCTGACTTAGGCATCAAAGAGTTTCCTGTTAGATCAATCTAATGCTTACTCTCTTTTGTATGTTACTCTATGCAGGATGTATGAAAAACCTAGAACAATTTCTTACCGCAACAATCCGCATATCTCATTTTATTGTCTGAATTTTCAGGATCTAACACCATTCCAATGCCTTATGCCAGGAAGCTAGCAAAGGCTAGGGTTTTGTTTGCTGGAAAGCCTAGAAAAGTGAAATATATTAATGTACTACAATATGGTTAGAAGATAGAATAAATTGCTTCCTTGATCAATTAACTGAACCATACAAGAAGCTGATTTAGCCTGACCAAGTATTACAGATCATACTGGGGGAGACATGAAATCTTCTCCGTTAAAGTTTTAGTTATTTGTGACGAACATTCAGAACTTATTCTTTTAGAAATGGTTTATTATATCTATATGTGTGTGAGCAAATATTTTCATTTTCTGCAGTATGGAGTTTCTCTCCAGATCTTCTGGTGGTGATGACCCCCTTGTTGCTTTTGGTGGATCAGATGGTGTCATTAGAGTTCTTTCAATGATGATAACATGGAAGGTTAGGGAGCCTGTTATGTTGATTTTTTGTTCTTACTGTCAACTTGTTTGTTTTCAGCATTGTGTGATGAAATTTGTTCATTGGCAGCTTGTCCGACGGTATACCGGTGGTCACAAAGGTTCAATAGCTTGCTTGATGACATTCATGGCTTCTTCTGGTGAGGTAAATTTTGTTAAGTATTTTAATAGAGCCAGATGATTAAGATTCTCTATGCTAGTTAAGTATTATCTCAGGCTTTGCTGTTTTCTGATTTGGACCTGAACAGCTGTCGATACCTTATTATTGGGTTACATGAATGATGTAGTTACTATCAAAATAACCACCCAAACAAAGAATTTAACTAAATTCTTAAAAATTATATATATATATATATATATATATTATTTTTTTCATTTTATTGAAGGCGGCAATGTTGAATCCACTCTTATTGTTGCACTTCGGAAGTTACCTAAAATTTACTACTTGTGCAACATAATCATGGGTCTCGGGTCTCTCTCCATGAGTATCTTGGGATGTAACAAACATAAGTTGAGTACAAGGGTCAATTTTTAGTAGAAATATAGTACATGTCATAAGTTACAAGAACTTGTGAATCCAGTGTATAGCACTGGCTGCAGCTTCTGCTAGTAGAATAGGCGTCAGGTTTATGGTCTAGGGATCAACTCCTGTTACACGCATTTCTCCCCCCTTTTCTATCATCTCCCTCTTGTGTGCGAGTAAAGTCCCCTTGGGCAGTTCTATAGGATGTAAATAACAAAAAAAAAAAAAAAAAAAAGTCTACATGACAAGAACCCCACAAGTGATGGACATTGTTAATTAAATGCCAAAATAGAGTGTTTTTAAAACACGAGTCGGTCACAATTAATATCGATTCGAAATTGGTTCAGATCGGACTGCACAATCATGGTTTTAAAACTTAGAGTATGCACGATCATGGTTTTAAAACTCAGGATCGGTCACAATTAATATCAATTCGAAATTGGTTCAGATCAGACTGGATTGAACGGATTTAACGTTGTTTCTAAAAAAAAAAAATTGGGGTTCTTAACCATTTACCTTATCCTTTACCGATGGTTGATTGGGGAATGGTCTCAATCGATACTGATCTGGACAGGACTATCTTTATCGATCTTATTTTTAAAACCATGAACAACATAGCAAAGTGCACCAAGGAAGTCATTTCATGTGCGAAAGAAAGAGTGAGTAGGCTATTATAAAGAGAAGGGTAGGGGACCACTGCCACGTTGCGCGGCTCATGTGCCAGACATGAAATGATCACCCCACCCCTATGTGCGAAAGAAAGAGTGAGTTTTTTTTCGGAAAAAAAGAGCGTGAGTAGATTCTTATAAAGAGAAGGGCAAGGGATCATTGCCATGTTGCGTGGCTCATGTGCCAGACATGAAATGACCATCCCACCCTTATGAGCCCACTACCTCTATTGGATGGATGCTTATGTACATTTTTATTGGTCTTTTTGCTAGCTAGTATCAAAATTTGAGAAATTGGATTGGATCAGCTTGAATTGGTCAGATCAGATCAGTATCAGCCCCATATGATATCAATTCTTGGTTGATGCCATATCGTTGAATCAATGAGAACAAAAGGTGATGACAATCAAGATTATTTCTATCCGATCTGGGCTTTGTTTGGATTGGGATGAGATTGATATCGGCCCTATCCGATGACTCCGATTCGAAGACGAATTTGGGTGTAATTGTGTAAGCAATTGCTGGCACAGGGGCCACGTGACCCGGCTGCCTTCTTTTTGCCCTGTTGAGTACCCTGGAAAGGGTATTTACGTAGTTTTATTGAAAACAAGAGGCTTCTTGCCAAGGTGTTTCTTATTTAATCTGCGTACTCCCCTTGCAAATTGATTGTCAAGCTGTTTTAACTTTCTGTTTCTGTGTGCGTCTTACCTGCATTGTTTGTTTTGTGCTTTTGTCATCGTTTTATGCTCTTCTCCCTCTCTCTTTTCTGTGGAGAAAAAAAGCGTAGCAAAACGCGGCACAGCAATGGCTCTCAAGCTTAATCCCCTCCTCTTTCAATCTCAAAAGTATCCATCTTTTGGGCTCCCCACGGCTGCCAATCTCAGATCTCCTAAGGTTTTCATGGCATCCACCCTTCGTTCTAGCTCCAAGTGAGTTCATCGCTGCCTTGATGAATCTGAGATTCTCTGATTGAATTTTCTCTTGCTAGATTGATTGGATGGATCTCATTTGGGTATTCGTTTTAGTGTTGTTTTAGACTCTGGGTCGTTGTTTCTCCTCTTAATTTAGGGTATGTTTCGTGGATTCTGATGATCTCGTTCTCTGATTTCGGCTCTGTTTATCTGTTTCTCGTTTGAATTCGTTGAAAAATTGTCTGATTTAATGTGTTTTTCGTATTTATTTGAAAGTGTTTGATTTGATTTCTTGTTTTTCATCTTGTTTGATTAATGCATGTTGGGTGTAGTAATATGTGTTGGTTTTCGTTATTTCCGAGGATGGTTCGTGTTCTCCATCGTTATTTCCGAGGATGGTTCGTGTTCTCCAACTTTCCCTTAAATTGGAAGTTTAACCTTGTTCTTGTCGAACTGGGTAAACTTTTCCTTTTTTTGGTAGGTAGGGGAACTGGGTAAACTTTGAATGGCTGTTTTCCTTACGTAGCTGTAATGGGTGCCTGCGTGTAATGGATTTTTTTTCTTGGTAAATGTGTAATGGATTGCTTACGGGGTCGGGCTGCGGGAGTTCAGAATTCGTATATTCTTCTTTTATGATGATCATCTTGGCATATTTCTGATTTAAAGTTTGTTATGTGCTTAATTTGTTGAGAATTAGGTTTGATTTTGAGGTTTTTTTTTCTTAGGTTCTTAGTTGGGTTGGTGGAATTAAATTTTTTCCTCTCTCTCTCTCTCTCTCTCTCTGAAATGTATGCAGATTTTCATTACCGATTCCCTTCTTAATTGAATAATAAAATAATTGGCTTATGAAAGGCAAATTAAGCATTGGGTTAGATTTGTGGGGTTTGGACTGATTCATGTTTGAGTATTCTATTATTTCTTCATTGTGCATGTGGAAAATTAATGTGCCTTCTCTTTCACTTGGATGCTGACTGAAGCATGTTGGTTTTGTGGATTAGTTCTTAAATTTGTCGATCATGGGCTGGCATTTCAGAAGGCTCCTGTCTAGTTCCTCAATTTAGTAAAGTTTTCCATGATATTTTATTTTATGGCCTGTTTGTTGGGTTAATGTCTTTACTTCTATCTTTAAATGATTTAATGGGTCTTTGTCTACCCCCAGCCCGAAGTGATAAATTTTGCTACTTTTCCTTGTATTGCGGTTTACCTGCTAAAATTTGTTACAATCCTTCTGAGGATGGCTGTGATGGTTGATGACAGTCTGTTGGGTGAGATTTGATATTTTGAAATAATTGTATTTGAGTTGATGTATCTTGTATTAGTTGTTTCCAAACTAGGTGACTGGATCTTTGACTTTTCCCCTTTGCTTGTAGTTTTAATCATGTCTATCTCGAAAATTTTGCTTTTCTTATTGCTCCTCTTTTACTTTTCTTTGTTTTGGGTACAAATCAGTCAGCTACTTTGATGCTATCGTCTATTCTATGGGTGTTCCTTTTGAATAATTTTCCTGAATAAATTTATTGAAATAGGAATATTGGTCTAAAATAAAATGTTTATTTCGCCAAGCTTTCCTTCTGTTGGTGATTTGCACTCACTGTAAAACTTTATTTTTTCCATAGTTTGATCTTGTTTTGGGAGCTCAGTCTTGTGGTGGGTGTTATGAGTTACAAGATCTACCTCATAACTTATCCCCCACATACCCCCGGTGGAATTTTGATTTTTTTTTTTTGGGGCGGGGTGGGGGTGGCTCTTAGCTGAAACTGAGATTATTTGGAATCAGTGGGCCTGATTTTTTCTTTTATTCTTTTTATTATTTCTCCCTTTAAAGAAAATGAATTTTATTGGAAGGGGTAGGAAGAGCCCACCAAAAGAAGGCTGTCACTATACTATATATGCAGCCTCACGTTATCTGACTACAAAAAGGTTAGACCTGTTACTTCTAATGTTATAAACTGTCCAATTACTGAATTCCTTACATAAAGTGGCCCAAAAAACAGTAAGGTTGTTAGCTTTTGCTGCCATCCATAAGCTGGCAGAAAATATTTCTCAGAAACTCTCCTGTTTCAAGCTTATTAGCCATAATCACTGCTGCCAGAATAAGGGATCGGTTTTTCTTCCCCGTTCTGCTAGTCCGTGTGACGCATCTACTGTTGAAAAGATCAGGTAATTGATGTTACATCACCAGGCAGATGCTTGAGTTCAAAAGCTCCCAAAATTTCCCTTGCAATATGGAATTGTTTCAAGAAGTTTGGGCTGGTCCTCATGCATTACACGCTTACACTGGGAATTTCTTATGATAAAGCTCCTGTTTCTCAGATGATTACGAGTCAAATACTACCCAGTAAGCAACACTCAAATAATTGTACCTGAGAAGGAAGGTATTCACAGAGATAGCTTTGTCCAGAGAAGGGAATGTTCTGAAACCTAACATCTGTAGTTTGATAGAAAACTACCCCACTCACCATAATATTTGCCCCCATGTTCTCTGGCATCAATAAGCAAATTCAGCAGTAGGAGAAATGATTCCCGCTCCTCATCTTGTTGAAATTTCTCCTCTGAAGTGAGGATAGGATTCTAGCTCACCATTTGCTCTCATTAGTGGCCTCCATATAATGGCGCAAGCATCTTTGTCCTGGTTCAGTTCGTATTTGTTGTAAATTATTAATTTTATTGTTGGATATCCTTTTAATGGAGTGATCTGATTCCGATTGAAGAAGCTAAAAGAGCTAGGGGCAAGCCTAAAATGACCAAAGGAGAAGTAGTGAGGAATGACATGCATAGTCTAGGTCTTGTCCCAAGTATGACCTCGGATAGAGCCTATTAGAAGGCAAGGATCTATGTAACTGACCCCATTTAGCTGAGATTCTCCAGACTTACTCGGCTGTGCTTCTTTCCTCGTTTCTCATTTCTTCATTTCCCCTATTCTGTTTGGACCTCTGTTTTCCTTATTTTGTTTTGCATGGATCAATTTAGCCGGCCCCATGAAGTTGGGATAAGGCTGAGTTTGTTGTTGTTTGTATATCCTTTTGGGAGCTCTTTTTCTTTGGTTTACTTGATCTTGGAGATGCACTCCCGCAGCTGCAGTTATCATCCGGAATCATATAGGAACGGTTAAGAGATAAATTTAGCAATTATTATACCGCTGAACAAAAAATATCATCACCAACTCACCTTCCAATCAATATATTGGCTGAAAATCTAACCATAGTAATTGATACACTGGTTTGAACATAGGTCATGGTAAAAAATAGACACATGAAGCCACCCAATCATCCAACTATTCATTTGAAGTAAAAAGGTCTTCACTCATTTGAATATGTACAGTAATAGTACATTCTTTAGATGGTGCATGATGAAATAATTTCTGCAATTCTAAAGTAAGACGGGTCACCTGCCATTGAATGGCCTATGTAGCTTCATGCAATTATTTTTTGGATTTTTAAATGGGTTTTTAAGTGGTTTAGAATTCATCAAAATCTTGCTGTTATGCATTGGGAGATCCAATCTTCATGTTCAACAACTTTGTACTTGTATTGAATTGGTATAGAGACAGAAAATCCTGGGAAAATCAAATTTAAAGAAATTTTGGTGGTTATGGGAAGTTCTAGACTGTGTTGTACAAATTTAGGTGATCATGTAGAAGAGTGTGCATTGCCTTTGGCATTTAGTAGGTCCTATTAATTTGATGATTGGATCACTGAGGCCAAGTACAAGTAACGGATCTGCTGTAGTTTTCTGCCTGCTTTTAAGTACATAAAATGCGGAAAGTTTATAGAAAGATTTGATTGATTTTAGTGTGAACACTTGATTATGAGAACAACAATGATGGCATGGTGGTAATATGACGGAAGTAGGACCTGATTTTTGTTGTGTGCTTTGACTGTCATGTTAGTGTCTGTGAAACCAATTTGGCCTCTAATGATCTTAGTTCCATCTTTAAGCTTAATTTTTCCTGCTCAGTATAATGTGGTTGAGATCATTCATGTCAGGTGTTTGTATAGGAGTGTTTTATTGTGGGATGTAAGGTCGCAGTTTTGGGATGCAAGCTTCTGACCTCAAGTTCTTTTATATTTAGGGAGGTAGAGAATCTCAAGAGGCCCTTCAGCCCTCCCCGGGAGGTGCATGTACAAGTAACCCATTCCATGCCACCACAAAAGATCGAGATCTTCAAATCTTTGGACGACTGGGCAGAGAAGAACATCTTGATGCACCTGAAAAGTGTTGAGAAGAGCTGGCAACCACAGGATTTTCTGCCTGATCCTGCTTCTGAGGGATTTGATGAGCAGGTCAAGGAGCTAAGGGAACGAGCAAAGGAGATTCCTGATGACTACTTTATCGTCTTGGTTGGAGATATGATAACAGAGGAAGCCCTTCCAACTTACCAAACAATGCTTAATACCTTGGATGGAGTTCGAGATGAAACAGGTGCAAGCCTCACTTCCTGGGCTGTGTGGACAAGGGCATGGACTGCTGAAGAGAACAGGCACGGGGACCTTCTCAACAAGTACCTCTATCTGTCTGGACGAGTAGACATGAAGCAAATTGAGAAGACAATTCAGTATCTGATTGGATCAGGAATGGTAAGATCTTTTAGCCCAATACCTATTAATTTTCATAGGTTAAGTAGTTGACTCTTAATTCTATTAAGATATGCATGAATTCTACATAGGAATGAAATTCAAACATTTTAATTCTACATGGGAATGAAATTCAAACATTTTCCAACAGTTATGATCGGAGACTTAACTTCCAACTGCAAAGTCAAATCCTGTGCGGAAGTTATTGGTATCTTAAATTCTTATTTAATCCTTTATTGCTTGTGGTGACAAACTGACAATGACAACAAAGAAATGTGAGAAATACTCACATTCTCTAGGGACGCAGAGGTTATGCCATGTTCAATATATGACATGGGACAACTTGTGGTCATTTCTTGAATGCAGGTTACTGGCTCCAAAACTAGTGTACTGGATTGTTCTAGTTTCTGACCAGGAATATATTTTTTGGTTTCCCTGATATTTTTAGTAGTCCAAATTATATCGCATTTGTGAATTTGCTCTACCAGACCATCCAATCTGGGACATACTTATTGAATTGAATGTTGGTCCTTAAAACTTTTATTTTTCTTTGATTACGTTGCTCACTATTTTCCTAGTTATCAACTTGTTGAAAATGAACAAATGTATGGTCAGACTTTCATATCCTCCAAGGATCTGATCCTTTCGGTCTGATTGCTGCTTTTAACCTGTCTTTATAGGATCCCAGGACAGAGAACAGCCCCTATCTCGGTTTCATCTATACTTCATTCCAGGAGAGGGCTACCTTTATCTCTCATGGTAACACGGCTAGGCTTGCGAAGGAACATGGAGACATGAAGCTGGCGCAGATTTGTGGCACCATTGCAGCTGATGAGAAGCGCCATGAGACTGCTTATACCAAAATCGTGGAGAAGCTTTTTGAGATTGACCCAGATGGTACTGTATTGGCTTTTGCAGACATGATGAGGAAGAAGATCTCAATGCCAGCCCACCTTATGTATGATGGGCAAGACGATAACCTGTTTGAGCACTTCTCTGCTGTTGCACAGCGACTGGGGGTCTATACAGCCAGGGACTATGCGGATATATTGGAGTTTTTAGTTGGTCGATGGAATGTGGAGAAGTTAACAGGTCTGTCTGGTGAGGGACAGAAAGCTCAGGACTTTGTCTGTGGGTTGGCACCAAGGATCAGAAGGCTGGAGGAAAGAGCTCAAGGGAGGACTAAGCAAGCATCTAAAATTCCTTTCAGCTGGATTTTTGATAAAGAAGTGATGCTTTGAGTGCAGAATGGAAGGTCAATCGCCCTCTTGCCTATCTCTCTTCCCATAATCATAACTAGGAATAGAAATTTCTAATTGCAACTTCATTTACAATTCCATTTCATTTTTCTTTCAGCTGAGTAGAAGGGGAGGAAGTGTCCTGAACAGAGTTTGTAGATACACTGTTTCTTTCTCTTGCTGGATCTCATGGTCTGGCTGATGGAGCAGATATAGTTTGCTGTGTTCTTTCATCTAGAAAACTTACTGTTCTTGGAAAGGTCTATGTATGAGCTTGTGTTTCATCACACTACGTCGAGTGTAAGCTTAGGGTCTGTTTTAATACTATGTTGTTTCTCCGTTGGCATTGTTGTGTTGATCTCCAACAAGAAAAACCACTCCACCCCCAACCCTACCCTCTCCCCGCACCCCTCCCCCCCCCCCAAAAAAAAAAAAAATAAGTAGAGAGAGAGAGAGAAGCACTCCCCTCCTACAGAATTCATTTTAAAAAAATTGTTATGTTTTTCTTGTTTAAGATTATTATTGTTGCGTCAAGAAATCATCCTAGGCTTTTAACGCTAGGGGTGCAAGTTTGGCCTTCGATGGCCTGAATCCACCCTTGGCCCGTCCCGATCTCAAACAAGTATTAACCTGAAAATTTTGGCCTTGAGGGCCGGCCCAACCTTGAAATTTCTGACCCTGAGTCACGGTCAAGGCGTGTAAGGGTTCACATCTTTGCCCTGCCAAGAACTCGGTCTTGATTTTTTCACCTTGGCCTTTGGCCCTGGTTTTGACTTGACCTGACCTTGGTTTTTGTCTCTAATGTTGATCCTGGTTGTGTTCCTGATGTTAACCTAATTCTATATATTGTTTGACATTGAGTCATTCACATCTCAAAACTCCTAATATATATTCTCACTGATCTCTCACTTTTTTTTACTTCAAAAAAAAGATCTTTTGCCTTTTTTACATGAAAAAAAAAAAAAAACAAAGATCTATCTTGCTTTCCTTCCATTGCACTGCCTTTAATAATCTCTTCACTGATTACTCTCGAACGTTAGGATTTTGAATCTTTCGATATACCACCGCTTGAGTTTACATTGTGTCATGTCTTCATCTCTTAACAGACATCATTCTACGTCGTTGAAGGAATCATCGGTAATTCTCTCTCTCTCTCTCTCTCTCTCTCTCACACACACTCACTAGGCGACTATTTCTACTATTTTGTGTGGGCGGTAATGTATAACTTTTCCTTACTTTTCGTATGTGCAGCACATGAATATATCTCTATCAATGAGATCTTTAAAAACGCAAAAAGAATTTTACTAAAATTTTAGAAAATCACATTTATATCTAAACACCAAAAGCTTGAAAGACATGATAGGGATAAAGAGAAGTCAAAGAAGCTGTTCCACTATCTGAGAATTTCAAGTCTAATTCTTCTTCTTTACTTTTTTTCTTTTTTTTTTTTTTTTTTTTTTTTTAATGCATTTTTTTCTTTTAAGAAGTGCCAAACCTTGCATTCTCCTGCTGCTTGATACATCACACGGGAAGTATTTGATAGTACTAATAATACTCGACCCTTCATGGCAAACCAGGGTCAGGGTCAAGGTCAGGGTGAGGGTCAGGGTTAGGGTCAATCAGGGTCATCCCGGCCCTTGATGGCAAACCAGGGATAAGGTCAAGGTCAGGGCCACCTTGAATTGAAAAATCAAGGCCAATTAGGGCAGGTAAGGGTTGGGCCTGAGTTGAAGTTTTGCGACCCTAAGTCATGGTCAGGGCGGGTTTGGGCCCAGTTAAGGGGACTCAGGTTGGGCTAAGGTTTTAAGAAGCCCGGCCCAACCCGGCCCTGTTGCACCCCTATTTGACGCTAGGTTGATTTGACAGAGCACTCTCCAATGCCTAAGCTAGATCTCTCTGTAAATAGTAATTCCAGTAAGAATGAAAGAAATTCAATCCCTGTGAAGGAGGGCTTACTTGGGTGTGACAGAGTCCTAATTAGGCAAGTCTCCTCGTGCTCATAGATGTCCAAATATGATAGGAGTTATATTGGTAGAGTGTTTCTGGGATATACCTCAGTAATGGGAACCTCTCATATCCTGTGTGCGCTGGGAGATTTGCTTCCTTCTATGGGAGATTTGGAGTCCTTATAGGTGTCTTCCCCTTATTTGTATAGATCCAATCATTCATTGGAGATTACATATTAGATTAGGAATGTCTCCTCATAGTGAACGTGTTTCGTCAAGGAACCTCATGAATGTCAAGAGTCGAATGATTTTGATTCGGTAGCTCAGTTGCGGAGCACCTAACGGCTAGCCACTATTCTCCATGCCAGGCTTAAGGGTGCGGTTATAGCCTGACTACTTGGCTGTAGCTCAGATGTTGTCCTGTTGGGACCCCTAATCGTAGTTTGGATATGGCTCAGTCATTCTAGCACACTGATCATTATGTGTAGGCGCAACTCATGTTACACCCGTGCCCTAACGCGGTCTAATTTGGGCTTTTGTGATAGATCTTGGACTGGAGATACGGAGTACCAACGAATTTTGGCTTGCGGTAGCTAATTGCAAGAAGGGAAGGGATGACCCCACTTGCTTGTGCATTTCATGCCAGTCTAACTGGAGAGGATTCAAGCCTTCCGACCCCAAGCGGTAAGTGAGCCGACACCTCCCCACCCAAGTCCAGACACGTACCAAAATTGCTGGAGGACCATGCACAAAACCTAGGGCAACACCACCGGGGATGGCCAAGTGAGGACAACAACCATTTAGGCAGAACAATGCCTTGACCACTGGAAAAAAATTCGTCAAAAACAGCCTGGGCAGGATCCAGTGGCATATTTCGGTGGCCCACTGTGCTGTCAATGGGTTCCGATGCCCGTGCCCCACCAACCGCATCATAAATAACTCTAGATGACCCCACACACTCTCCCACACCCTGCCTCATGACTTGTATCCCTATAAGTCTAAAGAGGTATGCCCACGTGTCTTGTATGATGGACTAACCCACTTGAACCGGGTAAGGACCAACCAAACAGGCCCTAAGCATTTCACTTACTATAAATAAGAGAAGTGAGTACATTTCTTGTCACACCCCGTTCACACTGAACCGGAGCGGTGACCGAGTTAACACCGGTTAACCCAAACCTGCCAGGATCATCAGATACTGTATTCCACCACAGCATACGCACACTAACATAAGTTCATCAGATCAGCGGAAGACTAAGTTTTACCTGTGAATAAATCCCATATACTTGATACCCGAATGATGATACAATAATTATATACATTTGGGCCCGAAGGCATGATATATACACAAAAAGAATAAAATTCAAATATCAAGTATATACAGGAATTCATCAAAACCATCAGAGTACACAGCTCGGCTCGGTATCAAGGCTGGAGCTCAGCTCGGCATCAAGGGTCGTGCCCAGCTCGGCATCACATAGAAGTGCTCAGCTCTGCCTCTGAAGTGGAGTTCAGCACGGCCTCAGAACTGCTGTCCCGCAGCACAGCTCTCGCACGAGCAGTCTACGCCGTGCTCTAACTCCTCAGGGGTCCACCAGTCCTCTTCAGGATACTCGACTGTGGGACCCACCCCATGCTCCTCAGATGTATGTCCTGCAAAATCATCTAAAAAGGGGGTGTACACGTGGGATGAGCTCACTAGCTCAGTAAGTAGAAAGATGGACCACACATAACAGTCCACACATCACAACACATCATATGCACTACATGTCATGCTATACATTTTAAATCACATCCACCTAAGCAACATTACTAAGTCCTTGGTTTTAGTGCTACTACAACCACAGTGCGCGTATACTCCGGGTACGAGCCGCGAACTCCCTCCCGCGATACGCCCATAGGGCTGTCGGAGAAGGCCCACCGTGAGTACTCGGAAAAGTAAAGACAATGCCGTCCACCGGCTCTCAACAGAAATGTAAATGACTGAAAATAAAGGTGCTGACTCCAGCAATTTAAAAGCAGTACGATTGGCCCTCTTGAATGTACCACCGGGGTTGCCGACTGTCCTACATGACTCGTCGGGCGTAATGCCTAACCGCCACAGTGTCCGACAACCGCGACCCCTGCTTCCCCCCAAATGGTAACCCAACACCTTAACCCCTGTTGAGAAGGGTCGTAGCACGGGATGGTGAGAATCCTAATACCGCATGCTCCTATATGACAATAGTACGATTGCATAGTGCCACCGTGTCCCATTCCACGGGCCACCAATGCATTCGTTTCCAAGCCAACTACGGCATCTAGTCTATCAATGCATTATGCACCATGATGTCCATATTCAACATATAAACATCTCATTCAATCGGCATTTGAAAAGTAAACATAGCACATATGCGCATCAATGTGTGGAATGACTAATCTACATAGCATATTCATGATGACATGACTAGATTAGATATATTTAAATGAATGCCAATTACCATGTCAATTATATTCT